>NC_140971.1:408715-413715 GCF_056783735.1 Eptatretus burgeri
GACAAGGGAGGTAAAGGGTGAAGAGGTGACCGAGTTGGCAGAGACACGGGAGACAGAAAAAATAGAGGAGAGACTGCACGATGAAGACGGGGTAAGTGACGCACACACACACACACACGGAGGTAGTGGAGGACAACGGGGGTGAGCTGGTGGACTGGGTGGAGGCCCGGTGCGAGCAGCTGGATGGCCTCCTCCAGGAACGAGGGGAGGGAGTCTGCCCCCTTGAGGCGGATCACGACCAGGTGAGTTCGGTCGTGCTTCGCGAGGTTGAGGGGACGAGTGCTGTGGACAGGTGCACGGAGAGCTTGGGGGGTATAGAGGCCCCGGAGACCCTTGTGGGGACACGAATCCCCAGTGTGGTTGTCCCTGTGTGTGTGGTGCAAGGCGTGAGTGCGTCCCCGTGTGTGGAGGCGACCCCGTGTGTGAGTGGTGTGGTTTGTGTGAGGTTAATAGCATGCGTGAGTGAACGGCCGAATGCAAGGGAGACCGTGTGTGTGAGAGAGCGGTATGTGAGGGAGATGTCGGTTGGCATGCGGGAGCACGCAGCCGCGTCTCCCGGTGTGAATGTGATGGAATGGACTGTGAGCGTCGTAACACGCGGGAGTGCGTGTGTGGAATGGCGACGACGACGACAGAGGAAAGAAAGCCGAGTAGCGGCTGTAGTTGTTTCGGGGACCGTGCCGGGTTCACCCAGCAGTGAGCACGGGGTCCGTGCTGTGCAACGCACGAGACCCCCACGTGCTCGCTTGCGAGAGTGAAGTCCCGGTCCGGAAACGCACGCGGTGCATTTGCCGATCCCGCGGACGGACAAAGTTCAGGCAGGATAATGGATTTGGACCGGACGGGTTCTCCACGCGATCGTGTGTGTTAAGCTCCAACGGGCAAAGCACATGTGTTCGCGTGGGGAACCCCTCGAGACGTGGGGCTTGTGTTTTTTTTATGCGCACGGTGACGCCATGGCTGCACGTGGGGTTGGAATCCGGCAGGAGGGGTATCCCTGCCGGATGGTACCGTCCAAGGAGGGACGAGGAACACGTGCAGCTGCATGACGTCACGGGCAGGTGCAAAGTGCGCGAGCTCTGAGTTGCCGCGCTGGTGCTGCGCATGTAAAGAAAAAAAAAAAAAAAGCAAGCCTCACTTTCGGGTGCACAGGATTCCTGGGCAAGGGGTGGAAGACCCCCTTGACCTGGGCACAGGATGGAAACTAGTTAGGGGGAAGGGTTAGCTGAGTTAGACCGACTTCATGGGGCAGGGGTAAGTCCTCATGGAGTCCGTGGAATGGATTAGTTAGAGGGATTTAGTGAGCTTTAGGTTGGGAAATAAAATGATTTATTTGGAGACAGTGACAGACTTTGGATGTGTAGTGGGGACGTAGCTGAGCTACGTAGTGTTAAAAGGAACGTGCTGTAGTTTAAGGGACGACGTGGGAGCACGAGTTAGGGGATGCAGATAGAAGGATGGCAGAGTTCAGCGGTGAGTGTGTTGAAGAGTTGGTGAGTGAAGTGGAAGCATGTGCTTGGTGAGTGAGTGAGGCCAGCGGGTCTGTGTGAATGGAGCGAATGGGGAATGCATGGTGCGATGAGTGATTGGGGGGAGGAGTGACTCCCTCCCAAGGGACCCCGGGGTCAGTGTAGAGTGAGTTAGGGGGTTAGTCAAATTAACAAATATGGAAGTCGTTTTGTTGTTGGTGGGGAAGTAGGCTCGAAACCCGTTTGGAGGGGTGCAGGAGCCCTGTTGACGGGCTGGGAGCGTGGCTGCGAAAAGTGAGTCTCGCTGAGTGGGTACCCCGGGCACCAGGCTAGTCGGCCGTGGTAGGCCAAGGGCCCATGGGGGGCCGGGATAGCGTAGTGGGCACGGGTGCGCCTGCTTGGTGCGGGGGCCCGGGGCGCCATTAGCCGCGTGGGCAGTGTTGTGGGCAAGGGTGACCCTCGGAAAGGGGCCTGGGAAGCCAGCCTGCCACGTGTGCGTTTCAGGGGAGGTGCCATGGGGGGCACTCCCCGGTGTTAGGGAGCTGGTAGGCTCGGAGGCAGTGTTGTGCCCGGGGGTGCCATAGCGGGAGATTCGGCAGAGGGTCGTGCCTGCCAAAGGGAGCCACGTGTCCCAGCCATGAGACCGTGTGAGGGCACGGAGAGAAAATTGGGGGGTGAGGCCCGAAATTGTAAGGACACCAACACAGGCGACGGGAATCCGTGTTGTTAGAACCAATAGTTTAAGCGAGAGGCGCTTGTTGAAAGCCCCGGGGTAGTTTAACAGTTAAATGGTTAGGGTAGATTAGGAGATGTACCCCTCCGCACCATCCATCCCCTCGCTGTCGTTGTGGGCCGCTGGACCCACTTTGGTTATAGATCGCCGAACTCTGGGGAGGCCATTCTGAGGCTTGAGTTGGGCCTCGACACAGGACGCTAGCTCTCCCTTATTCCCGTCCGGGAAGGGAACGTAGGGGTTGGGAGTAGGCTAGGTGACAGGATAGGTTAGCCGAACAAAGACGATAAAGGGGGTTCGGGGACGATTTATAGTGGGGAGTTAAAAAAAAAAATTAAGTTGGGGCTAAATTGGGGTTTGACAAATTAAGGGAGTGGGTATGTACAGTGACAGGCAAAGGCGATAGGTGGGAGGGAGACAGGTAGGTAGGTCCGAGCCCGCCTTCCAAGTGGCCAGCACCACCGCACTCCCTCCACCAACCTCCACGGAACGGCAAAGGCTGGCCAACTTCATCTGCAGCTGCTGTGCTGCAAGGCCTGTGCCGGCTGGATCGTCTGCAGCTGCTGTGCTGCAAGGCCTGTGCCGGCCAGTTCATCTGCTGGCTGTTTTTCTTCAAGGCCTGTGCCGGCCAGTTCATCTGCAGGCTGTGTTTGCCTGCCACCTTTGCCATGCCATGCCCACTGCCCCTGTTCACCAGCCCCGTTCAATTTTGCTTTGCCCCCCCCCCCCCTCTGTTCATTTCCATGCGCGCCGGGATCATCCGCAAGGCAACAGTTTGCAAGCTGCAAGAACTGCCCTGTTGGCAGCTACAACACGGGCCTGCAGTGGCGGCCCGTGCACCGTGTTTGTGTTCATCCATCCATTCGTTGTGTTCATTGCGTGTGCCACTTGAGCTGGCACGGAGACTGCATTTGTGCAGCCCATGCACCATTGTGGTTCACTGCGTTCAGTTCAAACCATTCATCCATCCATTCGTTGTGTTCATTGCGTGTGCCACTTGAGCTGGCACGGAGACTGCGTTTGTGCAGCCCATGCACCGTTGTGGTTCACTGCGTTCAGTTCAAAAGGGAAGGCCTTGGACTGCGTGTGAGCAGCCGGCCACGTTCCCTGTCACCTGCATTGTTTGAGCCAGAGACTGCATGCGGGCAGCCTGGCTCCCTGCTAACTGTTTTCTTTTTGCAGAGTTCAGTGATCCTGGGCCATGGTTTAGTGTAAAATTTGTAAGTTAAGGTTAAGATGTACTGTAAATATGAGTGCGCCCCCGGCATGTTTGTCTTAGCGCCGGCAATTTTATTTAAGTCGTCCGTGTGAGTGAGTTTGTTTAGGTAGTTACTCAGCCCTTAGGTTATTTATTTTGGGGACACGAATACCATGAATGTCGCACTCAGGGATCCGTAAGTAAAATGTACTAGGGGAAAACTACACATGATGGCACACGAAAATTTGACGACTCGGGACGAGTCTGTAAAAAGGGGAGGGGGTAGTGTTGTGGTTGACCAAATTCGCAAACCACCATTCAGGTCCCTTAGGTGAGATATCTCGGTAAGTATATGTGTAGTTAGGCCCAAACCCGTTGTCTAGAGGGAATAAATGTCATTCATGCGGGCTGCGACCCCTTTAGATAGCCGTTTTTCTTTTACTATCTTTATTTTGGACCAGCCGCCATTATTACCACCACCAACCACGTCTCAACAGCCATCACAGAACAACCACCAACCACAACGCGGCCATCACAACAACAACCACCAACCACAACGCCGCTTCACCACAACCGCCACGACCTTTACCGTCACAACTCACCACCATCGCATCACCGTCATCTCGCGCCACTCGTGGGCACCGATGCTGGACTCGTGCGGGGCGCGCACCGAGGAGCGTGTTCAAAAGCATCGCGGACTTTCTGAAGAAAAACGGATCAAAAACGACTCACGCCCACTTTTGTTCCGTCCAATCGGTGAGCGAGGGGCGATTTGGCCCCGCCTCCAGGGCGTTGGAGGGCGGTCGCTATATGCAAATTCATGGATCAAAAAGCATTCACGCCCACTTTTCCTCGGGCCAATGGGGAGCGAGGTGAAAGGTCGGAGGCAGAGGGTCAAGGGTGGAAGAGCGAAGCCACGGGGCTTATAAAAACGACTGCGTTCGTCAGTCGAGTTCGGTGCAGTTGGGAGTTCGCGGAGTCGGAGTGAAGAGGACGGAGCTGTGGAGAGGCGGCGAAGGCGGACGAGGGGGTGCTCGCGTCGGATTCGGGGAACTGAGGAGAGAGAGGCCGGCGGCGCGACCGAGGTCGTGGTGGAGACGCTCATCACGGGACCCGAGATTTTATGAAATCCTCCTTTCCCCGAGCATCAGCAACCCCCTCCTGTTTCCCCCCGCGCTGAGATAGTGCGACAAAGGGGGCCCCCTTCCCACCCCCTACCAGACACTGTCCGCGAGGCCCGCGGAGTTGAGGCACCACCGCCGCCCCGCGTCTCATCATCAGACGGGTAGGCCCGACACGGTCTCGGCCCCAGGCCCGCCTACCCCCCTCATCCTGGAGGGTGGTTCTCTTTTCTTTTGCTTTGGGAATATGTGTTGTCGGCGCCGTCTGTGAAGTAAAATTGTATAAGTGTTGCCGAGTGCCCGGTAGTCGGATAGATCTGCATTGTCGCATTTGCTTTTTGTCTTCTTCTTTTCCATGTGCTTTTGGTGGAATTGTATATGTGTGCTTTCCGTTCATCGCGAAATAAATGTGCTTATTGTTGAACTGTTTTCCCGCTTCGCTTCGTCATTTCTTTCATTGAATCCCCATCTTGCTTCAC
>NC_140971.1:418715-426215 GCF_056783735.1 Eptatretus burgeri
AGTGGGCATGGCATGACAAAGGCAGCAGGCAAACACAGCCCGCAGAAGAAGGCCGCTGCAGGCAAACACAGCCGGCAGATGAACTGGCCGGCACAGGCCTTACAGAAAACAGCTGCAGACGATCCGGCCGGCACAGGCCTTGCAGCACAGCAGCTGCAGACGATCCAGCCGGCACAGGCCTTGCAGCACAGCAGCTGCAGACGATCCAGCCGGCACAGGCCTTGCAGCAAAACAGCTGCCGATGAAGTGGGCCGGCCTTTGCCTTGCAGCAACGCAGCCAGCAGATGAAGCTGGCCAGCCTTTGCTGTTCAGTGGAGGTTGGTGGAGGGAGTGCGGTGGTGCTGGCCACTCGGAAGGCGGGCTCGGACCTACCTACCTGTCTCCCTCCCACCTATCGCCTTTGCCTGTCACTGTACATACCCACTCCCTTAATTTGTCAAACCCCAATTTAGCCCCAACTTTTTTTTTTTTTTTTACTTCCCCACTATAAATCGTCCCCTAACCCCCTGTACTGTCCTTGTTCGGCTAACCTATCCTGTCACCTAGCCTACTCCCAACCCATACGTTCCCTTCCCGTAGGGGAACAAGGGAGAGCTAGCGTCCTGTGTCGAGGCCCAACGAAGCCTCAGGATGGCCTCCCCAGACTTCAACGATCTAAACCAAAGTGGGTCCAGCGGCCCACAACGAGAGCGAGGGGATGGATGGTGCGGAGGGGTACACTTCCTAATCTACCCTAACCATTTAAATGTTAAACTACCCCGGGGCTTTCAACAAGCGCCTCTCGCTTAAACTATTGGTTCTAACAACCCAGATTCCCGTCGCCTGTGTTGGTGTCCTCACAATTTCGGGCCTTGCCCCCCAATTTTCTCTCCGTGCCCTCACACGGTCTCATGGCTGGGACACGTGGCTCCCTTTGGCAGGCACGACCCTCTGCCGAATCTCCGACGAAGGCACCCCCGGGCACTACACTGCCTCCGAGCCTACCAGCTCCCTAAACACCAGGGAGTGCCCCCCATGGCACCTCCCCTGAAACGCACACGTGGCAGGCTGGCTTCCCAGGCCCCTTTCCGAGGGTCACCCGTGCCCACAACACTGCCCACGCGGCTAATGGCGCCCCAGGCCCCCGCACCAAGCATGCGCACCCGTGCCCACGACGCTATCCCGGCCCCCCATGGGCCCTTGGCCTACCACGGCCGACTAGCCTGGTGCCCGGGGTACCCACTCAGCGATACTCACTTTTCGCAGCCACGCTCCCAGCCCGTCAACAGGGCTCCTGCACCCCTCCAAACAGGTTTCGAGCCTACACTCCCACCAACAACAAAACAACCTCCATTTTTCAATTTGACTAACCCCCTAACTCAGTCTACACTGACCCCGGGGTCCCTTGGGCGGGAGTCACTCCTCCCCCCAATCACTCATCGCACCATGCAGTCCCCATTCGCTCCACTCACACAGACCCGCTGGCCTCACTCACTCAACAAGCACACGTACTCACCTCACAACCCACAACTCTTCAACACACACACTGCTGAACCCTGCCATCCTTCTAACTACCTCCCCTACCTAACTCGTGCTCCCACGTCGTCCCTTATACTATAGCACGTTCCTTTTAACACTACGTAGCTAAGCTACGTCCCTACTACACATTCACTGTCTGTCACTGTTCTCAAATGTCCCAAAAATTATTTACCCAACCTAAATCTCGCTATCATCCTTCTAACTAATCCATTCCACGGGCCCCATGAGGACTTACCCCTGCCCCATGGAGCCGGTCTAGCTATGCTAACCCTTCCCCCTAACTAGTTTCCATCCTGTGCCCTGGTCAAGGGGGTCTTCCACCCCTTGCCCAGGAATCCTGTGCACCCGAAAGTGAGGCTTGCTTTTTTTTTTTTTTTTTTTTTACATGCGCAGCACCAGCGCGGAAACTCACAGCTCGCGCACTTTGCACCTGCCCGTGACGTCATGCAGCTGCATGTGTACCTCGTCCCTCCTTGGACGGTACCATCCGGCAGGGATACCCCTCCTGCCGGATTCCAACCCCGCGTGCAGCCATGACGTCACCGTGCGCATAAAAAAAACACAAGCCCCACGTCTCGAGGGGTTCACCACGCGAACACATGTGCTTTGCCCGTTGGAGCTTAACACACACGATCGCGTGGAGAACCCGTCCAGTCCAAATCCATTATCCTGCCTAAACTTTGTCCGTCCGCGGGATCGGCAAATCCACCGCGTGCGTTTCCGGACCGGGACTTCACTCTCGTAAGCGAGCACGTGGGGGCCTCGTGCGTTGCACAGCACGGACCTCGTGCTCACTGCTGGGTGAACCCGGCACGGTCCCCGAAACAACTACAGCCGCAACCCGGCTTTCTTTCCTTACATGTCGCCGTCGTAGTCTCCATTCCACCCACGCAATCCTGCGTGTTACGACGCTAACACACCTCACCATTAAACTCACACCGGGAGACACGGCTGCATGTTCACACATGCCGACCGACATCTCCCTTACATACCGCTCTCTCACACACACGGTCTCCCTTGCACTCGGCCGTTCACTCACGTATGCCATCTCCCTCGCACACGTGGCTCCACTCACTCGCGGCCTTCCACTCACTCGTGCCATTTCCCTCACACAAACCATACCACTCACACACGCTGGAGCACTCGCCCGCGGTGCCTCACTCATCTTGGCCGTTTCACTCACACACACGGCCTCTTCCACTTGCAGTGCCCCTTTTACACACGGCGTGCTGGGAAGCACGTACTCCGGCACAATCGCCACCACACCACTCACACACGGGATCGCTTCCACACACGGGGACGCACTCACACCTTGCACCACACACACAGGGACAACCACACTGGGGATTCGTGTCCCCACAAGGGTTTCCGGGGCCTCTATACCCCCCAAGCTCTCCGTGCACCCGTTCGCAGCACTTCTCCCCTCGAACTCGCAAAGCACAACCGAACCCACCTGGTCGTGACTCGCCTCAAGGGGGCATACTCCCTCCCCTCGTTCCTGGAGGAGGCTATCCCGCTGCTCGCACTGGGTCGCCACCCAGTCCACCAGCTCACCCCCATTGTCCTCCACTACCTCCGTGTGTGTGTGTGTGTGCGTCTCTATCCCCGTCTTCATCGTGTGGTCTTCCCTCTATCGTTCCCATCTCCCGTGTCTCTGCCAACTCAGTCACCTCTTCACCCTTTACCTCCCTTGTCTCAACTATTATTTCCGTCTCTTCCCTTGTTATCTCCCTCGTGCACGTCTCCGTCACCCCAATTAGTTTGTCCCTCTCGGTTACCGTCACTTTTTCCGTCACGACCCCCGCCCAACACGTCCCCCGAATTATTTTTTCACCCGCCTCCACCGCGGGCCCGACAGCCGTTGCACTTCCTCCCAGCTCGTTCGCTCCCACACGTGGAGTCGCCATTTTAAGCTCCCTGGTCACTGCCTTCATGCCCGCCTGCAGGCTTCGGCCCATGTTCCGCGTCTCACCCCGCAGCTCTTTAATTTCTTCCTTCATTTGCTGTGTATTCGCATCCATTTTTTCGTTCATTTTTTTTATTTCGGCATTCCTGTAATCCAGTTTGTCATTTATGCTCTGCGCGAGTTCCATAATCTGCCGCATTGTCACCTGCCCTGGCCACTCCCACTGACTACATTTAGTGGTGGAGTTATAATAAAAAAACCGACCAGAGGAACGGCATCGATGCCTTTCCCAACCTTCTGGTACGGGTTTCTCTTGCACGGTGATCTCGTCCTGAGCCATGGATTCTACATTACTATTACACATACCTAATCCACCCGGCACCCGCTCGCCTTGAGACGCCATCTTGCTTCTCGTAAAGGGTTAATTTAACTCGCTCGTAATTTGGAGGGAATCGGGGGTCGCTCCTCTCACCCCTGGACCGATTCCCGTGAATTTAGCTGGAGACAGGAGAGCCCGTTTTCCCGTTCTCCGATACCAGTGCCGCGAGGAGGGCGATGAGTTTATATCGCACGACCTGACACCAGTGTTGCGGATTCGCGCCCGCCGGCGTGCGAACGGCCACGTAACTCGAATCGCGGCACGTCGCCCACCAGACGGACAATCCCGTCGTGACCCTCTCGGACTAACGCCGGGAACTAGTCACGGGTGGGCCTTTCGGCCTCACCACGATCGTGCCAATCGGCCCCCCGCGTGGAATAGGGTTGCTCGCCAAATTCGACCTACCTAAGTACCCACACGGAGGGTAGACCGGGCGATCGCACCTCGCCGCAGGTCGACTTCGGACACGGGCCACTTTAAGCGACCCGTTCCGTACTATCGGGATAACCGAGCGGTGTTATCGTCAACCTCGACGGTTCGATTAATTATCGGGCGTTTTAGCCCACGACCAACCCTTTACGTGAAGTAAGATGGAGATTCAATTAGAGAAAAGACGAAGCGAAACGGGAGAAACAGTTCAACATAGAGCACATTTATTTCGCGATGGCACACGGATAGCACACATATACAATTATACACCAAAAGCAAATGTAAAAGAAGGAGAAACACACAATAATGCACAAAAAGCAAATGTAAAAGCAAAACACAATGCAGATATACCACCGACTACCGAGCACACTTATACAGTTTTACTTCACAGACGGCGCCGACAACACATATACTCAAAGCAAAAGAAAAGGACCACCCTCAAGGATGATGGGGACAGACGGGCCTGGGGCCGAGACCGCGTCGGGCCTACCCGTCTGATGATGAGCCGCAAAATGGCGGTGGCGCCCCAACTCCGCGGGCCTCACGGACAGTGTCTGGAATGGGGTGGGAACGGGGCCCCCTTCTCGCACAATCTCAGCGCGGGGGGAAACAGGAGGGGGTTGTTGATGCTCGGGGGAAGGAGGATATCTCCCTGGCTCGGGTCCCGCGACGAGCATCTCCACCACGACCTCGGTCGCGTTGCCGGCCTCTCCTCTCCGCAGCTCCCCGACTCTGACACGAGCACCCCCTCGACTGCCTTCGCCGCCGCCACCTCTCCAACTCTCCACAGCTCCGTCCAACTGCCTTCTCCGACTCCTCTCTTGACTGGCTCTTCCCAACTCAACTCCGAACTGAACTGTTTGGCGAGCGAACGCGGCCCTTTATAGCCCCCCGTGGCTTTGCTCTTTCACCTTCGACCCTTTACCTCTGGCTGGCTCCCCATTGGACAGAAGAAAAGTGGGCGTGAATGCTTTTTGATCCGCGAATCTGCATATAGCAACCACACTCCGACGCACCTGGAGGCGGGGCCAAATCGCCCCACGCTCGCCGATAGGACGGAACAGAAGTGGGCGTGAGTAGTTTTTGATCCGATTGCTTCGGAAAGGCTGGTGCCTTTGCACCCGCTGCTCAGTGCGCGCCTTGCACGAGTCCAGTATCGGTACCCACAAGCGGCGCGGGAATGCGGTGATACGATGGTTGCGAGGGCGAGTTGTGACGGTAAAGGTCGTGGCTGTTGTTGTGAAGCGGCGTTGCGGTTGGTGGTTGTTGTGTGATGGCTGTTGAGACGTGGTTGGTGGTGGTAGTAATGGTAGTAATGGCGGCTGGTCCAAAATAAAGATAGTAAAAGAAAAACGGCTATCTAAAAGGGTCGCAGCCCGCATGAATGACATTTATTCCCTCTAAACAACGGGTTTGGGCCTAACTACACATATACTTTTTTTTTTTTTTTTTTTTTTTTTTTTTGTATACCTTGGTCGAGGCTCGTATGAGAGCTAACACACAACTCACAGCAAGGAGGCATGAGACAAGAGGGGCGGGAGTGGAAGGGACAAATCATTGGGGAACAGACACAGGTGAACTGTGGAAGGGAGAGGGATGGGGATGGGACGGGGAACATGGCGAGGGGAAGATGGACATTAAAGGGACTTTCAGGAAGGAAAGCAGGAGAATTGAAGGAAGTGGGCTTGGGTGGATTATCGGGGTAGAAAAGATCGAGGATTTGGATGGGGGAAGATAAGAGGTGGTGGTGAACAGCTGTTTTGAAAGCCTGGAGGGAAGAATGGGAAAGAATAGAGTGAGGAAGTTTATTCCAAAGGCGGGAAAAAGAGGAATGAAAGAGTGAAGATGAGCAGTGATTCGTGATTTTGGTAGTTTTACCAGAAGGGGGTTGTTGGCGGACCTTGAGCGCCCTGTGGAAATGTGGTTGGGACAAATCGCAGAGAGAGCAGGGGGGCAAGGCTGGAGAGGAGTCGGTAGAAGACAGAAAGACCACCGACCAACCTGCGGTGATTGAGTGAGAGGCCCAAAGACTCAGCTTCATTGCGGGAGATGCCAATGATCTTAAAAGCCCTGGTTTCGACAGCGTGAAGTCGAGAAAGGTGGGAGGCAGGAGCACCAGCCCAGAGGGGAGAGCAGTACTCCATCAGGCTACGGACAAAAGCTTTGTAAGTGGTCAGGAGCTCAAGAGGGCCGAGGAAGGACTTTGCACGACGGAGGATTCCCAGTCGGCGACTGGCTTTTGAGGCAAGGTTGGAAATGTGACTTTCCCAGGAAAGGTCATGGCAGATAGTGAGACCCAGAAGCTTGAAAGAAAAGACTTCTTCCAGAGGATTGTTGAGAAAGTGGATGGGGGGTTTTGTAAACGGTCCTTTCGAAGAGACATAGTGAGAGTGTGAGATTTGTCTGGATTGAAAGACATGTTCCACGTGTTGGACCAGTTTGTGATTTTATCCAGATCTGCAGTGAGCGAAGAAGCTGCTGCTTGCCGGTCTGAGGGATGACAGATGGTACGGCAGAGGGTGGAGTCATCGGCAAAGAGAAATAGAGGATTTTCCAGAGAGTCCGAGAGATCATTGATGAAAACCAGAAAAGAACAGGGCCCAGAACGCTACCTTGAGGAACTCCAGCCTGCACAGGAAGAGGGGATGAAAGAACTCCATTTAGGGCCACACGTTGACTGCGACAGGAGAGGAAGTCTGCGAGCCATGAGTGGAGATGGCCTTGAATACCATGGGAAGAGAGTTTGGTGAGTAGGGCAGGGTGCCAGACTGTGTCAAAAGCACGTGATATGTCCAGGGATACGGCTCGGATTTCCTGTCTGGCATTGAGGACCTCCATCCATTGATGGGAGAGCAGTAGCAGCATATCTAGGGTAGAGTGACCTGGTCTGAAACCAAATTGATGATTGGAAATCAAGCCATTGGAGAAGAGGAAGGATTTCATGTCTGAAGCGATGATGGATTCCATAACCTTGCTGATGATTGGGAGAAGGCTGATTGGTCTATAGTTACAGGGATCTGTTTTTGCACCTTTTTATGCAGGGCAGTGATGTTAGCAGATTTCCAAGCACATGGCAGATGACCTTGGGAAAATGAGAGGGTGAATAGAACAGAGAGAGGGTGAGCAAGAGCAGAAGAGCAGGCTTTGAGGACACGTGGGCTGATGCCGTCTGGACCGGTTGCAGAATCTGACTCGAGGTTTGAAAGCAAGCTCTCCACCTTGTCAGGAGAAAAGGATACAGAGTCCAGGGACAGTTGGGTGCGACTGG
>NC_140971.1:431215-458715 GCF_056783735.1 Eptatretus burgeri
CTGGAGGGACTGCCTATCTGCATCTGCCATATCTGTGTCTCATCTGTCTCATCCTTGCTCTACCCCCTCCCAATGCAGTGCAGCACCCTCCTCCCACACCTCTCTCTCTGTCCCTGGACATATCCAGATGGTGGTTATGTCTGGACTGTGCTTGTCTCCATATGTGTCCTGGCAGGGTTTGTCTCCAGATGTGTCTGGGCAGTGTTTTTGTCTGGACAGGCGTTCGTCTCCAGATTTGTCCAAGCAGTGTTTGTCTCTGGCCATCTTGGTTCCAGACACATCTGGGCGGTAATTAACGCTCCACCGCACGTCTGCCTTCCATTCCTCACCTCACACTGTCTTCCCTTCCCCCACCCCTCCTCTCTCCTCGCTCACTCTCCCCCACCCCTCTCCCTGCTCCATTTAATATACCCGGCAGAGAAGCAACGGATGCTATTTGCTCGTGTGTACATATACATATACATATAGAGAGAGGAGGGAAGAAGGAAGACAGAGGGGGAGGAGACAGGTGAAAATGGAAGAGAGGGCAGTGGATAGGAAAGAGTGGGAGTTGGTGGGGTGGGGAAACTAGAGACATTGTTAGGTGGACAGGAGAACACAGAGAAACCAGAGGTATTTGTAGAGGGGAAAACGCAACCAAAGCTACACCTGGAGGAGGGTGGTAGAGGGGTAAATAGTTGGGGAGCCAAGCTCTGTACGAGGCTGTTTTAGGGTTGGACCTTACAGTCTGTGATATAAAATTTTACACCCCCAGGATGTTTAGATATATGTTTCCAGTTCATGAAAACCAATGTTGATAATTCATAAGCTCTTGTGAAAAAATTTGGCTGACATTTTTGTTTAAGGAAGATTTGAAAAATTTGATAAAACAGCAATTGTCAATAAAAATTCTAAAAAAATCAAAAAATCACATTCATTTAAAATATATGTGAACTAAATATAAGAATTCAATCAGTGCATTGTAAAATGACCAAAAAAATTGCCTTTGTGGAAGTAAACCTCGTAAAAGTACATAATTTTGCTAAAAATGCCTTAAAAAATAAAGGTTTTTGAAGATGGGCTTTCGAACTTTTCTTATTATAGGCAGATGCTGGATTAGAATACTAATTTCTCTTAATGTGATATGAACATGGTAGCCATGGCTAATTAAAACAGCAAATTTGATTGAGTTCTATCAATTTTTAAAGAGAAAATTAACGTTTTTGTCAGCCAGTTACACCTACCCCCAAAATCCTCTTGCTCTATTGAACACAGTTCGGTTAAGGTTTACTGGATGCAGGTCAGGTGTGACCTCTATAACCGGATCATATCCATCACTAATGGTTGTAAACTTATATGAACAAATATTTTAATAGTAATAATAATAAATAATAATAATAATAATAATATAACTGCTTGTGGACTAATAACAACAATGATGACATACATGTAAATCTCTCGGTTTCTTAACTGTTTCTTGAACAACTGGTTAATTATTGTGTATTTCTGTTTTTTTACATGTGAGTTCCAATGACAACATGCTGATAATACATAATGCTAGTCTGCAATTCCTTGGTGGTAGCGCTACATTCACTAACTTGCGGTAATGGCGGTAGTACAGTAGTATAGTTAACACGTAGTTCGATAGAACTGAAAAATCATGGATCTTGCTTTTGTAGCACCCAAGAGAAGAGTTTCCCATGAAACTGACTTTAGGTTATGCATTATATGCCAAACAATTTCTGATGATGATGTAAACAACCTTACCAAAGGAGGTATAGATTCTTTTGTGAATGCCTTGCAGTTATGTCATGATGATGTTTATGATACACTGCAACACAGTATTCAAGATATAGATGCATTTTTGGAGAGAGCACCAAAGTGTAACAGGTCATACAGTAGCAGATACACACACAAGAGGGACCTGGTAATGCTGGAGACTAAACGAGTCAAACGTAACAATGACGCAGAAATCTAGAACACAAGCACATCTAAAAAGTAATACCAGGGTTCATACACTTACATTAAAAGAAAATTCAAGGAGTTTTCCAGGACAATAAATTCAATTTTCCAGGAGTTTTTGGCACAATTGTTAATAAAGTCAAAGTCATATTTTGATCAGTGTCATATTTTGGAACTTGCATTACATGTATAATATAATTAACGCATAATTAATTACAGTACCTGATCCTTTTCCCAGATTCGGGCATGTATATCCATTTGTTTATTCTTCGTATTTTGATTAAGACTTTCGTCGAAGAGAAGAACATAACCATCTTCATCAGAATTTTTTTTCGTTAGTTGATGCTTGAAGTACGGTGCAATACCGTAATTGCACATGTATGCACATTTTCGCTCACCACAGGAGAACTGTTTCACTATTTCTGAATCTGGAAACATCTGCGCGAACAAGGACGAGACATCTGTACATGAATTAAAAGAGTTGTGGAAGTTCACCACTTTAAGAGTCCACAATACTTCCGATGTAAGGCAATCGTTACGGCTGACGAATGAGGTTAGTGGCGCAGTTGAGGCCTTCGGTTGCATTGGAGTTGGAGCAGCTGTGCTCCCCTGCCCTTCATTTGCCTTCGATGATCCAGAGAAGAAATCTCGAATGGTGCATCCACCAGCTGCCTTCTTTTGCTCCAGTAACTGCTTGTGTTTCGATCCTTTTCCGTGGCTCTGAATGGCAGGCTCGCCCATGTTCGAAATGTCGAAAATCTTCAGGCAGATATTACACTTTGCACTGTGTTTATCTGTGCCACACTCCAACCAGGATACGTATTCTGGATGTTTGAGCCAGCGCTGGTTGAATATGCACTTCCCGGGGGGCATAGTTCACGATCGCTGAAGTGTGTAAACAAGTGTTGGGCACAAAAGCGATAATCCGATAACAGGTAATTATCGAAGTTAACTTTTTTATCGTTATCGGACCAGTTGACTCCCGATAACTCGATTTTTAGTCCGATAATGTCCGTTAACTGTTTTATTGTTTTACTTTTTTTCACCATCAGAACGATGAGATCTGACGCCACCATGATTTAGGAAATAGAAGAACACGAGTCAACTTCCCGCCAGATTAAACTTGCACAAGGGGCGGAGCCTGTACTCACACAGTTTTATGCGCATGCGCACAGCACTCCTCGATGGCGATGCGAGCCGACGCCAAAAAATGCCGAGGCGCTGTATAAGTACTACGAGCATGGAAGAGCCGTCTGTTTACTGGCGGGAATACCAATCTTTACGTAATTACAAAAAAACGGTTAGTGTTTGTTGGAAATACATTAAAATTGTAGAATTAAAAAAATATATATATATATATGTATATAAAAAAAAATTTTTTACTAACATTATAGTGTCATAGACTCTAAAAAGACGCATAATACTTATTTTATTCTTGGGTTCTTTTATTCTTCGAGACGTTGGCAAGGTGATCGTCGGAAATCCAAAATATAATTTTTTAATGAGTTTTCAGGAGTTCAATTTGATTTTTAAGCATATTCCAGGACATTCCAGGATAGGAATTGAATTCCAGGAGTTTTAAGGACTTTCCAGGAGGCGTGCGAACCCTGTAATACACGGCCAGCGAGAAAGAGTTATTGATGTAACCTGCAACCCCTCCACCAGGACAGGGTTCAGGTCTTTTGAATCGAGGAGAAAATACTCAAGGAGAGCAGGGCAAAGGAATCAGGCACATCCTGTGGGAGGAAATATTCTCAGAGTTATCCACCAAGGGGTGGGGGGAGGGAGGGGAGAGGGGTGGAGAAGGCTCAACTGACCGAGGTAGACACACACAATCAAATATTCTGTTCAGCAGCTAATGGCAGGTTTCGCAGTGGCGGACTTGATTTGGAATTCTGTCCGAATGGAACAGAGGCCTCATATGTTGGAGATTATTATGTGTCCACCTCGAGGCACGGAGCGAGTGCTCCAGTTACCCAGAGGATGTCACGGCAGAAATGATTTAAGCACCCTAATGTGCGCTGTTTGTTGTTTTACCTGTGAAACCAACATACGACAGAAGGCAGAAAGATATTTAATAAGTAGTATTTATTACTCCCTACTGTTTACCTTTTAAAACACTAATACCAATTAAAAGCAACCTAAAATGATTTCCCAAATAATCCCCAAAGTGATAGAGTACAAATGTCACAGATTTCAATACAGCTTTGAATTAACTCATGACTTTCGAGGTAACAACTTATCTCAGGTAACCAGTTTGTAAAATAAACTTCAGCAGGTTACAAATGGGTGTAGAGTTGGCTGTGAAAACGTTCAAAAGGATCTTGTCCAGGTGGTGTACACAAAAATCTGACCGCCCAGTCGTGTTGTGAAAAGTCCTCAGAGGGTGAGCTTGGAATCACCAAAGTATGCAGATGAATCTGAGTTTACAGATCGAGCTGAGTAAGGTTGAATTAGGAAGCTCCACACTGTAAATGACAATGTGGACTGGAAGCAGGTGAGGGGGGAGTGAAGAAACAGGCAGGCTGCCATCTCGATGCAGCCAGTGAGGAAATGCCTGCCTTGAAGTCGTCTCCGAGACAACCGCAGGGTTGCAGAATTGATGAGTTGACTGGCCAGTATGTAAGAATGACAAGCTTATTGCAGGGTGAAGCTGGTTCTTCAGCCAAGGCTTTGGAGTCACAGAGCCTGTCCTGGTTCACATGTAGAACTTTCGATTCCCTCTTTACTGGATGAGCCAGTTTCAAAATGAAATCTGCCACAAAATGTGCAGAACACAGCCTTTCCTCTTCTTTGTTCACCTGCTGTCTCCCTCCTGCTGTGTGAGGCACTCTGTGGGTAATTTTGTCTTTTGTACAAGGTCAATGACAGGGCTTGGCACTGATCGGCCCTCTAATCTCCTAAGCTGTGTTCATTTCAAAGTCCATTACAGAGGTCTTTCGCCATAGTTTGGTTTGGTGCGCCCCAACCACAAACTAACTTGGACAGTAAACAGCTTTCTTTAGAGTACATTTACCAAGCCACGTGGACATCATGGCCCAAACACCATTTCTTCTATCGGCACTGTAAATTACTTCAAATGAAAACATTTTTAATTTCCACACACAGCTCAGATTTGATTGAGAGGTTGTGGGGAGATCGGGGTATGAAGGATATGATGTCGGGGAGGATATTGACCGAAGAGATTACCACCGAATTCCTCACACATTACAAAGCAGGTTTGATTTTTAGGATTTCAAGGGCAGATGTATGAAGACCTACATCAGGATTGGGATGGAGGGAAGGATGATTAAAAGCAGGAAGAAGGAGGAAACTGAATGAATGCGATGGGGGGAAAAGGGAGTGGGGCACAGATTTGTCAATGATCTAAAATTAGAAAAAGGGAGGAAGAGGAAGCAGTGGGGGAGGGACATTTGGAAATGAGTGTTGGAAGATTAAACATTTTAAATTGTCATTTTAAAGATCTGAGGTGGGAGAGGGAGAGGGGAGGAAGAAGAAAAGATGAGATCAGAAAAGAAATTGGTTTTGGACCAAAAGACAACGGAATGAGCTCAGAACAAGTGATAAAAATAGGACCACTGGACCTGGAGCTTATTAGTACAGGCAAAATGTCGGATGACCTCCCACAAATTGCAACAAAAGCAAATTAAACAGATTTTGATTCCTGGATATGTCCTCAGTGACCGAAAAAAGTCCAAAGGGATCCTCCGGGGGAGGGGGGGCGAGTGGGGGGGGGGGAGTCCTGAAATCATGGAAATCCAATACAACCCGGCTTCGGGGAAAATGAGAAAATTGTCTTCGTCTTCTTCTTTCGGCTGCTCCCGTTAGGGGTCGCCACAGCGGATCATCCGTATGATCTGCATAGTGATTTGGCACAGGTTTTACACCGGATGCCCTTCCTGACGCAACCCTGGTCGCCTCCTACGACACAGGGATATGGTACACCTATTTTTAACCGGGGTATACACCGGCCCAGTATACTGGTACTCATTTCGCCGACCTCGGAAGGATGACAGGCTGAGTCAACCCCCTGGTGTATTAATTCAGTGGCTCAACGGGGCTTGAACTCAGGACCTTTTGGATCCCAAGCCGCTGCCCTAACCACTGCGCCAACACCAGGCTATGGAAAATGAGAAAATTGTAAAGATTGATATTTTAAGATGTAAATCTATGTTTTTCTGCATTCTAATTTTTTCTAGTTATGGTCAGTATATTGATATACAAGAATAATTATAAAAAAGTGAAATGTATTGAGGGTAAAATAAAAAATTATAGCTTTTTTGTCCAAAAGTGTCAATTTTTTGTCCCGAAAAAAAAAATATTTACCTGATACTCATTTTGGCTCCTGGACAAAAAAAAAGAAACGTTGAAGAAACAAAATGAAATCAAGTCTATGGCAATACAATATAATTATGTAAATCATTGAAACATGACAAAATTCACAATTCCACTCGGGGCAATGACATCTGCCTGACGGTTTCGAAATGAAAATGAAAATTTGCATTAAACTCAGAAACTACATCCATCATAAACTTACTATACATGTTGAGAAAAATCAAGCGTATTAAAGTTAGAACTCGACAATGTCGTCATCATCCTCATCATTATCACATGGAGTGTTGTGCAGCCAGAGCCCCTGCAGTTTCCACAAGCTGGAGTGCACTCAATGTTGTGCTTTTTGCATGTGCATCTCATGGTGCTACATTCAGCCTGGCAGTTGCACCTAATGACACGTAACATCTTTTCAGGAGCTGGAGCTATTGATGTCTGAAGTGGCACAAAACCCTCGTCACACTTCTGCCAACCCCAGTCTGAGGAAAGAAGTTAATCTACACATCCCTTCCATTCTTGGACTTGCATATACACGCGCAGGCTGTGATACTTTGCTGCTTCTGATGTTGGTGGTCACGTCTGTGGTTGCACGTGAGAGGAGCTCGAAGCCACCTTGTCACAGTACCGCTGATACTGGAGGGTGTCCAGAGTGTCAGTTGACTTTCCGTTGTAGATTATCAACAATGTTTTTTCTCCTGCATCTGCCACATCACATACGGAAGCTGGATATGTATCAAAACCCTTGGCCTGCTCACGGAATGTGTTGTTTGCTTTGAACTTTTTGAGGGAAGCTCCCTTTCCAATCCCATGAAGACGAGATGTCGTGTCGCACCCAAGAACTGCATGTAGAAACAGTATGTGCTTGCATATGTCTGTACCAATCATTTTCTTTGTAGCCTTGATGTTCCAGATGCGAGGCTTCTTCGTGTTCTTCTTTGGCTCGGGACAAAAGAATAGGTCATGGGATTCTAAGCTTGCATGGTAGCATAGGAGGATGAGGAGGTCTGTGTCATCACCAACTAACACAGTGTTGGTGACAGTAGCAGACTGCACGGCCTTCAGTACAATCAGGAGATCAGCATCCCATGAGGCATGGTGTGTCTCACAGTTCTTCTTCTGAAGCTCCTCACTCAACATAAAAATGAATCGCTGTTTATTCTGCCTATTGGCAAGAAACTGTTCCTTCTTCATTGTGAGACGCATGTCAGCTGTAAATGTCACAGTAGTGCCAGCATTCCCTTTGTGGGTGTGTCATGTCCTTCATGTTGGTACTCTCATAACCATCAAACACGACTATGGCATCTCCGTACTTCTTCGTTACATAATCAGTGTACTGGTGGCATATGTCTCTGTATGTAGATCCACAAGACCATGGAATGTGTTGAACAAGTGCCCCGCCATCCAAAACATACTGTTGCCCATCATTGGGGATATCGGCTGGGACATCGGATCCAAGAAGATCCCAGATGGTATCAGTAAAGACTGGCTTGTGTGCTTCTCGGAGCTGAAGAGAGGAATCAAAGAGGGCTGGTGGATAGCTGCACAGTTCATATTTGAAGGCCGACTACAGTTCTTCTGCTGTCTGTGCAACAGTGATCAGCCTCAGGAAGAGGAGTTGTGGGTCAACCTGGACTTGCTCTCCATCAATCTTGACAGATGACTTCATGCCGAGGGTGACAACTTGGTCTTTCCTCTTAAATGTGTACTCCGCAGGTGTTTTCCCATCCATAGATTTCAATATTTTGGCTCCTACAGCATGTGCTGTATCGACGTTGACGGTGGGGTGTGCATGAACTACAGTGGCAATGTTCCTCAGACGTGGATCACTACTGAATGGATTCCGTTCCTGTAAATACAGTACTGAAGAGCTGATAGTGCGTCCTTCCAGTCAGGAGATTGTCTTGCCTTGGTCATGTCCTTCTTCTGCTCTCCAGTGTTGTAGTTCACACCTGTGAGCTCCTGCATTGCCTGGTTTATTTCTGCACAGGCAGGCATTGATAGTAGCCATACCAGCCATTGTTGCTCTGTCATTCCTCGCCCTCGTGTGAGCCCCCCACTGGTCTTCAAACTTCTCATCAGAAGTTGTTCGATGATCAGGTCAGATGAAAGACCTGCCCACAGGCGATCACTTCATCGAACCACATGGAACCCCTCATCAAAACGTTGTTGGACATTGGGATGTTGAGTTTTGAGGTTGGACATCTGCTGCAGATACACCCTCGCAGATTTGGCATACAGGTTGTGGCTCGAGGCTTCCAGGTAAGGCAGCATTTCCTGGATGGCCTGTAGATGTAGTGCCCAGTTCCCAGTGCGCTCTGCCTGGATGTATTTGCGTAGAATGTCTAACATGTCCATATACTGAACCCAGAGTGCTGAAGTTCTAGAAGATATATTTGCAGACTCGGCATGCTTCTCAAGGTGGTCTTTGATTCGTTTCAAGACGTCAGACTTGCATACTTCTTCCACAGACAGTCCCAGCCATCAGCTTCTCATAGAGGGTGCAAGCTTCATTGAAGTCTGGATTATTGCTTAGATCTGTATGCTGGTCATGTAGCGGCCTTGCAGCTGCTTCGGCTAAGTCCGGATCTCCATTCCCATTGCAGTCTGATGTGTCAGGTTGGCATGGTAGAGGCGCATTGAGCACATTTGCCAACAGCAAGGCATTGAGGGCTGCATCAACAATTAGGTGTGCGTGAACTGCGCGGGCAATGGCCTTGCCACTAAATGTATGAATCACTGCATTGGGGGCATATATCAACTCCATCAGTTCTTGAAGCCCAAATGACACCATGAGGTGTCCAAGACATCCGAGGAAACTCATCTCTGCGTAGAAGCCGTCCAAGCGTAGGACAATCCCTTTCAGATCACTTCCCATAGGCTCTGAGTTGATGATCATGAGGGCCTTCCACCAGAGGGGCTGATCAAAGGTGATTACTGGAGTGACACCGTGGCGTCGTGCATGTTCACTGACAAACATCAGGGTTGAGTATATGCATGTGCTGTCAATATTGCATGTGCTAACAAATTAATATTGTGTGTTAATTCTTTCACCAGAGGATCGTACTAATGTCCCTGTATCTGGAAATATGTAGTATGTATGCCTGGGGATATATATTGTTACGGTTGTGGAAATTCGCATTACACCATAAAGAGTCCTCAGGTGAGATATAACAATAAGTCCATGTGTAGTTAGCCCAAACCCGTTGTATAGAGGGAATTTATGTGATCCATCCGGGCTGCGACGCTTTGAGTTAGCCATTTTTCTGTTCTATCTTTTATTTCAAACAAACAGCATCTCAACAACCACGCCATCCCCACCACAGTGCCAACCACACTACAACCACGCCACCTCCACCACCTACGCTACCACATCTTCGCCACTCGCCATTCAATAAGCACCGTGCGGTCACGATCTCCGCGGAAGAACAAAAACCACCAACGATGCTCAGGGGTTTTCCCGCCTGTTTCTCCCGTCTAAATTCTCCGCGCTCGGTGTGGTGGAAGTACGATCCGAGCTGGGGGTCAAAGGTGAGAAAAGGTGGGGGCCTCTTTTTGGGGGAATAATTCCCTGGCCCTGAGCCAAAACTGACTCCCCCGGCCCCCGCACGGGGCAGGGTGGAGGGAGAGCGAGAGGGCATGCCCCCCTTCGAGAGGCTTCTCCAAGAAGCTTGAAGGGAGGCGGGGCCAAAAACGGGGCGGAGCGAAGGGCGGAGCCCCGCGCTACAAAAGGTGGACAGCACGGACCTTGAGGAGTTGTTTTTTCTTGAGGCTTCCTGTCTCCTTGTCTTCGAGAGTTCCTGTGTTCTTCGGGTTGTTTGAGCTTCTGGGCTGGACGTCGTCTTCTTCTTGGCACGGCTTGTCTTGTCGGGGGAAGAGGTCCTGCGCTCGCGGCTTGGCGAGCGGCCTGTCAATGGAGGCACCGACGGGAGACGTGGCAGCGCCGGTTGTGAGGTGGAACTGCGCGTATGGACGAGGAGTGCCGGAGAGGGTTCGCCGGCCGCGAGAGAGGTCGGGGCCAGGCACGACCACGCTGACGGTCGTGGGAGAGGGACTCACCAGCCACGAAAAGGGAAGTCACGACTTCTTTTCTTTTTCCTTTGCCTTTTGTGTAAATGCTTGTGGTGGCACCACCCATAAAGTAGAACTGCGTAAGTGTTGCCGTGTGTCGGTCGTAGTCGGTAGTATCTCTTTTTTACTGTTTCTTTATGTGCTTGAATACGTGCCTTTTATTATTATTGCTGTGACTGAATATACGTGCTTGCTTTGTGTCCGTGTGTCGCGCAATAAAATGCTTGCTTGTTGAACTGTTCCTGCTCTGCTTCGTCTCCTTTCTTTTTATTGACTCTCCATCCTGCATCGCATAAGAGATTGGTAGTGGGTGTAAGTTCCCGGTAACTAATCTGAACCGTCGAGGTCGACGATAACTCCGCTCGGTTATCTCTGCAGTACGGAACGAACTGCTTAAGCGGTTCGTGTCCGAAGTCGACCTGCGGCGAGGTACGATCGCCCGATTAACCATCCGCATAGGTATTTAGGTAGGTCGAGTTTGGCGAACAACCTTATCCTACGCGGGTGGCCGATTGTCACGATTGTGGTGAGGTCGAAAGACCCACCCGTGACTGGCTCCCGGCGTTGTTCCAAGAGGGTCACGACTGAATTGTCCGTCCGGTGGGCGACGTGCCGCGATTTGAGTTACGTGGCCGATCGCACGCCGGTGGGCGCGAATTCGCAACAATATGTTCTTATATGAACAAACTTCCTCAAGTCAAAATATTTTTTAGGGAAAAAATATTGACATTTTTGGACAAAAAAAAGCTATAATTTTATATTTTACCCTCAATACGTTTCACTTTTTTATAATTATTCTTGTATATCAATATACTAACCATAACTAGAAACAATTAGAATGCAGAAAAACATATATTTACATATTAAAATATCAATCTTTACAATTTTCTCATTTTCTCCGAAGCCAGGTGGCGGCCATATTGGATTTCCATGATTTCAGGACTTTCCCCCCCCCGGAGGATCCCTTAGGACTTTTTTTCTGTCACTGAGGATATATCCAGGAATCAAAATCTGTTGAGTTTTCTTTTGTTGCATTTGTGGGAGGTTGACCAAATATTTCTGCTAAAATGCCTGTACTATATCTGGGCCAGGTGTAAAGACTTCAAGCTACCCCCCTTTCAAGTTACCTCCCGGTAATCTGAAATCGATTTCAAGTTACCCCCGGGGGTAGCCTGAACCCGATTTCATATTTCCCCTGCACATTGACATTACCCCCCTCCCTGATTTAGATGAAATGATAAATTCTTGTGCCCACAACTCATACGTTTATTGAATAGAACACGTAAAACATACAAGATTGAAAGCTCGTCTCAAAGTCTGGAAACATAAAAAATATAACAGAAATGTTAATTGTATTAGTGGTGGTCGTCGAATGGCAGCTATCATTTCTTGAAGTGTAACTGTGTCGCTGATGCAGTGCCCCTTTACCAGTACATACACTGGAACTGGTACTCATTTTGCCGACCTCGGAAGGATGACAGGCTGAAGCAACCTCCTGGTGTATTAATTCAGCAGCCGACGGGGCTTGAACTTAGGACCCCAGGATCCCAAGCCGCCACCCTAACCACTGAGACAACACCAGGCTGCGCACTCAGCCTGTCATCCTTCCGAGGTCGGCAAAATGAGTACCAGTTTCAAAGCGATTGCCTTTCGTATGCATTGATTTTATTGCGTTGTTACCATAATTGTAAATACTAGTGTGTGCCCTTATTTGCGTGGCCGTACGTGCTAAAAAAAAAACTTTCAAACCGCGTGCCAGAAACAACAACCACACAGGCCTTTCCTTCGCTCTCGTAAATTGTGACGTCAATTGTGACGTCATAGCACCGTGTCCTATCATTGGTTTGGTAAACAAATGGCCATAACTTGGGAACCACTTGTCCGATTAATATGAAACCTTGAAAAGGCACATCCACAGGGCCCCAGCAATATACCTGGCAAGTTTCAATTAGATTGGACCAGTGGTTGTCGAGAAACAGTGGTCACAGACACACAGACACACACACAGACAAACACAGACAAACACAGACAAAACACACACACACACACACACACACACACACACACACATTGCTGGAATTATAGATAGATAGTCTGAGTTGGTTAAAAGATGCTGCGATTCTCGTTGGGAGTGACGAGGATGGATAGGATAAGAAATGAGTATATTAGAGGGACAGCGCAGGTCGGACGGTTTGGAGACAAAGTGAGAGAGGCGAGATTGAGATGGTTTGGACATGTGCACAGGAGGAAAGCAGAGTATATCGGGAGAAGGATGTTGAAGTATATCGGGAGAAGGATGGAGAAGGATGGAGCCGCCAGGCAGGAGGAGAAGAGGAAGGCCAAAGAAGAGGTTCATGGATACGGTGAGGGCGGACATGCGGGTGGTTGGAGTGTCAATGGAAGATGTGGAGGATAGAGCGAAATGGAGACGGTTGATCCGCTGTGGCGACCCCTAACGGGAGCTCGCCAAAAGAAGAAGCAGAAGAAGAAGAAGAAGAGTCTGAGTTGGTTAAAAAGATATACCAGTATGTCTATTTGTATCAACTATATCGAAGAAGGATTTCATAAAAATATGGCAAAAACTCTCACTGTATGAGAAATACTGATTTCAATTAATAACAATATTAAAATAAAATCATTCATAATAAAATCAAAATTCATTGCAAACTCTTTAAAGGCTGTCATGTGGTCAATGGTTTTTCCCTAATTAGTTTTCAATATCAATTAAATTACTATTTTGTAAATAAACATACATAAATAAATGTTTTGAGGGGGGTAATCTGAAATCGTAGGGGGTAGGATGCAATCGATTTCAAGCTACCCCTGGGGGTAACTTGAAATCGATTTCAGATTACCAGGAGGTAACTTGAAAGGGAAGTAGCTTGAAGTCTTTACACCGGGCCAAATGTTGTAATCCAAATTTGGTAGCATTCTGACTGGTGGATCAGGAGAAGATTTCGGAAGGAATTTGCGTGAATTTCCCCCAAAATTAGTGTCTGCCATTTTGACACACTTCTGGTAACGTGATTGGAATGGACTCCACAATTTAACATCCCTACCCTGGCCTAATGTTGTAACCCAAATTTGGGAGCATTCTGACTGGTGGGTCTCGAGAAGATTTTTGAAGGAATTTACTCAGTCAGCCATTTTGACGTACTTAAAGACATGTGACTGGAACAAGCTTTGCAATCCCTGTTACCAGTCAGGAGCAGAATGTTGCTGCCAAATTTCAGCCGGATCAGCCTAGCGGTTTTGCCGGAAAAGTTGAAATAGGAGACAGCTGGACGGACAGTGCAGAATACCTTATATGGCATTTCAATTCCAGATAAGCTCATAATAAATGGGTTTATTTGTGGTTGTTTTGAGAAGAAATACA
Organism: Eptatretus burgeri; assembly: GCF_056783735.1. Classification (NCBI taxonomy): domain Eukaryota; kingdom Metazoa; phylum Chordata; class Myxini; order Myxiniformes; family Myxinidae; genus Eptatretus; species Eptatretus burgeri. Next base: position 444,933 of record NC_140971.1, read on the forward strand.
AAGGAAACATGGGAAAGGTTTTAAGGCAGGGTGGAAAAGGACGATTTGATAAAAAATTGTTTCACAAGAAGGGAATAAGGAAGCAGGCCAATTAAACATGTGGCCAACAAGGAATGAGATGGATAATCTAAATATATGGAAAGGGGCCTTTTTGTTGTTTTTAGCTTATCTGGAATTGGAAGTCCACAGAGCATTCTGAATTGGAATTCCAGATAAGGGATTGTGATAGTGCACCTGTACGTCCATCTGTAGAAATGGTGGACTTCGTGTATTTTAGGTAAAATCGCATAAATTCCTTCAAAAGTCTTCCTCTCCAGACCTACCAGTCAGAATGCTACCAAATTTGGGTTACAACATTAAGCCAGGGGCCAGATAAGCTAAAGGGCCAGTGGTCCTATGATTATCTTATCTTGAATTGAAATGCCAGATAAGGTATTGTCATCGTGCACCGTCCATCCATCCATCTCCTATTTCAACTTCTCTGGCCAACCGCTGGAATGAACTAGCTGAAATTTGGCAGCAACATTGCGTTCTCGACTGGTAACAGATATTGCAAAGCTCGTTCCGGTCACTTGACTTCAAGTAGGTCAAAATGGCAGACTTAGTAAATTCCTTCAAAAATCTTCTCCAGACCCACAATTCAGAATATCAACCAAATTTTGGTTGCAACATTAGGAAAGGGCCCTGATCTTAAATTAATTAATTATGAGGCCATGCCGATCATGGGATCGGAAGTGTGTCAAAATCACAGTTGCGCACATTCCTTCAAAAATCTTCTCCCATCAAATTTGGGTTACAACATTAGTACAGGATCTTGTTGTTAAATTGCGGAGGCCATGCCGATCATGTGACGAGAAGTGTGTCAAAATGGCGGTCACATAAATTCCTTCAAAAATATTCTCCAGACTCACGAGTCAGAATGCTACCAAATATGGGTCACAACAGTAGGCCAGGGTTGGGATGTTAAATTGTGGAGGTCATGCCAATCACGTGACCAGAAGTGTGTCAAAATGGCTGACCGTCAATTTTTGGGAAAAATCATGGAAATCGCTTCAAAAAACTTCTTCTCCACAACCACCAATCAGAATGTTACCAAATTTGGGTTGCAACATACAGATAAGATCGTGATGTTAAATTGTCGATGTCATGCTGATCACCGAACCAGAAGTGTATCAAAATGGCTGACCATCAATTTTTGGGAAAATCGTGTAAGTTCCTTCAAAAATCTTCTTCTCCAGACCCATCAACGAGAATGTTATCAAATTTGGGTTACAACATTAGGCTAGGGCCCAGATAAGCTACAGGTCCAGTGGTCCTATTTTTTTATATAAGGAATTAAGAAGGAATTTGAGTGAGGGTGGGAAAACAAGATGCAAAGATGATTGGAGGAAAGCAAGACAAACAGGCGTGCAAGTCTTTTGCGAGTTGAGAGCAAGGCTCAAGTTGCCGAGGCAGACACAAAAGATCAAAACAACCAAACAGGCACACAAAACACACTGACAGCAATGAGCACACAATACGGACAACATTAAAAAATAAACCAATGTCACCTGCAGGGTGACCCGTATCTTGCCAAAAGGTGACCACGTGTGACTTCTTTAAGGTCACACTGAGGTGAACAGAGCTGCTATCCACCAGGAGCGACTCCTTGAGGAATATCTGCCTACGAGAGATTCCGATGAGAATCGTTCTAGAGTAACCATGAAAAATATGCGTTTGCCTCATAACGTCACCAAATGACGTCATAATGTCTCAAGCTTGACATATCTAGAAAGCACTCATCGAGGTGTTCAATTTGAGGTATTACACGATATGGTTCCTAAAACTTGAAAATTTGACCTTGGCGTCAAATATGTTTGACCTGAGGCGCGAACCATGAAGGTCAAGGCCAATCGACACCAAAAAATTAATCAGCTGAGCGCCAGACCATGAACTATATTCCCATTAAGTTTGAAGACGATCCGATCAAAATTACTCAAAAAATAAGGGTTTCGTCGACTCCCCTGATTTGCGACAAAGTGACCTTGACCTTCAAAATTTTATGCTCTGAAAGGGACCTCTATAGGCCTCCGATATGCGAAGTTACAAAAATTTCCAATGATAACTGTGCTCTGCAGAATTTTTTATACGTGATTACAGACAAACAAACAAAAAAAAACATACAAGCTGACTAACATATCTTGCAAAAACTTCGTTTTGGCAAGATAATAAAACACTATGACAATCGACAGCAAAAGAAAGAAATTAAGAACAGTTTACTTAGCTTAGGAAACAGGTCATTCAGAGAAGAAAATAAAAGATGCCTCCACATGAAACTGGAAAAATTGCTTTATGCCATCACTCTCTTATTCATGTGTATTGTGCTCATGTTGACTCCCCATGTGAGCTATTGCAAATGCTTTGCTGTTTATTTGACTTTACCTCTCTGCTTGAACTACAGACCGAATGGACAAGTCAACTCAACATCTGGTCAATTTTAGAGCTGAGATGGAAAATTTTCGAATAATGCTCCCACAACAAAGGGCCAACATACATGTACACTTGGATGCAAGGTTAAGCATAAAAATGGATGAGAATGGAGAAAAGGGAGAGTGTATAAGAAGTGGCCACAGAAATGACATTTGTTTATGAGAAGAAAGGAGGTCCAAATTTTCCATTTAGCTTTGTCAATGTTCTTTTGAGAAAATGGTGTGGCTGTCATATCCATGTTCACTTTCAAATCGTTGAACTTAATCCTAAATAGTTATGCCTTCATAATTTCCATCACCACAACTTTTTCTGATTTGCTTTCCACCGTCTTGCCCATTATCGGCTTCGTCTACTTTTCCGGTGAGAACGCTGTGAAAGTCTGCCCTTGCCGCAAACATCTCCTCCAGAATGCTCTCCAGACATGATGTAAAAGGGAAGTTATTGTCTACAAGATTAACGAGGTGGTAGGAGTTCCGCATGGTTGAAACTATCGACCGTGATTGTGAACCTTCGTGATATATCTTCCCCCAACGTTCTGTCCACAAAGCAAATGCCTCATCCTAAGGAAAGAGTCAAAATGAACAAGGATTGGGGAAAAACAGAGACATGTAGAAAGGTATATGGAACAACTGCAAATCGGTAACAATGTCATGACAAATACCTATCGTTCAAAAACAGGTATTATAAAAGTACTATGTTTTAAGCATGTATAAATAATCACATCACCAACAATGCTTCCAAAGAACTTAACTTATTCATCTTGAGCGTGAACTCCACAATTGGTGACACATTTTCGACAAGGCCCAAAAGTGTGCACCAGTACAAAAGCAATTCTGGGTTCTGAACTGCAACCTGTTCCACTTGAAGATCTGATCAAGCCAGTTTCTGATTTGTGCTCTACTTTTGGTCACCAAATGAAAATGTAATTCTGGAATGGTGTCTGAAATATGCATTTATTCTGTAGGCCCAGGAACCCAACGTCATTCCTTCTCACTTACCTTCCCCTCAATAACCTGCTTCTTCTTCATCAACTGAGTGTCTCACTCAAAGGTAGAAATATTTCACTGGTTTTAACACCTCTTCAAGTGGACCATGTGACCATATACATTTTAAGGCTCCAGTGATTGCAACTCTCAAGTGACTATGAGCATTTTAAGCCTTTGTCCAACTGACATTATCTAACTCTCCAACATGCCTTTAACAGATGGTTTGAATCATACTACTTTAAAGGGCATATCATTGCAATCTCAAGGAGTACCAGAACAATCCATTTCGTTCCAGACTGGTGAGTTTCCCATTCCATATAAATGTCACAGGATTCATAGTTGCAGCAGAACATTTCTGTTTTTGAATAATAATTAAAAAAAAAAACATGACCACACTCAATTTGGCATTAATCCAAGATATTAAACATGTTATTTCACAACTGTGGATGACCCTCTGTCTCCCTTAACTCACTCTGCTCATGACATGGTCCAAGAACAAGATATTCTTGCGAAGCTGTCTGCCAAAATTGGTCTTCATCACATACAAAGTTTTTCTTCTTCTTCTTCTTCTTCTTCTTCTTCTTCTTCTTCTTCTTCTTCTTAAGTGGCACTTAGGTCGAACTCCGATGACATTGATCTTCAGCTTCCAGTCCTCTCGATCAAAAATTGCTCTGAGTCGTTCTTCTGTCTCCAAGCCGTATCCTTCTTCAACATGTTGATGTAGTTGACAGCTTGTCTGCCCTGCTTTGACCTTCCATATTTATGTGTCCAAAGTAAAAGATTGGAAACAGATCCATTTTGCCACAGTAGCATTGCCCAGCAATCCTGAAACGTCTTCTTCTAATTTTAACCGACAGCCTTGGAGGGAATCACAGAGCTCTTTTTTTTTGGCCTATGTTCAGACCAATGGACATTGAAAACTGAATGAAGAAGTCGAGTAGAGCATCCATCAAGTGCCTTCTCATGAGTCAGCAGTGAGGATCCATGTTTCACTTCCATAAAGTAGGATGCCATTCCTTGCAATAAACATGCCATTCCTTGATAAGCCGAGAGTCTAAGAACTGTCATAAATCAAGAAACACCAGCTCCCCCAGGGAGCAGTCATGCCTGTGCAAGATCACATGCTGTCCTATTGGCTTGGGTCACATGACCTGCCATGATCAGAATGAAGCCTCACCAGAAGAGTTTTATTGATGGATATTATCGTTTATCGACATTTTCCGATGGTTTTGTGATTGTTTTTCCGAGGACAATCGCTTCGAGTTGCATCAGTATGGAAAATATCAAATTTCCAGCACACGTAGAAAGCACTGAACATTTACATAAAGGAGTAGGTGAGTCAGTGAGTGAGTAAGTGAGTGAGTGCTTTAAAAAAAAAAGCTTTATATATGAGATGTAAGGTTTATTATTATATAGCCTGGTGTTGGCGCAGTGGTTAGGGCAGTGGCTTGGGACCCAAAAGGTCCTGAGTTCAAGCCCCGTTGGGACACTGAATTAATGTATATATGTATGTATGTATGTTGTGTATATATATATATATATATATATATATATATATATATATATATATACATATATATATATATATATATACATATATATATATATATATATATACATATATATACATATATATATATATATATACAAATATATACATATTTATATATATATATATATATATACATATAAACCAAGTCGAAAATACCAGGGGGGTGACTCAGCCTGCCATCCTTCCGAGGTTGGCGAAATGAGTACCAGTTGTACTGGGCCCGGTGTATGCCCCGGTTAGAATAGGTGTACCATATCCCTGTGTGTCGTAAGAGGCGACCAGGGTTGCGTCAGGAAGGGCATCCAGCGTAAAAACCTATGCCAAATCATTATGCGGACAACAAAACGAATTTCCATACCGGATCGGTCGAGGCCCGGGTTACCAAGGACCGCCACCGGTACCGGTGGTCAGCAGGGTACCAGTGGAAATTGTGTTACAGCTGGGCGAAGGAGGAGAAGAAGACGGGGAAGGCGAGTCCGGAGGCAGTGGGAGAGGAGGAAGGGTAGAAGTGTGGAGGTGAGAGTTGGAACTCTGAATGTTGGGACGATGACTGGCAAAGGGCGAGAGTTGGCTGATATGATGGAGAGAAGAAAGGTGGACATACTGTGTGTACAAGAGACCAAGTGGATGGGGAGTAAGGCTAGGAGCATTGGAGGTGGTTTAAAACTGTTCTACCATGGTGTGGATGGGAGGAGAAATGGTGTCGGGGTAATCCTGAAGGAAGATTATGTCAAGAGGGTATTGGAGGTGAAGAGAGTGTCTGATCGAGTGATGAGTGTGAAGTTGGAAATTGAAGGGGTGATGATGAATGTCATCAGTGCATATGCCCCACATATGGGGTGTGAGATGGAGTATAAAGAAGATTTCTGGAGTGAGTTAGATGAAGTGGTGGAGAGTGTATCCAAGGATGAAAGAGTGGTGATTGGGACAGATTTCAATGGGCATGTTGGGGAAGGGAATAAAGAGGATGAGGAGGTGATGGGTAGGTACGGTATCAACAAGAGAAATGTGGAAGGGCAAATGGTGGTCGAGTTTGCAAAAAGAATGGAAATGGCAGTGGTAAATACGTATTTCAAGAAGAAGGAGGAACACAGGGTGACATACAAGAGTGGAGGAAAGTGCACACAGGTGGATTACATCTTAAGCAGGAGATGCAACCTGAAAGAGATTAGTGACTGTAAGGTGGTGGCAGGGGAGAGTGTAGCTTGACAGCATCGATTGGTGGTCTGTAGGATTACTTTAGAGGTGAGGTTGAGGAAGAGAGTGAGGGCTGAACCAAGGACCAGATGGTGGAAGCTGAAGGAGGAAGACTGTTGCATGAAATTTAGGGAGGGGGTGAGACAGGCATTGGATGGTGGTAAAGATGGGTGGGATGATTGGGCAACGACAGCAGAAGTTGTGATGGAGATAGCTAGGAAGGTACTTGGTGTGACATCTGGACAGAGGAAGGAAGATAAGGAGACTTGGTGGTGGAATGAGGAAGTACAGGAAAGTATAAGGAAGAAGGGGTTGGCGAAAAAGAAGTGGGATAGTCAGAGAGATGAAGAAAGTCGGCAGGAGTACAAGGAGTGGCGGCGAAAGGCAAAAAGAGAGGTGGCAAAGGCCAAGGAAAAGGCATATGATGAGCTGTATGAGAAGTTGGATACAAAAGAAGGGGAAAAGGATTTATATTCACTTCACTATTTATACCGATTGGCAAGACAGAGGGACCGAGCTGGGAAGGATGTGCTGCAGGTTAGGGTGATAAAGGACGCAAATGGGAATGTGCTGACGAGCGAGGAGAGTGTGTTGAGAAGGTGGATGGAGTACTTTGAGGAACTGATGAATGAAGAAAATGAGAGAGAGAGAAGGTTGGAAGAGGTGGAGATAGTGAATCTGGAAGTTGGGTGGATCAGTAAGGATGAAGTGAGGACTGCTATGAAGAAGATGAAAAGTGGAAAGGCGGTTGGCCCAGATGGTATACCAGTGGAGGCATGGAAGTGCTAAGGAGAGATGGCAGTGGGGTTGTTAACCAGATTGTTTAATAAAGTCTTGGAAAGTGAGAGGATGCCGGAGGAGTGGAGATTAAGTGTACTGGTTACGATTTTCAAGAATAAGGGTGATGTGCAGAGCTGTGGAAATTACAGAGGGATAAAGTTGTTAAGCCAAACCATGAAGTTGTGGGAAAGAGTAGTGGAAGCTCGGTTGAGAGGAGACGTGACGATCTGTGAGCAGCAATATGGGTTTATGCCAGGAAAGAGCACCACTGATGCAATGTTTGCTTTGAGAATGTTGATGGAGAAGTATAGGGAAGGCCAGAAGGAGTTACATTGTGTGTTTGTGGATTTAGAGAAAGCTTATGATAGGTAGCCAAGAGAGGAGTTGTGGCATTGTATGAGGAAGTCGGGAGTGGTGGAGAAGTATGTGAGGATCGTGCAAGATATGTAAGAGGACAGTGTGACAGCGGTGAGGTGTGCGGTAAGAATGATGGACCAGTTTAAGGTAAAAGTGGGATTGCACCAAGGATCGACTCTGAGCCCTTTCCTGTTTGCAATGGTGATGGACAGGTTGATGGACGAGATCAGACTGGAGTCTTCATGGACTATGATGTTCGCGGATGACATCATGATCTGTAGGGAGAGTAGGGAGCAGGCTGAAGTGAGCCTCGAGAGGTGGAGGTACGCACTGGAGAGAAGGGGAATGATAGTCAGTCGGAGTAAGACGGAGTACATGTGCGTAAATGAGAGGGAGGGTGGTGGTATGGTGCGGTTGCAAGGAGTTGAGGTGGGGAAGGTGGATGGGTTTCAATACTTGGGATCAACTGTCCAAAGTAACGGAGAGTGTGGGAGAGAAGTGAAAAAGAGAGTGCAGGCAGGATGGAGTGGGTGGAGATGAGTTGCAGGAGTGATTTGTGACAGAAGGGTAGCTGCAAGAGTGAAGGGGAAAGTATATAAGACGGTAGTGAGACCAGCTATGTTGTATGGTTTGGAGGCGGTGGCACTAACAAAAAGACAGGAAGCGGAGCTGGAGGTGGCAGAGTTAAAGATGCTGCGATTCTTGTTGGGAGTGACGAGGATGGGCAGGATAAGGAATGAGTATATTAGAGGGACAGCGCAGGTAGGACGGTTTTGAGACAAAGTGAGAGAGGCGAGATTGAGATGGTTTGGACATGTGCTCAGGAGGGAAGCGGAGTATATCGGGAGAAGGATGTTGAAGATGGAGCCGCCAGGCAGGAGGAGAAGAGGAAGGCCAAAGAAGAGGTTCATGGATATGGTGAGGGCGGACATGCGGGTGGTTGGAGTGTCCATGGAAGATGTGGAGGATAGAGCGAAATGGAGACGGTTGATCCGCTGTGGCTACCCCTAACGGGAGCGAGCCGAAAGAAGAAGAAGATGTAAGGTTTATTATGATCCCTGACTACAATCCCACCTCCTGTTTGGTGTTCAGCAGGGTAGGGACAATGTGTTGGGTGGTAGAAGACCATTGTTGCTCACAGGTTATGCAGTTTTGGCTGTTGTGACACAATCTGTGCCTAGCTGCTTCACCAAGTCAGGGGGTGTGTTGAATTATGTCACCGCATTTGATTTATGGTCACAAATAAATGATTGTGTGGTGTTTTGTCCTGATAAGCCGAAAAAAGGGTGAAACCATTATCGGCGGCTTCACTATCCTTTTTTGTGACTTGTAAATCTCAGTTTATAACAGACCTGAGTGTGCCGATGGAACCCATCTGGCATCGGAGATAATGTGTTGAGCATGCGCAGCATGATGTTAATGTCCACACTCCAAGCCTTCAAACCCCCTCCTTACCCCCAAAACAACTCCTAACCCCTCCACCCCACTGAAAGACCTCACCCTCCCACCCCCCCCCCACAAAACCTCAACCCTTCTTGTCTTTCAATCCTGACAAATCTCACACTCACACGATGTCTCTCTGAAAGGACCGTCTACAACCACCGCCCCCAATCTACTTTCTCAAAAATCCCCTTGAAGAAGTCCTTTCAGTCAAGTTTTTAGGCCTCATTATCTGCCATGATCTTTCCTGGGAAAGCCACATTTCCAAGCTGGCCTCCAAAGCCAGTCGCGGATTGGGAATTCTACGTCACGCAAGGTCCTTCCTGCGCACACCTGAGCTTCTAACAACATGCAAAACTTTCGTCCACAGCCTGATGGAGTACTGCTCTTCCCTTTGGGCTGGTGCACCAGCGGTAAACGCTCGGCCGTCTTACTTGGGATCTAATCAAGATAAGATTGGTGCATTACCGAGGGTGCGTTCCCTGGTCAGGAAGCCACGTGACCTCTAGTTAAACGGCAAATTAGACGGTGGACACTGGAACTCATGGTTAACTGAATGGCGATCGTGGTTGTCAAGCAACCCACCATACCACAAAGTTAATTTGGAGCGGTGGCCCCAGATCGGGTTCTTCCAAGGAGAAACGAGGATTAACCCCCTCATAATACATTCGGTACCCATGGGCATAACAATATAAAGCTCATTCTAACCACTCACTGACTCATTGGCTGACTAATATTAATAATGTTCAGTACCTTTTGTGTGCTGAAATTTTGTGTGCCGACAGATATCAAAGCAGATACACCGGGAAACATTACAGAACTGTTGGAAAACATCCCTAAATGAAAATATAAATAAATGAAAATAAATAATGAATTAACTAATGAAAAGAATAATGCAGATGAGTGACCCAAGACAATGGGTGAAGTGACCCAAGACAATACAATGTGTAAGCATACCTCGCTAGTAATGTTACAGATTAGTAAATACTATATAATTGGATATGTTACGTTTTGTGTAAAAGACGATTACATAATGCTGTGGGAAAGGCAGCTCGAGTTACAGTGAATTAAATAAATGAGATGTATTGGGGGGGGGGGAGAGGATAAGTTCACAGACAACTGAGTGCGGCATTGGCAGTGACATCGAGATGGATTATCAACAGAACTTTGAAGATGCCTCTTGTTGAGGCTGCACGTTTCGATCAATATGAGACAAACTTCTATGTGAGCATGAAACGAGCTAGGTGAAAGATTTTTGATTGGTTGTCAATTTTTTTTTTATATTAACCTCATATTATTCTTTATCACTAACCTTGTGATCTTGTTTCCTTATCGGTTAACATTCCTTCTATATTTGGCTTTTTCATCGGTCATAGCCTGTTGAAGGTCTGTCAATGGAACTCTTCTTCTTCTTCTTCATGTCCAGCCAGCGGTTGCTGGTTGCATCACTGGTTGAGGGCACAGATATGCCACTCCTATTACCAGTACACTGGTACTCATTTCGCCAACCTCAGAAGGATGACAGCCTGTCAACTCCATCAGGTGTTAATTCAACAACTGACGGGGAGCTCGAACTCAGGACCCCAATATCCCGAGCCATCCACTGTAACCGCAAAGCCAACGCCAGGCTTATGTCAATGGAACGAGGTAAGCCTGACAACTATTTATCAATTAGAAACCCAGCAAGTGCTCTTCTTACAAACATGAGCTCAAATTACCTCTTCCTTGTACTCATTGAAAAAGCTCAATAAACAGTTTGTTCAAAAATTTACTTTGATTTTGTATGCTGTGTACACATGTATGACACTTTGCTAAATCTCCATTTCTAATCATTACTTTGTCCGACTTGATGGTGTAGCTGTAGAGAGAGAGCGCACTTGCTTTTGGATTTTTACCTTGATGTGATCCCCGACCCAACTATCAAGTGTCGGATTGGTCTTTGGGAGGAGTTGCATCCCCTGGATGGACATTAAACTGGGTGTCCTGTCTGTTATCATTAGTTGGTGGATGTTAAAGACTCTAAGATGCAAGATGTTGCCGACACCCTGAACAAGTTAAGTTTCTGGCCAAATTTCGGCTCTCGTTATACGTGAGCCTGGCCAGTCGATTCGTGAAAGACTTGGGCCAAAAAATATTCTCTGGCTGACCCTACAAGCTTGTGGGACTAATTGGGGCCCTTCAAGTATAAGCAGCAGCAACCTAGGCATGATGCTGTCAATATAATCACAATCATGTGAGTGGCACACCACAAATGTACTTTTACTTCCCAGCTTGTCTTACGAGCCACAAAGCAGAATCAACTTTCCCAGCAGGTGAGGCAGAATATTTATTTTCTTCAACCAAACACATGGTTTTGTTTTCTGGACCTCACTATTTTCCATTCCTTTGTTGCCAATCCTTCCTTGATTCCAATTTGCTCCAAATTGTTCTCCTCTCCTAATGAGTTAATGATGTCATTCCCTGCACAGCGGGAGACGAGGTTTTGCAATCACTTCTATCTGTGCGTCTGTCCAGACCGAACTTTTTTTTAAACCATTTGAGCTTTTGTCATCAAATTTTCAAAAAAGCATTATTATGAGAATATGAGAGAAGACAAACTAATAATTTGGTCAAAAGGTCAAAGGTCACGTCACAAAAAATCATCAATTTTCATCCAATTGGCTTGAAATTTTAAGAATTTGCATATTTGGTCACTGATGATTATTGCTTTTGAGGTCAAAAGGTCAAGCTCGCCTGAAATCGTCAGTTATTTTGTATTTTTTTACCTCCGCCACCGAATGTGGAAGGAGATTGTTTTCACCCCTGCCTGTTTGTTCATTGCAAAATCGAAGATTTTTCAAGTATATTGGTCAGTCCATTTTGTTATTCTGCCTGTCTGTTTGTCACCTTCAGGTCACAATTTAAAACCGATCTTCATGAACCTTCACCACATAGTAGAGTTTCTCATAAGGAAGAAGTCTATTGTTTTTGAGGTCAAAAGATCAAAAGGTTAACATAGGCCCAGGGTCAACAACTAAGGTGGTATTTCTAAAATCCTCAATTTTCATCCAATTGACTTGAAATTTGAAGAGGATATATATTTCAGGTCACTGAATTCAACCAACTAATTATTTTGTAGGTCCACATCGGCCAAAAGGTCAACATTGGCCAAATTTCTAAAATTGTCAATTTTCATCCGATTCACTTGAAATTTGAGAGTATTTATGTTTCACATCATGAATTGAATTCAACCAGCCAATTACTTTTGAGGTTAAATTTGTTTTATGGATCTTGCAAGTATCATGCTCTGCATGACGTCTTAATCTAGTTACTTGCAAAATCGAAGATTTTCAAGTATATTGGTTTGTCCATTTTGTCTGTCTGTCTGTCTGTCTGTCTGTCTGTCTGTCTGTCTGTCTGTCTGTCGCCTACAGGTCACAATTTTAAACCAATCTTCACGAAACTTCACCACATGGTAGATATTGTCATAAGGAAGAAGGCTATTGTTTTTGAGGTCAAAAGGTCAAAATGTCAACATCGGCCAAAGGTCAACAACTAAGGTGGTATTTCTAAATTCCTCAATTTTCATCCGATTGACTTGAAATTTGAAGAAGATTTATATTTCTGGTCACTGAATTCAACGAGCCAATTATGTTGGAGGTCCACATCGGCCAAAAGGTCAACATTGGCCGAATTTCTAAAATTGTCAATTTTCATTTGATTCACTTGATATTTGAAGAGGAGTTGCATATTTGGTCGTTGAATTCAACCATTATTTTTGAGGTCCAATTTGTTTTATGGATTTTGTAAGTATCGTGCTCTGCACGTCTCTTTCTTGTTTGTTTGTTTGTTTGTTTGTCTGTTTCTTTGTTTGTGTGCAGGATATCTCAAAAATATGTGGACGGAGTCGGATGAAATTTGGTGGGCAGATTAAATTTTCATGAAGATCAAGATCTGGATGCAGCTACCGGAATTTTAAAACGATTCTTCACCATTGAGAGATTGTGCCAAAAACAATATATCGCACGGTATCTCAAAAATTGTGGACAGATTCGGACGAAACTTGGTGGACACGGGTGTGTGACAAGGAAGAATTGATTTAATTTTGGTGAAGATCCAAATCCGGATCTGATAAATTTTAAGTGATTCTTCACCATTGAGAGATAAGACTAAATTGCGATAAGAAACCTTCCAATATCGTGGGTTCTACGATAGTGGGTGTCCACCAATTGCGGGCAACCAATTCTGTTCCGATTCCATTTACGAATGAGGAAGTCTGGAAGAGTACATTGGGGAAGGGTCTACCCGCAATCATTGACCCTGTAATTGGATTTCGTTTTGACCAATCACAGTTTTTGAGCTGAGATGAGTCATCATGCCTGGTGTTGGCTTAATGGTTAGGGTGGCGGGCATGGGATCCCAGGATCCTGAGTTCAAATCCCACTCGGCAGTTGAATTAATACCAGGTGGGGTTGCCTGCCTGTCATCTTTCCAAGGTCGGCAAAATGAGTGCCAGCTTGCTGGTATCCTGTGTCAGAGTGGCGACCAGTCCAGGACTGTACCCAATAGCAAAGGAGACTGCTTTAAGCAGCACCAACGCTCTGCACAGAGTATGGTCCCAATGGATGGATGGGTGGGTGGATGCGTCATTGTTTGGGTCCTGTGTGTGAACAATTACTTTCCATATAAGCCTTGTGGAGTTTCTCACGCACCGTTTTTAATGAGCCCAAAATGTGAAGTGATAGACAAATAAGTTGTACCAAAAGGCAAAGAAAGGTTATGATGTTTGGCGAAAAGATCAAGTTGTTACATCGTTTGGCTCTTGGAGAAAATGCACCATCTGTACGCGCCACCATTACGGGGTCAATGATTGCTGGTAGAACCTTCCCCATTTGTACTCTTCCTCATTCTTAATCCTTCATTATCCTTCAAACCTTCATCCTCCTTCAAACCTAATTTCCAAACGTTAATTTTCCAACTCCATATTTGAACCTTATTGCCAAAACATTTAATTTCTGACAGC
>NC_140971.1:462215-469715 GCF_056783735.1 Eptatretus burgeri
AATTTTTAAAATGTTTTTGAGGGTTTGGTATTCATTGAGGTGTGAATCTCACTGGTTTCCATATTTTTATATTTATTTATTCTCTCTCTTTCCTCCCTCTCCTCCTCTCTCTCTTCTCCCTCTCCTTCTCTCTCTCCTCTCTTTCCTCCTTCGCTCTCTTCTCTCTCCTCCTTTTCCTCCTTTGTCTCAGTTTCTTCAACTCCCTCCTCGTCCCTTACTATCCCTGAATAACTTACACCCCATAAATGTTTTTGAGGGTTTGGTATTTGTTGAGGTGTGAATCGTATCATTATACTTATCTACAATATCCTAAATTAAAGATGACCATTGTTGAGAACCGAGTTGAGTGAATTTTTTTATATAGTCTCTTTTAAAGTCTCTTTTAAACTCTGTACCCTCATCAGTCCACAATTTTTTAGTTTTTCTCTTACTTTTATTAAATATCTGTTGAAAGGTTAACATAAGAGTATTACCTGTTTTGTTTTTTAAAGGGACAACCCATGCATATCTACTCCTCAAATCAATAACGGTTAAAGCATACTTGTACCCCTTATCATTATTGAGTTCAATCAAATCAGCGGACCAGATATAATCAACTTCCTTGGAATAAACCTTCCTTCTATGAAACTTTGTGAATATTAGTTTTTGTAATTCCTCAGCTAATTGTTCTTCAATCTTAATGACATCATTAGATCCTACAAGGTTTTTGAATTTCCAAGCCCAAGTTTCAATTTAGCACTGATCATCTTCTTCACGATAAACCTATCAACTTTTTCTCTCAAGGTTGGATTTTGTATCAGAGACAAATTATACATTTCTCTATCGGCTTCATGTTTTTCTTCCAAAGCTGTGGTATTCCCATAATCAATATCGTACCTCATGCACACTTCATCAACCCTATTGATGGGTTTGCTCCATGGTTTAGGATTGTCTGCCTCATCTGATCTTTTATCCAAGTTTGTGCCTGGACCACAGAAAGAATACCCTGGTAGATGTAATTCCCCTGGTATTCCAGTAGTTGTAAATTTACTTAATGATAAAAACCTTTGTATATCTCCTCCACGTTTGTGTTTGGAGATAAATTTACTCTTTTTAGAGCCACACACTGAACATATGCCTTTTTGTATAACCCTCTTATTTTTACTTTTAAAATATGAGATATCTTTAGTATTAGTTTTCTTTTTACATTTGAGACAATAGCTCATTTATTTATGAGAAAAATTCCTACAGAGTGCGAAAACCTTTTTAGTTTCCAACATGCACATTTGAATCTTAATTTTTAAAACATAAAGAATCCTCAGAAATGTCTTCACTCTCTCCTCCATTTATTTAAGAAAAAAAAAATGGAAAACTTTATCTAAAGTCAATCACACCAACATCATCAATAATATAATCTTTTCCTTCTTTCTCTTTTTTATCTCCACTTTCTCGTTTATATCTTCTCCCTGAAACCGATGTTAATAGTCTTGATGCATATATTTCTCATAGACTTGTAGATTCTTTGTTTTCCTCCTCAGTGCGTTGAAATTTATTTATTTTTTGTAATAAATATTTTGAGATTTTCTGTAATCTCACTGGTTTCCATATTTTTTTATTTATTTATTCTCTCTCTTTCCTCCCTCTCCTCCTCTCTCTCTTCTCCCTCTCCTCTCTCTCCTCTCTTTCCTCCTTTGCTCTCTTCTCTCTCTCCTCCTTTTCCTCCTTTGTCTCAGTTTCTTCAACTCCCCCCTCGTCCCTTACTATCCCTGAATCACTTACACCCCATAGAATATCATACATATATTCATCAGGATTTCTTGTTATTCCTGTCTCCAAAATAATTTTTTTATAACAGGAAACCAATAAAATTTCTTCTGAATTTCTAAAAGAGCCTTGCGTTTTCTTAACTTTATAATTTTTTTTCATTATTTCACATTTTAATTAAATCCAAAGTTGTTGGTTTATTAACATCGGTATAAAACCAATCTTTTATTGAAAATACCTCATTCTTATGTTGTAGAACATATTTATTAAAATGCCGAATACCCTTTTCTTGAAGGTATGCTTGGACACAGAAATGATAATTTTATTGAAGCCTTCTTGCTGTCGTTTATGTATTATAGTACAGCAGATAAGCTCTCATATTTTAACAAATTGTGCATTTTATGAGAAAAGCATGAAATTTCTCACATAGTTAGGTCATACCATAATGTTTATTTTCAGATGTGGAGGGAAGTCAGATTTGACCTCTGAGGGGACAGTGAGAGGTCAAATCCAAGATGGCCGCTAGTCACCCGGGTCGAATGTTCAAACGTCCTTAATTTTGGAACCAGACTGCGCAGAAAAAACATTTACGGTGTTATTTCCAACTAAATTGGGGATGCCCATTCATTTGGTGATACCTTTGAGAATGTCAGAATTCAAGGAAATGAATTTAGGTTAAGGTCAAGGTAAAAATTTATCAAAAATAAGCAATCAGTTGAAAATCAGGGTGGTAGCAGGGCCAGAAATTGCAAGGATCACCACAGAGTTGGAGCAACAGGCCACAAAGCAACAGCATGGTGCTGGCGACACTGGACACCATCACAATGATCAGCAACCTGGAGTGCAAGCAGCATTCCTGAAGGAGGTTAAGGCATTTGTGACAGTGCTGGAAGAGATGGGGAATCCATTTCTAGAACACAGTCAAGACCTACTAGTCATTGACACAAGGGACATCGTGGACACCCAAGTGGCTGAAACTGTGAGAGGGATCGAGACTCTTGGTGAGGAGCAGTACACCAAGTTTGTGAGAGAAAGACTGGAACAGTATATAACACCTATCACACAAACACTTCCAAAGAACAAGTTGCCACTGTTCAGTCAGCCACCGGTCAGGATTAAGTCAAAACAGAAGGCACAGCTCGCAGCACTGAAGAGTGACTGTGGTCTCTTTTCGAGGCTGTACATCTCCTGTCAAACACGAGACGTAGACATGGACAATTTCTTCTCCCATGAAAACCAGGCAGCCCCGCCAGCTCTGTTAACTGGAGGGAAAATTCGGATTGGGGTTAAATCAGATCTACTTCGCTGCCTGGAATCAGATATGCTCGAAAAGAATAGTGTGCCTATGGCTGATGCAACAATTCTTGAAGGTGCAGCTGTGGTTCAAATGTTAAATTCAGAAACATCAAGAACATTTCAAGGGTATGGAGAAAGAGTGTTTGCACCATACATCTCTGCTCAACTTGAGAAAAGCAGCCGCATCGACCTTGTCTGGGATGTATACCTACCCGCCAGCCTCAAAGCCTCAACAAGACAGAAGAGGGGAAAGGGCACCAGGAAAAGAGTGGCTCCTTCTCCTGTGATGCCAAAGAACTGGAAGGACTTCCTTCGATGCGATGATAACAAAACCGAATTGTTTGCTTTCCTGTCACGCGTAGTTGTTCATCTTCCTCTATCAGAGGGCAAGGAACTGGATGCAACAGATGGAAGTGGAGTCCTTTGCTCTCTGGCTGAGTCATACTTGGCCTGCCTTGCCCCATGTTTGCAGGAGGAGGCCGACACTCATCTACTTCTGCATGTGGCAGATGCTGTGCAAAAGGGGTGTAAGAAGGTTACCATATGTACCATTGATACTGATGTGGTAGTACTGGCTGTAGTTTCATTCAGCAAGATAGCTCCTAATGAGCTGTGGGTTGCCTTTGGTGTCGGTCAAGCTTTCGTTACATAGCTGTTCACGAAATGGTTGCCACAATGAATCCAACACATTGTCTGACTCTTCCAGTCCTTCACGCTTTTACCGGGTGTGACACTCTATCTGCATTAGCTGGCAGAGGAAAGAAGACTGACTGGGAAACTTGAAAGTCTTTCCCAGAGGTGAATGATGCTTTCAATGAACTCCTATGCATGCCAAGTGAGGTCAGTGAAGGATCAATGTTACTGCTAGAGCGATTTGTGGTGCTAATGTACGACCGAACCAGTGAGAGCACGGAAGTGAATCATGCCAGGAAACAGCTCTTCACACAGAAGTATAGAACTCTAGAGAACATTCCTCCAACCCAGGCAGCACTCAAACAGCACATCAAGCACACTTGCTACCAGGCCAACTGTTGGAACCAGGCATTAGTCCTGGATCCAGAGATGCCAGAGCCATCTGACTGGGGCTGGACAAAGGAAACAACTGAGTGGCAGCCGCTTTGTACCACTCTCTCCGAAGCATCAAAATTGTGCCATGCATTGATCCGCTGTCGCTGTGCGAAAGGATGCACTGGACGGTGCAAGTGTGCCAAAGCTGCGCTCAAGTGCACTGCACTGTGCTTCTGTTCTGGAGGCTGTTAGATTTTGATCACTACCATTACCATCATCATCATTGCTATTAATAAAGTATTAAATAGACTAGCAGCATGGGACTATTCTGTTAATTTTTTTGTATTATTATCCCGATAGTGTCAAAATGGAAGCGAAGTTTCGCTATATTGCATAGCCTTTAACAAAAGACTATGCAATATAGCGAAAGACTATGCAATGGATTTAATAAAATCCATTGTCTTTAACAAAAGAATGTCCAAAACTTTTTAACGTAATTTGACCTTGACCTTGATCGAAATGCATTTCCTTGGCTCCTGGCGATCTCAAAAGTATCACCAAACGAATGGCCATTCCAAACTTAGTTGGAAACTAGAACGGGCACTCAGTAGAGCGCATACCTTCGCCAACGCTACATTTTGCCCCCCCCCCAGAAACCGTTGATTGTGAGGGTATTTAATCCCATACCACATCTGCCATCTCATTTGTGTTATCATGGCTTAAAAAAAACATTAAATTTCCTGCTGTTTGACACTGATTCACGTACATTGTACAATTTCTGTATGAACTCCCTGACCTTTTTGGGTGTCGTTGTCAAGTCAATCTGATAACAACTGGTCACATTATAAGAAATTATTTTCTGGCATTTTAGGGGCATTTAGCACACACGAGTTTCTGTTTTTCTAAATAAGTTATTTATTGTGAACAAACAAACATTCATTGTACAAAAATGACGATTTTGACCTTTTCATGACCTCGACCTTGACCTTTGTACTCTTAATTTTGTAATTGGTATTAGAGTATGTGGAACAGAACAGTCAACATTTTGGTGTTGGTTTCATGCAAATCGGATAAGAATTGACCGTGTTATGACTAAAACCGCACATTTTGCAATGTCGTGACCCCCCCTGACCTTTGACTCCCAACCGCTAATAAGGGTTATTACGTCATTTTGTCATGTCACACATCACAAGATGGGGCATTGAATTCTGAATATTTTGGCATTAGTTGCATGCAAATTGGATACAAATTGACCGCGCTATGGTAAAAAGACGATTTTGACCTTTTCATGACCTTGACCTTGACCTTTGACCCGATCGCTCCCAAAATCTAATCAAATGGTCCTCGGATAATAACCAATCATCCCACCAAATTTGCTGCGATTCAGTTCAATACTTTTGGAGTTATGCGAATAACAAACAAACAAACACACATATTCACAAATAAATAAATAAATACACAGCGATCAAAACATAACCTTCGCAACAAAGTTTGCGAAGGTAAGTCCTGACACCTTAATGTTTTTTTACACTGTTTAGTTCCAAAATTAAACGCGTTTGAACATTAGACCCGGTGGACTGGCGGCCATCTTGGATTTGACCTCTCACGGTCCTCAGAGGTCAAATCTGACTTCCCTCCACATCTGAAAATAAACCTTATGGTATTCACTAACTATGTCAGAAAATTCATCCTTTTCTCATAAAACGCACAATTATTGTGCTTATCCGCTGTACTATTACAAATATATGACAGATTAATATAATGACAGGAAACACCCCCAAATCTTCCCATAGTTAAATCATTTTGTATTTCCTTACTTATATATAATCCTGTTCTTTCTGTTTTCACGATATAAATGATGGCATAACCATGATTAAATTTACCCTTATTAAATTCTTTTATTTGTTGTTTACTAATCGTGCTTCCACAAAACTCATTCTTGGCACCAAGTGGATAATATTCTTCCTTACGAGACTGATTTAATTGTTCCAGGTCTTCCAGGTCAATTTTAAATGACCAATTATACCCTAAATCATTCATATCATACCCCCATTGTTCTATTCTCATACAAACGATATGCCCTTCTTAGTAAAATTTTATTTGAATTGGAACTGTGAATTCTGTATGACCTGGAGATAAAATCAACACTTCTGTATCTTTGGAATACACAGGCGTTTTATTTAAGGATATATATTGTGATAAATCACTTAATCTCACCAAGTCATTTGCGTCAGTCGGGCTTGGATAATTTATTAATTTATAAGCATTTTTCATAGTAATATTTTTTGTTATACTATATTTCTGTCATTCAGCCTGTGCCTTTGTGTAATAATTTGATAAATCAATATCCAGTTCTTGGGATACACCAAAGATAGAACCATCTTTACCAACATGTCATTTATATTAGATTAAAAATAATGTCATATGAAAAATTATTTTTGTTGAGTTGAAATAACACATATAGACATAATTGACCACAACACTTGAAATTTAATTATTGGCCTTGAAATGTTTGATAAACACCATTCTGTAAGAACATTATTACTTCAACAGGAGGTGGAAGACCAAAACTATCAAAATAATATTTGTCTTGACTATTAAATATACAAACCCAATGAGAACCATTCCTATTACTATCTTCTAAGTTCATGATAATATTCTTTGTATGTTTAGACACATTTGTTAATTCATCTCTCATTCAAATAACCACATTATGAATTTTTATTTCTTACAATATTTGACAAGATCTAAATTTAATGTATTCTTTCCAAATTCCTTAAACCACTCATCACTGCTCATTTATTTATTAGAAAGATATAATCCATTACCCCTTTTAGTTAATTTTAAACCTGCTTGTGAGATAGAAGAAAGCATATCTCCAACTAACAATCTCGCTTCATCAGGCAGACTTTCAAGTTTTTAAGCAAAATCTACAATTCTACCACTTCCACTAATTTGTTTCTCCAACTCTTTGTTATGTCTTTCCAATTATTTTTGAGCCTGGAGTTGAGCCTTCCTTTCGTTGGCAGTTTTCACCGCTGCTGAAATACCACCCGTCAATGCTCCAGCTGCACTTAAACGAGCAAATAAAGGAATTAGAAATGGTATGAATGCTCCACTCGTCTCTCTTATTGAATATTTCTTCAACATTGGTTTTGACATTTTAATTTGAAGTGAGCCAGTATTGTTCAAGATTTTAACCTGTTCTCTTGTGAGGAAAACATCAATTCTTACTGCTCATTTTCTCTGAATTGTATTAAGGTTAATCGTACAAGGCTTTTGATTTTGAATAGAAGATGATAGTTTATGAAGAATGATTTGATTAACATATACCCCAGTTGGTACTTTTCCACTCATTTATTTAACAAAAAAATTATGTGAGACTAATCATAACACTATTATCTGTATTCATCTGTAATTGTTTCTTCCAAAAGCAAACAATATATATCAACT
>NC_140971.1:482215-487215 GCF_056783735.1 Eptatretus burgeri
TCAAAGCCTTTTCATAATCCTTTTCTTCCACCCACTCTAATTTACCATAAGGTAGAGATTGAGACATTGCCCATCCATACAAATTATTAGCATCAAAATACATCAAATAATTACTATCTTTTTCACTATCATAATTTGGGAGATATTTATTATTTGCTTTCGCATATCTTTTTGAACATACTTGTGATATTCCACCTCTCTTGGACTTCTCAATCATCAAAAGCATATCAACATCACTGATTAAATCTATATCTTGTTTTGTCATTTTCAACATTGCACTCCAAGCTAAACCAGGAGCTGTGAAATAGTGGGCAGGGTCTAATCCATAACAATATTTATTGTGACAGAGTGTTCTAAAAGCCTCAAACACATCAGCTAACAATAAAACATCTGTTTTTAGATATAAATCATGATATTCTCCAAGGTTCTTTATCTTAAATATTTTCCATATTTCTTGTGCGTGTTTATATTCCTTATCACTTATCTCTTCTTCATAAAGGTTATTATAGAAACTTTCTTTTGAAGGAAGTTGTGTTTCTTTAAATCTCATAAATGAATCCATATAATCATAAGGATAAATTCCCTTACTTGTAAGAATTTTCTCTTTACTTTGAATTTCATTCCTTGTTTGAATTTCCTCTCTCGTAAGAATTCCTTCTTTAATCAGAATTTCATCTTTAATCTGAATTTCCTCTTTAGTTCGAATTTTCTTTATAATTAGAATTTCATCTTCAGTTAGAATTTCTTCATTAATTAGAGTTTCCTCTTTACTTTGAATTCTCTCTTTAATCTGAATTTCCTCTTTAGTGAGAATTTCCTCTTTTGGAAAGAATGAATTAAGATTTGGAAAAGAGTCCGTGGAGCTTAGATTTGATGCGAGGTAGGCTAGTCGTGTTCCCATAAACTTGTAAGAATCTAGAAACCTAATACGAGTTAAAGGTTTTGTGAATATCATTTTTGAAAATGAAATATACTTTTGACTTGTGTTTGTTATAGCAGAAATATTCCCTGGTGTTTTTGAAAGTTCATTTATAAATAGATGTGTATCATAGTTGGCGCTGTTGTGAAGAAAGACTGGAATAAAAGAAGGTAATTTATAATTAAGATTACAACAGGAATGAGCGGGATCTCTATATTTACCAGTAAGATGACAATGGTCTCTAACTTTAGACTCCTTAATTTCCCCCTCACAAATATGACAGATATTGTTCATTCTAAATTCTAATTTTTCTTCTTTGGTTAATTTCATCGGTTCATTTGTTTCTTTCATTAATTTAGTGAGTCTTATACAATCCTTTTCTAATCGTTTTACAAACTCTTGTGAAGCATTTTTTCCACGATAATGTTCAAGTTTGTTATAC
Organism: Eptatretus burgeri; assembly: GCF_056783735.1. Lineage (NCBI taxonomy): Eukaryota > Metazoa > Chordata > Myxini > Myxiniformes > Myxinidae > Eptatretus > Eptatretus burgeri. The sequence goes on from NC_140971.1 coordinate 483,577, forward strand.
TTTTCTCCAACAGATGATTTGATATAATAACAGAAACCACAAGGAATATGTTTTTGATATTTATTTGTATATGGTTCTTTTGGATTAGGAGAAGCAGTATTTATCTTTTTAAGGATACATTCCAAATCAGCGTATATCACAAATGGGTGCATGATAGATTTATTATAATCTTCAAAATAAATCTTTTCACCAGGTTTAGGCATTGTAATTACAGCTGATTTATGATTACTACAATATTTTGAATGTTGTTCTAATCGTTCTTTTGTATGAAATGAATTAAGACATCGCTTACAAGGATATATTTTGTTTGCTGTTCTGAATACCTGAGAAGAGATTAATCTTGATAAATTATTGATGTATGTGTAATGTGAATTCTTTCCAACACTAAAATATAAAAGGTCAATGTGTGTTTCTTCATTTTTATAGTTGTTTGAAATTTTTAATATTTGAACTTTGTTTGTATCCGTTAATCCATATACATTAATAGAAAGATTATTCTTTTTCTCAAATTTAGGAATATCTGTTAGTGGCATTGGGAATTTAAAATCTTTAATGTCCAAGGTATTCTCATATTTCATATATTGTTTTACTCTTTCTGAATTACATTTTGGTGGATGAAAGTGAGCAAGAACAGACCAGAGAAAACATTTATTATCATTGTTCTTAATATTAACAACTGCCTTCTTTAGTTTTATTTCTTTTGGTAATTCAATATAAGAAGAAGCTTTAAGAGGGTTTGATTTTAGAATGTGTATATCTAAAAAGATGATTTTTTTAATATTGAATCCACTTCCTACCACTGTATTATCAACATCCTCCTCTTGTCTTGATAGTTCTCCATAAACCCCACTATTCAAAAAATCTTGAAATGATGTTATAAAATGAAGACCTGTTCTCATATAAGGAGTATGTTCTTCATCTTGTCTTTTCATATTCATTTTCACTCCCATATAAAACTTTAAAGTTTTCATTTCTTTTAATGTCTTTTTAATAAATTTTTCAACATCAGGTTTCACTATTTCAATTGATTCAACTATTGATGATGGACCGGGTTCTCCAAATTGAAAAATCCTTATTTTTATATGCCCTTTAAATGCCCCATCAGTGTTTTTAATATAATAGTCTCCCTTTACTTTAAACTCATTTTTCTTGTGTTTTTGTGATTGAAGATGTTGATTATAACTACTCTTAAAAACATCCTTTGAACAGATATCACAATGTTTTCTTTCCAACTCAAGAGGAGATATTTTATGAAACAGATTAAATGTGTGTTTGTTGGTTCGGAGGTGTTTTCTATAATGTTTATATTTGTGATTACAAACATCGCAGTATGTTGTATTCACCATATTTATATAATAAATCTTTGCTGAAACTAAAATTTTCTTGATGAAAATTTCGTTTATTTTACAGGTGAATCTGTGCTTAAAACCATTTTATCCTCCAACTTTTTCACTTAATAAATACAATGTTTCAAGACACAAAAGACAAGTTTCAATCAATCTCTTCATTTGTTAAAGATACTGAGAAATATGTCAAGGATGTAAAATTGAACAAAGATAAATATAACAACTATTGGATAAAAACTATTATGGTAAATAATATGAGTTCTTCAATTTCCTTCAGTGGAAGGGCTTTTCGTATACCTGGTAGAACATCAATTAAAGTATCTCTAACAAAAGTTTCTCCTCTCCTTCTAGTAATATATTCAAAACTAGAAAAAGCAATGAAACAAGAAAAAGTATCAAAAAACAAAAACCTTATGGATGAAGCTTTAGAAAGAAAAGATAAGACCATCTGTAATATGCAAGGAGAAATTTGTATTTTTTTCAACAACCCTAAAGATGTAAATTCTGATGAAATAAAGGTTGTTAATATATCAGGTGAAATGACATTTCGTTCAATAGTAGTTAACGATAATTTTAAAATTACCTTTAATATAAAAAATGTTGTCGTTGAATCTGATAATGAAAAAAAGTATATCGATATCGATGGTAATATACAACTGAAAGTATAGATGAATTTCAGTTTAAGTAAAGTTTTACTTTATAAATATGCTAGACTTTCCTGATTCTCCATATGACAAATTTGAGAATTGTCCTGCGTGTGAAAGACGGGGATTAAACACAGAGTCAAAAGCCTATAAACAATGTATATTCTGTGATTATCTTCTAATTAATGATAATAAAAAATATAAAAAGGAAAATAATTCTTTTAGATTTACACCAAAAATGAATTACTTTACAAGATTGATTAGAGAAATGAATGTAAAGTATGAGGATGATAACACACCTTTCCTTACAAGGGAAGAAACTGAACGTATAAGAGAAATGTTCAAAGGATTGTTGTTGTATATTATTCATGGATGTAATTTTCAGGGAAATATCAACACAAGATATTGTATAAATAAAATAATGGATTATCTTGAAATTAAACCTGAACTTAGGATAAAATATAGAGTTTCTAAAAAAGCCAATAATAAATTAAATAACCTGTTTTTCAAATATATAAATGAATGATTTTTTACCTATTTGGGAAAATAAGATAAAATTTAACAACCATAAAAATCTCCCAAATTCATTAAGATGTCTCATAGTTGGTTCAAGTGGATGTGGAAAAACCTGCTTACTTTTAAAAATGCTCCTCACTCCCAACTTTTTAGATTATGACAATTTAATAATTTTCACAAAGTCGAGTTTTCAACCAGAGTATCAACTACTCTCACAAGGTTTTAATGCTGGTCTTCAAAAAGAAGATATAATCGGTTTATTTAAACGTCAAAAAAACCTAAATGATTATAACATTGAAGATATAATTCAACTATTTTGTGATACACAGAGATGTAAAAAGAAATCAAATCTTATAACTTGTATTCTTAGTGATAATACGGATGATATACCGTCTCCCCAAGATTTGGATAAATCAAAAAGAACCTCGTTATCTTTGATGATTGTGTTAATGAGAGAAACTAAGCGGTAATTGTCTGCCACTACACAAGATGGAGACATTCTTCTTTTAATTGTATTTATCTTAATTAATCGTACTTTCAACTTCCTCGTCGTTCCATCAGAAACAATGCTAATACTTTTATTTTATTCAAGTTAAATTCAATAGATATCAATAATTTTTGGAGAGATAATTGTTCTACATTATGTAGTAAAAAGAAATTTGAGGATTACATGAAGCACACGACTGAAAAATATAAATATATTGTTGTGAAACAAGATGAGATATTAAGGGATATATTTTTTGTTTTATAAACAATTACATATATAAATGACAACTATTATTATAAATCTTGTGGGTAAATCTGCTTCTGGAAAAAACTTTCATAAATCAAGGTTCTTGTGTAGTACAAATGAGAATATTGTAAATTTACTTAAAAAACACCCCGTGATACGCATTGTATCAACAACAACTAGAGCAATAAGACCTGGAGAAATAAAAGGTGAACATTATCACTATATTTCAGTGGAGGAACATATGCGATTGAGGAATGAAGGACAAATATTTGAGGAGGTTTCTCTTGGTACAACAAAATATTCACATTGTAAGAGTGAGTTAAGGAAACTAAAATCTGGTGGTGTTGGGATATTAGAAACTAATCCAGAAGGAACGAGACAAATTATTAAATATCTGAGC
>NC_140971.1:487715-747715 GCF_056783735.1 Eptatretus burgeri
TACATTTTTCCAATTTTGATGGGTTTCAGTGATAGATCTCACATAGTATAACTGTCGATCATCAAGGAAAACTCCATTTTTCCAATTTTTATGGGTTTTGATGATAGATCTCACATAGTATAACTGTGGATCATCAAGGAAATCTCAATTTTTCAAAATTTCTGAAATTTGTGAGTCTTCTTGGTAAAACTTGTATTCTGGCTCATCAAGGTATAACTTGTTCAGTGGGTATTGTCTTGATAACTCACAATGAGTACCATCGATGTAAAACTCTTTTTCAGGATTTTGCGGGTGTCCAAGGTATAACTCTTTGGTTGGGTCATCAAGGTCGAGCTCGTTCTGTGGGTCTTGGTCGCTCATAAGGTCTTCAACCAAACCAATAATTTTGCCCCAATTTGTGGAAAAAGCAGTATTTTCATTTTGCATTTCTGATACAATTTCCTGTGAGAAAATATGAATGTATTAATGAAGTGATTTAATTTTTAAATGATTATATGCTTCAATCAAACTCTGTAAATAGGAAGAGAAAATCTTACCTCAATAGATAAGAGGTTTGCATCTAGTTCATCAACTTGAAGGTTTAGTTCCATACAAGTAGTAGAACTCCAAAGTCATCCCACTCACACTCAGCACAGCAGTCCATTCTCAGTAAAAGTAAAAATATGTTTAAATTCAGTCTGGGCTTCAAGCCTTTATATAGAAAGACTGGTGGGTGTGGTTTCCTTTGGAAATTCCTTGGTCAATTCGAGGAAAGCCTTGTGAGTCAGAGATTAACTGGAAATGATGTAAGAGTAGGTGGTCCTCACAAAAGAGGGTGGGGCTTAGTAAAAGTGGGCGGGGCTTAGGAAAAGTTAATGTGGTTTATGAAAAACTGGCGTGGCTTAAGAAAAAGTGGGTGTGGCTTAGGAAAAAGTGGGCGTGGCTTATGAAAAATAATGTGTGGCTCAGGAGGTGGTCAAACCTCAGGAGAGAAGTTTATCATTTCATTTCTGCTCAACAATGACATTTAAACAAAGAACTAAGTTCCAAAGTAATCTTTGTGAATATACTCGATGGAGATGAATGTAATAGGAAAATTAATTTATCACTGAAAGTAGAAAATGGACAAATATTCATTGGATCACTCTTTGAATGGAATGAAAATATAAAAGGAAAGAAGTGCTTTAATCAGTAAGTCTCAGTTTAACATTTGCCTCAGTGGGGCAGAGATCAGTCTCCTATTTTGGGCTTTTAGGGCTTGAGACAGAAAGGTTTTAACATTTGCTTGTATGGGAGGGGGAGGAAATCAGTCTCCTGTTTTGGGCTTTTGGGGCTTGATTCAGAGAGTTTTTCCCTTTCCCCTCATTCATTTGTATGGATGCCTTAGAAACCCCATTTATCCTCTACTCTCGTAGCTCTGACTTCACCAATAAACATCAAATGAAGAAGAAGCCAGCTCAGATGAAAGCTCAGACAGTGTGTCCAATGAGAGTGAGCGAAGAGTACTGAGCCGGTGATGGATTAACATCAAAAATTATTCATCAAGTGCAGAACCAATATGATTTAATGTGATGTTTTAAGGTGGTTCACATGTATGTGGGAGTGCGTGTGTGTCAAATACAACAGGCATATATTGTGAGATTTCACAGATAAGGAAAAGGTGGGGGCCAGCTTGTATGAAGCGGTTGTAGGATTTAAAGGCTCAGAAAAAAAGAATTGTTTGTTGTTATTGTTAATAACAAAGTGCACTGTTATTGGCAATGATAAACCGATGATTCTTTCAGCATAAACAATAGATTGGGTGTATTAGCACAATTGGTTGCATCATTGTATCATGATCTGAGTTTTTATCATTCGATTGTGGCAGGAATCTGTGGTTGATTTGGAATTGACAGTCAAAGCTATGATGTGGCAAAAGGCGCTGCATGTTGGAGCATGCTGGTGCAGGTCGCTCGTTATGTGGATGACTGCCGACGAATTTGATGGTCGTTAGGAAAAAGTGATTCCAGCTGTATGTATAACTCTATGAACCATGGGTCAAGGTATCTGATCACCATGGTTACCATGACATATGAATGAGTTAATGTGAATGAATTTGATGATTTGAGTCATTCATGATGGTAAAAAAGCATTCTCTGTGTGGGATCTCTGTGTAATGACTGTGGGATGTGGACATAATACATATGCAACTCAGCCAGACACAGAGGCTGTACAGATGTTCAAGGGTCGCTTAGTATTGGGGAACACTTTTGAAAAGCGGAGTTAGCATTCAAGTGGTTGTGCCGGGACTGTCATGTAGTTTATGAAGTTACTTATCATTGCATACATAATATATATCATTTGCATACATAATATATAAATGGACGTCGGTGCTCATGCTGTTTTATTCACGGACGGACGATGCATTAACGTACATTCTGCCTCTTGGATAAACGTGAATTTGATGCCCAGTCTAATAGCATTGGTTTATGAATATTAATAAGATTGTTTGAAGGGATCTTTTTACCATGGTGTCTCAAGTTGTACTGTTTGGACTTGGGCTTGGGCTTGTGGAGTTTATTGGGCTTGTGGAGAGAACTGATAGGGTTGATTTTTTTGATTGACATTTAATGTTTATCATAACAATTGGCCTGTGTGAGAGATAGCTGAGAATTTAGCAGATTTAAAAACAATTCCTGATATAAAATGTTGGTTGGAACCTTACAATGGAAATATGGGAGAAAATATGGCAGAACGGATCAAACCTCTACACTGCACAGCATGCTGTGACGCTTTGGGAGAGAATGTGAATTATGCAAATGAGTATAGAATGTGTTTGGTAAGGAATTCAAAATCACAACTACTGATCTTTGGATTGGTGAGGAGGAGGTTGGGTTAGCGGTAACATTGCAAAACAACAATGCAATTTGATGTACCAATCCATGAATACAATGCCACATGTTACATTAAGGGTTGCAGAACGACACAAAGCAAAGGACATTGGAACAATAATCACGTAAGTAAAAGGTTTGCCAAGACAATATTTACGTCAGGTACGGGGCAGGAATTTGTATTGCATTGAGGAGAACAAAGGGTACGAAGGGATGACACCAAATAGTAGTGACTGAAGGGTCTACCTTGGTCAGTGGCATACCTCAGGTAGAGCAGGTATGGCACATGCCCTGGGCGCCACTTGATGGAGGGGCACCACTGAGCAGGACTCGGTCTCTGTCAAGAATGGAATATTGAAGTTGAAAGACATGAGATGAAAGAAACGAATGGCTGATGAGAACTCGAGAGACGCTGGGTTAACAACCAATGAGGAAATGGAAAGAGCCATGAAGGGAACACTCAACCGTCTTCACAGAAAAATGGACGAAAGGTTCGCTCGTTTGTATGACACTGACGCAAAGTTTGGGTTCCTTCTCGATGTCGAGGGACTGTGTTATGGCACGAACAGTAATGATCTAAAAAAAAAAAAAAGAGTGTGAAAATTTAAGCGAATTGTACAGCTCTGATGTTGATGGACAGCAGCTATATGAAGAAATTTTGGATTGCAGAATGTTGCTATCAAATCAACATGAGAATATCAAGAGCTGAAGAGCTTCTCAAATTTATTGTTCAGTGTGGAGATGAGAGCATCTTCCCTGATCTTCGCATTGCTATTCAGATAATGCAAACCATCGCAGTTTCCTTCGCCAGCTGTGAGAGATCATTCAGCAAGTTAAAACGAATACTTTCGTATTTGAGAGCCTCCATGGGTCAAGGCAGACTGTGATCTTGCTCTGCTGAGTGTAGAAAGAGAAGAAGCTGAAAAAAACTGACTTTGAGCACATGTATTATATATCATAGACTAATATATATATATATATATATATATATATATATATATATATATATATATATATATATATATATATATATATATATATCATAGACCAGTTTGCATCAGTGAAAGCAAGGAAGGTGGAGTTGTGGTTATTATGTAGTGCCATAATTAGTTAATTGAAAGATTAACGAGCTTGGGTTGTATTTTTGTACTGATGTTGTGGTAAAGTTATTTAAAATATGGGTGTCAGTTGTTTGGACAGAGGCACAATTTCAACTTGCCAAAGGCATTATTGGTACAGTATGAGGATGATTTGCTGATTTGCTTGACATCAGGGAATGATTGCGGGGTGAACATCTTAACCCTTTTGGGGGCACTGGCTGTCAAAGGCAATGAGGTGCCAAAGGCCAAATTACAACTGTGCAAGACCCAAGTAACATATTGAGGACATGTGTTGAATGGAACCTTGAGAAGATTGTTAAGTGATGGCTTGTGGGCTATTCTGAATGTTCTGAGGCCCAGAACAAAGAGGGAAATGAGGTGTTTCTTGGGGATGGCTGGATAGTGAAGACGATAGGTCCCTGATCTGTGTCAGAGTGGTGACCTGTCCAGGATTGTATCCAATAGCCAGGGAGACTGCTTGGGCAGCACCAAACGCTTTGCATAGAGTATGGTCTCAATGAGTGGATGGATGGATGGTACCAGATTATGCAGTACTGGTTGGTTCACTGTTAGAGCAAAGAATGTGGTAATCAAAAGATGTCTGACACTGAACATAACTTCTTAATGCTAATCACTGATGATGGAGAGGAACATAACTGTCAGGATATGCAGTGTGCGTTGAAAATAGCATATTGGAAAGTGCTATGTGTGCTAATTGCAGTATGCAATCTAGCCGAGGATGAAAGCATAACAATATATACGGATTCCTGATATGTGTACAGGATGACACACAATATAGGGGAACTTTGGAAACAGGAAGGTATATAACATCGCAAGGTATGCTAGTCAAAATGGTAAATTGATAGTGGTTCTGATGTACTGATGTACTGATGTTGATGGTACCGTTAGGATTGTTCTGATTGGGACTGATTAGTATAATTGGAAAAGACGATTGCCGATTGGATGTATATATTCGGTATGCACAGAGTTCTTTTCTTCCAAAATCACTTAGGTGCCCCAACTCTGTGGGTGGAGAGGTAGTGACCCCCCTTTGGGGTTGCATCCACTTGCCAGGGTGTTAACCCACCACAGAGCACAAGTCTAGGTGACGTGGTGGAAACGAGCCTGCCATGAGCCAAACGACAAATTTTGATTTTTAGCTGGCTTGTCCTTCCAGAACAAACCGTTAGGATTGTTCTGTTAGAACAAAAGGGGGAAACTGTGGGAGCTGGATTATTAAATGTAATATAATAATCATGTAAAAAGCAAACTTTAAATAGTTCTTGTCTTGAATAAATTAATTAACTTAGTTGAGAAATAATTTACTGGTAGAGCTAATAGACATGCATGCTGATGAAGCTAAAATATGCATGCTGATTGAGGTTAGTACACATGCTGAGTGAGTTTGTAAGAAAAACACACTCAGTCCAAATAACTTATCGTTAAGATGTATCTGTTAAATGAAATCTTAACCTGTGAACAAGATAGTCAGCAGAATGATGCAATGACTCTCTCTTACCCCTCCCTCACCCCTCTCCTCTTACCGGAAGGCAAATTCCAACTCTTATACTTTATCTTACCCCCCACCCCCTAGACTACCCCCCCCCCCAACACACAAACACACACACACACACACACACACACACACACACACACACACACACACACACACACACATACATACACACACACACACCCCTCTCCTTTGGTCAGATAAACTCAAACCATTTTAAACCATTGTATGAGGTATGTTTGAACAAACCAAAACCATTGTACATATTTAAATACCATTGTGTATGGCTTATCTGAAGTCAACAAAGTTTCATCCGATATCTTTGAACAAACTGTATATAAATTCTCAGAAAAGCTCTGTAACCTAAGTCTTCAGCTTGCAACCATGTCGTAGGCTGGGGTCTTCCTTTCATGCATGAAAGTTGTCTTCTATAGTATGGAATAAATGGCTTATATATGAACTTGCTTGATATATTTCTTAAGATAGTAGGCCTTGGCCCCCACAACAGCAATCTTCAAGGCATGCCACAGATTATTGATTGGATTTAGGTCGGGGCTCTGACTGGGCCACTCAAGGACATTTATCTTTTTGTTTCTTCACCACTCCAGTGTAGCTTTGGATGTGTGCTTCAGGTTGTTGTCATGCTGAAAGGTGAACTTCCGTCTCAATTTCAGCTTTCTTGCAGAGGGCAGCAGGTTTTCCTCTCAGATTTTCTATATTTTTCTCCATCGATTTTCCCTTCTATCCTGACGAGTGCCCCATTCCTTGCTGATGAGAAACATCCCCATAACATGTTGCTGCCACCACCATGCTTCAGAGTGGGGATGGTGTTCTTTGGGTGATGTGCTGTGTTGGGTTTGCGCCAAACGTAACATTTTGCATTTGGCCCAAAAAGTTCCATCTTGGTATTATCAGACCACAAAACATTTGCCACATGGATTCAGAATCTCTGCAGTGTTTTTTGTGCATGCTTCAAATGGGACTAAAGATGAGTTTTTTGAGTAATAGCTTCCTTCTCGCTACCCTAGCACACAGGTCATATTTGTGGAGTGCTTGGGATATTGTTGTCACATGCACACAGTGACCAGTCTTTGCCATAGAGGCCTGTAGCTCTTTCAAAGTTACCATTGCCCTCTTGGTGGCCACTCTGATCAGTTTCCTCCTTGCTTGGTCATCCAGTTTGGAGGGACGGCCTGATCGAGGTGGAGTCTTGATGGTCCGCCTTGCATTTCTTAATGACTGTCTTGACTCTGTTACAAGGGATATTCAAGGCCTTTGAAATATTTTTAAACCCATCCTCTGATCTGTGCCTTTTCACAACTTTATCCCAGAGGTCTTTTGAAAGCTCCTTAGGGCTCATGGTTGAGTCTTAACTGTGAAATGCTCCACCCAGCAGAGGAAACCTATAGGAACAGCTGATTTTATTCTGAAAGTAGAAGGGCACTCGGTGGAGCGCATACCTCTGCCACGTAATTCCTGATGCATGAGAACATATCAGGCCCAATACATTTTTGAAATATCATGCTATTTATCGTTTTTGGCCCTTTCTCTCATTGGTGAAGAATCACTTTTAAAGTTATCATATCCGGATCTTCACCAAAATTGAATCAATTCTTCCTTGTCACACAAGCCTGGTGTTGGCTTAGTGGTTAGGGTGGCGGCTTGGGATCCCAGGGTCCTGAATTCAATCCCCGTTGGCTGCTGAATTAACACCAGGGGGTTGACTCAGCCTGTCATCCATCTGAGGTCGGCGAAGTGAGTACCAGTGTACTGGTCCCGGTGTATGCCCCGGTTAGAATAGGTATACCATATCCCTGTGTGTCGTAAGAGGCGACCAGGGTTGGCGTCAGGAAGGGCATCCGGCCATAAAACATTGCCTCAAGAAAAAGCCTAACCCCTGCACAGCAGGGAAAAATGGCTGTAAAAACTGTCATTTTTTTTTCTTCCTTGTCACACATTAATGTGTCGATCAAGTTTCATTTGAATCCGTCCACAACTTTTTGAGACATCGTGCTACATATATATATATATATATATATATATATATATATATATATATATATATATATATATATATATATATATATATATATGTTGTTCTTCTTCTTTTGGCTGCTCCCGTTTGGGGTCGCCACAGTGGATCATCCATTATGATCCGCATTCTGATTTGGCACAGGTTTTACGCCGGATGCCCTTCCTGACGCAACCCTGGTCGCCTCTTACGACACAGGGAATAAGGATTGGGTTTCGCCATGATTCCGGGCTGCCCTACACCCTCTCATAGCGCGGCCCAGCGCAGAGCACCCGTCCTCAAGCGATCCTCCAACCCAAGCCTCCGAGTAGCCGGATTACAGGCGCACACCACTACGCCATATATATATATATATATATATATATATATATATATATATATATATATATATATATATATATATATATATATATATATATATACATACATACATATATATATATACATATATATATATATATATATATATTTATGTCGTTTTTGGTCCTATCTCTAAATGGTGAAGAATCACTTTAAAATTCTAGTCGTCGGATCCGGATCTTCACCAAAATCTAATCAGTTCGTCCTTGTCAGACACCGAACCTGTCCACAAAATTTCATCCAGATTCGTCCACAATTTTTTGAGACATACTGTACACAAACACGCAGAAAGGGGTCAAAATCATAACCTCCTTCACCTTCGGTGCAGAGGTAATAATCAGAATCGCTACAATTTAACACAGGTGTAGGCCAATTAACTTGGTGTGTGATTTTGAAGGTAATTGGTTGCACCTAATTTCCAATTGCTATTACAAGGGGGGTGGACACTTATCTCACCAAGATATTCTAGTTTTGTATTTTTAATTGATTTTCTGAAATTTGTAGAATTTTTTTTCCACTTGGAAGTTGTAGTTTACGGTGTAAATAAATGTGGAAAATGTCTGATTTAATGCAATTTAATGCCAAGCTACAAGGCAACAATAGTTGAAATTTTTGAAAAGGGGTGTAAACTTTCTCGAGGCACTGCAGCTACACAACCCTGCCGGCGAGGGGTCACCCATTGGCTTTCCACAACCTCCCATGGTCGTCAGTGATCCTCCGTTCCATGGCCAACCTAACCAACCCTCCTCCCAGTGGATTTTCCATATCCAGTCACATGCTGGGTTATCGGGGGCAGGGTATAGCGGAGCTCTACATTCCTCGCTCTCCTTAAAAGCCTGATCCACCTGCAAACACACACCACTTCCTTACACACACTGATCCCTCCCCACTGCTGCCATTCATTCTCCACCTCCCCCTGCAGTACATACTACTTGTGGTGTTCCCACCTGACATGGCCTGTATACATGCTAATAGTCACAATAAAACACAATAACCAGTGAAAAATTATTTTATTCACAACACATATTTTAGCACCTTCCACCCACTCCATGTACTCAGCTCTCATGGCCACTCTTGCCTGTCACCCATACCAATTCCCCAACTCGCCTACATTCCCCCAAAAACAAAGCATGGTGAGCCATGACAATGGGGAAAGATAAATTTAATAAATCCAGTTCCCACTTGGGAGCCCATTCAATACCAACAGCACATGCTGCAGCCAATCTTCCCATTGTAACTCATTCCAATTAAAACTCAGAGCTCTCTTCCCAAATCGAGAACCCAAAATCACCATGGACCATCTGTGGAGGTTTTACAGGCCTCTCCGGGCCTTTCACAAACACTCCATAACTTAACACACATGCTCCAGTGGTTGTCCGGTGGCTTGTACTCATACTCATACCCATACCCAGCTTGACCCACGTCCATAGACCAGCACAGCATAGCAGGTCACCACATGCTGGCTGTCTCAGAGCCTCAGGGTGAGACTGCCAAGCCACTTGCCCAGGCAGTCACCTCATCAGACCCTTACTGGCCCTCAGTGGTGCCGTCACCAAGGTGCGGCTTGCAATACCTCCAACTAGTGGTCCTCATAGTGCACCATATGGTGCCCAGGAGTGACCACCTCGATGCCCCAGAGGAGTCAACCCTCTCCAGGGTCGGTCTGGCGACCCCACCAGTCCGAGACACTCGCTCAGATGGCACCCTGATGGACAAGAGATGCCACTTCCCACTAGACTCCCCATGTGGCCTGGGTGGTACCACACCTGTGGGCAGCCCCACGTCCAAATCCTGCCTGTGCAGATCCCAAGCTGCTTGGCCCAATCCAATTTCCCAGGAGGGCAGTCTCCCCTGGTCCAAAAATCTGCAGCTCAGGGACCAACTCCCACAAAGCCTGCTTGAAATAAATTTATAAACCCAGGTCTTGCGTGTCCAAATGCAGCTGCGTATAATTATCCTGTTATTGGGCCTTTCTGTCCCTCCCTGCAGTCAGTGCTGGCCTTGAGCCTCCTGCTCTCCCAACCTTTCTCCATTATCATAAGCTGCCAATGCTCATGACTCACAGCTCCTATCTCTGCCTTTGCTGCACAAAAACATTGAAATTCCAAATGGGGCTCACACCGACACTGGCCCACATTGTCTGTTTTTAAGTGCCCTACCACTAAGGTTTTTCTTCTTACCAGCTGCCCCGTGGTCGCTAACACAAACACCACGGGCCTATCCCATCTCCCTCTAAAACCTCTATTTGGCTCATCACGTGGACAGCCTCTTTCTGGGGCAGAGCGACATCCACACTGGTGCGATAACGTTCTCGGCCATTACCAAACATACATGTATCCGTGGAATTTTCCTTTCTCCCCCTCAACCAACATGCCATTCCACTTTTAGCCTGTGCCCTTGACTGTGCCATTAAAATTTTATTATTTTTATTCATTTCCTGCCATCTTGTTCACTCAAATCATTAATTTTTCAATTAGTTTTATTAATTTTCGTCCACATTTGTTCATCCAAATAATTCATTCCCCCCTACATTTGTTCACCCAAATCATCCAATTTCCATCAGTTTTAATAATTTGTTCTATCAGTTTTTCAAACATGACCTGGGTTGACATCATGCCAGGCTCCTGATCCCTCTCGCACCCATAAAAGGGCTTCAAGTGACGTCAGGAACAAGAGACATTCTTATGCTATGCTCCTCCCCACTAGGCCCCATCCCTGGCTCACGTCCGAGAACATGTTCTTCACCATCCGCCATTAGATGAACATCTGCCATTTTGTCCATGTTTCCCATATGCATTCAGATTGAAAATAACACTTTTAAGCTCAAATTTAATTTAAAATTTTTCTTGACGGAAATTAAAAAGGTTTGTATATCCCACTTCTGACAGCAGATGTCACGTCCGAGTACCTGTTAACACAGGATTCCTCAGAGCCAGGACCTTTTGACCCGGGAGATGGTCCAAACGGTCTTTTATGACACTGCTTTCAGTTATTACTCGACTTTACCATTCCCAAAGGTCACCCATGTGAGCCAAAAATCTACAGCATACACGTACATAAAGCAGATGGCTGAAACACGTTTTCTTATCTTTTAAAAGGTTTATTTGGAAAGCAAATTAGAGGAAAGAGGGTCGACAAGACGTTATCATAAATGGAACAAACCAAGTGAGGAGAATGGGATTACGCAAACTTCCATACAATGATGAGAAATAAAACGCAACGCCTAACCTACTGGGCACCACAAATCACAGTCATACAACAAGACAAGCAAAAAAGACAAAATGTCATGGCCCCCGTTGTTTTAATAATTTTGACAAATGGAGTTAAAGGGCTAGCCCATATATATATATATATATATATATATATATATATATATATATATATATATATATATATATATATATATATATATATATATATATATATATATATATATATATATATATATATATATATATATATATATATATATATATATATATATATATATACATACAACTAAAACGGCTGCCAGTCTACTAGTCGGCCATCTTTGATCGGATTGCAAAATAAAGTGAGGTGCATGCATATACAACCATGTACTGTGCTTGTGCCAAGTTTCAACAAAATAGGACCATGCCTGTCTGAGAAATGGTTGCGGACGCATTTAAGTGACAAAATGGCCACGAGTCGGCCATCTTGAATCTGATCTCAAAACAAAATTAAGTGCATATGTAAGCTATCATTCATTAACTGTGTGCCAAGTTAGAACAACATCGACAAATGCATGTCCGAGAAATGGCTGAGGACGTGTTCGACACTAGGTTATTTTTACAGCTAAAATGGTGGCTCGTAGGCAATCTTTGATCGCATCATAAAACAAAATGATGTGCATATGAACACCATCATTTGTTGTCTTTTTCCAAGTACAAATAAAATCTCAACATGTATCGGTCCATACATGTCCGAGATGTGGTTACGGGCGGACACATGCATGCACACAAATCCATAAGCCCCGTTTCGGACCAAGTCCAACTGGGGGCTGATAATGCAGGTGGGGCTTCCCTTTTTCTACGATGCACAGGGTGGATGCGGGACTCAATGCAGCCCGTTTTAAGAAACTACGAGTGAGACGAGAGCCAGTGACGATGGTGTCAAAAGCCAAAGTAAAACAGCCACAAGCATGGCCAGCGATGAGTAGGCCTTCAACCAGACCACATGGTCCTTTTTGTCCTTTTCCCATCGATGCCTCCTGGACAGGCACTTCCTCTTCCGCCTCAAAGGGCTTCGTTGCACTACACGCCCATGGAGTTCTCCTGTCTGAAGTCTTTCTTCTCTCAAAGGGCATGGCGGCTCCAACTCTCCAAAGTCACGGTGGCTCCTTCCCCTCTGCAAAAGCAGGGTGATATCAGTTTTAGTCCATCACAAAACTTCTGCAGAGGAAACCTCAATAATCTCTGCTTCTCAAGCTTCTTCGTGAACCACTTTCTCAACCTCCTTCCAAGCCAACCTCTTTTGGTTCTCTTGTTGTGGATGGAGTTCTCTTCTTCCTCCTGGGTGGAGTCCTCCTCTGGGCCGTCCTGCCCACGGGGCGGCCCCAATAAATATAAATATACATTGCCACTTCTCTCTCCACAAAACACTACACACTATGCCACCATGGCTAGCATACACTGGCCAGAGAGATCGTAATCAGCCAAGTTGCACACATGTGACACGTGCGCTCTGTGATCATCTGATCATCTACAAATCTCCTCCAAGGATGGCTCACAACTAAATGAAGTCAAAGACTTTAAGTACTTCGGGTCTTATGTAACTGACTCCAAGAAGGACTTCACATCACACAAAGGTCAAGCCTGGAGTGAATCTGCAAGTCTAACATTTGAAGATCTACCAAACTTGAATTCTTTAGAGCTTGTGTAGAAAACATACTCTTATATGGATCAGAAACATGGACCATGAAGAAGGCCCTGCAGGACCGGCTTGATGGCACATATACTCGGCTTCTTATGAGAGTTCAGAACTTCAGCTGGCGGGAACACAGAACAAAAGCAGAAATCTACGGAGACATACCACCCATTTCAACCATTGCAGCTCGTTTTGCTGGTCACGTTTCACGTTTTGCTGGTCACTGTTTCCGCGCCAAAGACCAAATTATATCTGACGTAATCTGCTTGAGATTGCCTTGCCCAATCAGAGAAAGAAGGCCACTGAACAACATCGACTGCGGAACAACGGATATCCAGCATGACATAACGGACATGCAGACACTGATGATGGACAAAGACTCGTAGCACGGCATTGTGAACTCTATCTCGGATGCGTCCGCTGAGTAGTAGTAGTCGTTGGCTCTGTGATGGGAAGTCCTCACCGAGCCCCACCCAAAAACAAAGGGTTTTGCACATACAAAATTAATTTGTCTGTCCTGTCGATAAATTACATATGCTGCCTGTTCAGCATCATATGTAACAAATGACTTACTCTGACAGCCCCCTGTTACATGGCATTCTAACCTACTCGAAACACACAGATCATTCTACATTTACCACAGTCTAGCTATACACCCCTCCCCTCACCAAACAATATAATGACCCTCCCAGGCAAAAATAGCATTCCTTTCCTGTAGTAATTCTCTGAAAACTACTGTAGTCAGACCTGTTACTAACTATAGTATATGGGAGTACTACTCTCATCTACTATAGTTCTAACTGTAGCATTTCACCTGGGCTGGAAAGGAAAGTCAGCAAGAAAGAACATCTCAGAAAGAGGCAAAAAGGAATCACATGATTTTTAGATCCTCGTGGAGGATCTCTAAGTCTTACTCACTTTGTTGTTTTTCATCTTCTTCTTGTGGACTTTTTTGTTTCACAGCCTACAGTTTTCATCGAAACTTCCTGAAACTTGGCATATATATGTAAAAATACCCTGCGCAGACAGTAACCATCTCCGATTTTGAAAATTCCTCCTAGAAAAAAAAATTATGACGTCCACTAATGGAAATCGCCTAAAAAAATTATCTCCGAAACTAGGCAAGCTTTTGAATTCTGTTTGCGGGAATCGAACAGGGCCATTAGCAGAGATGAATCACCACACATATGATACATCACTATGACGTCATATCAATTTTTATGACGTCACTCCTATTTTTTTGTCATTTTTTGTTTCACAACCCAGAGTTTTCATCGGATCTTCGTGAAACTTGCCATGTATATGCAGAAAGCCCACGCGCAAGCAGTAACCATCTCTGATTTTGGAAATGCTCCCTTGAAAAAAAGTTGACGTCATAATATCGCCGCTAATGGAAATCGCCTATGTCATTATCTCTGAAACTAGGCAAGCTGTTTGAATTTTGTTTGTGGGAATCAAGACGGGCATTAGCACAGATGATTTATCGCAAACCTGATACATCACAATGACGTCATATTCGTTTTTATGACGTAATCATTAAGAGGACGAGGATCTTATCTCATTTGAGCTTGTTTAGTTTAAAAGAATAGATGGAGTAGCTAGCTATGGTGTGCAGACTGTGGCTGCTGTTCGCATCACTTTCTGGGGGCACGGCTGTGCCACTGATGCAGTGCCCTCTACTACCAGCACACTCGTACTCGTACTCATTTACGCAAACCTCGCAAGGATGACAGGTTGAGTCAACCTCACCTGGTGTTAATTCAATGCCAAACAGGGGCTAAAACTGAAGAAACAAAGATCTTAAACCAGCCAGCCACCTTAGCCATTAAGCTAACACAAGCCTTATGATGGAATAACATGACTGGACACATTTTATGCCTTTCGAAATGGTGCTCTTTTGATGCCCACTGTGGGAATAGCTTGATATAAAACTCTATAAGAATGAGAATGTTTCTTGGTGAGGTTAAAAGAATGTTTGGCATGAGCAATGACATAGTTGCAGGAAGTACCTGGGAGCTGATTATGTGATAATTCACTCGAAGTTCGTAACGTTTGAGAACAAGAAGCAGAGCTTTGATGTTTTCAGCACAAGTGAAAAACTCCAGATATGCCTACGGTGAGGAAGATTGAGGTAAAAAGTTGCAAATGTGTGGTGGTTGAACAACAAACAATATAAATGAATGAGTGAAGTGAGAAGGTTATTTCAAGTGTGTTATTTGCTCACACTTTTAATCAATAACATTAGGTCAACAAGAAAAGCTTGCACATCTTGTATACAACCAGCAAATACCAACCGTAGCTTCGCTGATGGGGATAGTAAGAGGGTGGACAAAAAGGGGGAGAGAGAGAGAGAGAGAGAGAGGGGGGTGGGGTAGAAAGAGAAGGGAGAGTGGAAGGGGAAAGAGAGAGGAGGGAGGGAGAGTGAGGAGGGGTGGGGAAAGGGAAGGCAGCATGAGGTGAGAGGAAGGGAAGGTTGACGTACCGTGGAGCATTGATTAGGAATCATACCTGTCTTACCAAAATGATTTTGCATTGGATAAAAATGAAGATAGAACCAAATCAATGTCCGAAATCCATTTTATACCAGTGATACTATAAATACCACCCGGAGACAAACACCGCCCGGACATGTCTGGAGATAAACACCATCCAGAGGGAAACACTGCAGGGACACGTCCGGAGCCAAACTCCCATCTAGACATAAACACCGCCCAGATACATCTGGAGACAAACAGCACACGGAGGTGACCGGAGCAAAACTGTCCGGAGACAAACACTGCCCGGACACATCTGGAGACGAACTCCCGTCCAGACATAAACACTGCCCAGACACAAAATCCCGTCCAGACACATTCGGAGACAAACACCGTCCCATACACGTATGGAGATAACCACCATCCAGCCATAACCAAGGTCCAAATCGTCCAGAGATAGCTAGAGAGAGAGGTGGGTGGAATGGGAGAAAGAGTGATTGGGGGGGGGAGGGGTGAGGGAAGAGGGTGCTGCACTCTATTGGGAGGGGGAAGAGAGAGGATAGGACAAAGAGAGAGAGAGAGAGGGGTGGGGGTAGGGGAGTTAGCAGAGAGAAAATGTTATGCTTTATGAACAACACACACACACACACACACACACACACACACACACACACACACACACACACACACACACACACACACACAGAAACACACACACAAACAAACACACACACAAACAAACACACACACAAACAAACACACACACAAACAAACACACACACAAACAAACACACACGAGGGCTTGACTGATATAGACATTTTTTTCAGGAATCAGCAGGTTGGAATCAATGTGATTACTGACTACAGTACGTACTGCAATCAACCCTAAAACCCTGAGTAGCCCTCACAGAAAAACAATGTTGCATTTATATTGACATTTCAGGGATATGTTCAAAAAAGTAATCTTTATAAAGAGCTGTGTGTGACGGGTGGAAATAAAATTTGGCTCGGTATTTAGAAAACACATTAATATGGAAAACGGTTCAGAAAGCATCAATCCAAACTCACCATGCATGAAAGATAACACATGCACAAAAAGGTTTATGCGATATCTCCTGAAAGAGACACAGACTGGACAAGATGGATACCCACTGTATCGGAGAAAAACAGAAGATGGTGGATTCACATCAATCATCAGAGTTTGTGGTGGTGAGGTTGAAGTTGACAACAAGTGGATTGTTCTACACTGTCCAATTCTCTTCAATGCACACATCAATGTTGAGTACTGCCACTCGATGAAATCCATTAAATATGTGTGCAAGTACATCAACAAAGGATCTAACATGGCTGGGTTTGTCCTGAAAATGGATGGGACTTTGCATGATGAGGTTTGGCAATATGAAATGGGAAGATACATGAGAAGCAGTGAAGCCATCTGCAGGATCCTAAACTTCCCAATCAATGAGTGACATCTCAGAGTTTGTGGTCGTGAGGTTGAAGTTGACAACAAGTGGATTGTTCTACACTGTCCGATTCTCTTCAATGCACACATCAATGTTGAGTACTGCCACTCGATGAAATCCATTTAATATGTGTACAAGTACATCAACAAAGGATCTAACATGGCTGTGTTTGGCCTGAAAATGGATGGGACTTTGCATGATGAGGTTTGGCAATATGAAATGGGAAGATACATGAGCAGCAGTTAAGCCATCTGGAGGATCCTAAACTTCCCAATCAATGAGTGACACCCCACTGTGTCGTGAGTGACATGTATGGGCGGTGTTTGTCCCTGGACATGTCCAGGTGGTGTTCGTTCCCGGTCGTGTCTGGGAGTGTTTGGCTCCGGACATGCCCGGGCGGTATTTGTTTCAGGACGTGTCTGGGTGATGTTTGTATCCGGACAGTGTTTCCCTCCAGACGTGTCTGGGCAATGTTCGTCCCCGGATGTGTCTTGGTGGTGTTCGTCCCCGGATGTGTCTGGGCGGTGTTCGTCCCCGGTCGTGTCTGGGCGGTGTTCGTCCCCGGACGTGTCTGGGTGGTGTTCGTTCCCGGACGTGTCTGGGCGGTGTTCGTCCGCGGACGTGTCTGGGCGGTGTTCGTCCCCGGACGTGTCTGGGCGGTGTTCGTCCCCGGACGTGTCTGGGCGGTGTTCGTCCCCGGACATGTCTGGGCGGTGTTCGTCCCCGGACGTGTCTGGGCGGTGTTCGTCCCCGGACGTGTCTGGGCGGTGTTCGTCCCCGGACGTGTCTGAGCGGTGTTCGTCCTCGGACGTGTCTGGGCGGTGTTCGTCCCCGGACGTGTCTGGGCGGTGTTCGTCCCCGGACGTGTCTGGGCGGTGTTTGTCCCCAGTTGCTCTATACAGGTTGCTGTAAGATCTCATTAATGTATTGCTCTGCTGTCAACTTGCCATGGATACGCATCACGTTTGTGTGAGAGGTTTCAGCAATACCATCCTAACACTTCCGTGTCAAAAATTTGCGGATTTCTTGCCACGGACTGGGTCATATCGTTCATTGCATCTTCTGTAGACCCGTCCTTGGCCACCATACCTTCAAAGGAGAAACCCGATTTTGTCACTGAACATAACACTTGCCCATTGCCTTCGTGTCTATCGGATGTGCTGAGTTGACCACTGCAAGTGTGCTGGGATGTGTCGCTGTGAAAGTTTTGGATGATGAACAGGATGATGAGAATGGATTCCTGCATCACACACATGCCTCAAGTGAATATTAACACTTATCCTGCTAGGTCCAACGAGTGTTTGCATTACTCTGGGACGTTTGAAACCAATTGTATAGATGGGCCGTACAAATGTATCAGACCTAAGTGGGAGTCATGATCCTCGGATTTCTACTTCTTGGCATATCTCTTGTTGATCCCTTGGTTTGATAACATCTTCTGAGGTCATAAACAGTTCCTCTCCCCAAGTTCAAAAAGCCTTGCAAAATGGCTCATGGAAGATTCTGCTTGAAGGTATCCAATGATTTTATTCCTCTCATTTTCTGACAGATGTGGCATTCTCAGACCAGAGTTTATTGTAAAAGGAAATAAACGAACACTAAAACCCAGCTAGTAGCCATGAACATGAAACCAACTCAAACCGGACAATTAGGTCGCAGGCGAGGACTTAAGCAGGCATGTGCTGGTTGTGGCTGCAGGATGATGCGTTACAATATGACATGTGACTTGGTGTGAGAGAATGGATGGCAAGAAAGAGGGTAGGAGATGAGAGAGGTGGCCAAGCATCGAGAAGGACATCTTAAGATCTACCCCAAAAGCTCAAGTGCTGCGCACATGTGCGGACATGGCCTTTTCCTCCTCTGGGACCCCTTTCATAGGTGGTGGGTCCCGTTATTGGCCACTCGCAGTCTGTGGGTGGCGTCATACTATGGGCCATCCTGCCCTGTGGAGTGACCTCTTTTACAATTTTTCCCTCCTCGGCCAGAACTCCCCAAATGACTTTACCACCATGGCTTGCAGTCCGCTGACCACGCAGTTCATGACGGCTTGTTTTAGAGTGCGTGAAGCACTTTCCGCATGCCTTTTGTGCCCAAGTCCTCACCTGGCCTCACCTGCACAGGAAGTTTTATACCATACAATCTTACTCTATTCTGGATTAGCGTAATAGCAAATCTTACTCTTTTTCTCTTACTCTATTCTATTCTTCCTGAAGGCGGGGATACACCATCCTGGATGTGGGGAATCTCTGAGTTGCTCCTGGGAGATTGATCGTGCCTCTGGCTGTTTGAGAGAACTGTCCAGGGCTATGCACCAACAACAACTTTATTCTGCTCTTTTGTCTAAAATCAGCCCTCCCTCCCCCAGTGTACATATTACGTAAAACTTGCCCAATTATGTACGTCTCCAGTGTACATATTACATATGACTTACCTCTGGCAGATATCTAATACAAGAGTAAATCTAACCTACTCAAACACATGTTAAATACTATTCTTACAATATTTGAATACTGGATCACCCTCTCCCTTCCACATCACGCTATCTTTCATACTTCCACTGACTCTCCTCTCCTGTCCACCCAAAATTACCCTGTTTTTGTCAAATTTTCCTGTCTGTTTATATGTTACTTGTCTCCTCAGCCAACAGCAACAAAAAATCATGCTTACATTTATTTATTCATATCCCATTAGCTGTGTTGATTTTTCCACTGGGGATTTGAGTCCATTTTAATGTGTATTTACAAGGACAAATCAACAAAGCTTATGGAATTTGAACATGGGATCCCAGCATAATGAGCCTTGTGCCCATGATGGGAACAACAAAACGAGAAAGTTAAAAGTGGGAAACAAGACCTTCTGGTAGACAAAACCTCCAGGAGGTCCCCAGCCAAAAGCAGGATGAGTGGATGGCTCTCCATTGACCCTCGGTTGGGAATTGATGGTAAGAACACCTCGTTGATTCAACTTTGCTAACCAGTCCCGAAGGTCCAGAGTTTCGGCAGAAAGCGGCTCATCATTCCAAGGTGTACAGGTCACCTTAAGTTTTGGTTGGTGGAGGGGGAGAAAGACTGATTTTACGAGCATAATGTGAAATACCATTGCATACAAATTTCAGTGTCAATACTTTGTGTGTGTGTTTGAAATATGTTCAGATGAACAACAAAAGTCGAAATTATTAGCTCCATATATTATTACCTGATAACACATCTCACCTTCTGTCCTTGGCGGTTAGGATTACCAGTGATGTATGATGTGAATACATCCCAAACATCCTGTTCACTAGTTAGCTCTGGACCCCATTCCATTAGAAGCTGCTCCTTTGATGCCCGACCCTTGAGGTAGAACAGGTAGTAGTCTTTGAGCTCTCCAAATGCTGGGGAAGCACAGTTACCCCTAAGAACAAAATTCAAGATATTTATGCAAAGTCGTTCACACTTTTTGCCACAATGTTTAAGATGAATAAAGGACTTTGTCCAGACATCATATATATGAATTAAAAGGAATTATATCTCAGCATTGATAGAAGATGTAGCCAATAACTCAGAGTTTATAAATTATAGATTATAATTTATAAATTTTAATAAATAAATAAAACTGGGCATCAAAAAAAACTTTTCCTCTGCTACTAAAGGAAATGCAGGTGTTCCTGGCTAAATCTGGGCCGCTGATTTCAAATCTGTAGTCGGAATTTAGCGAGCACGTCAGGTTTTCATGATATGTACAGGTATTAATGATAACCAGCATGCTATATACTATATTTTGTTATTGCAGATCGCCACATTGTACATCTAATATCAGTGCTGAGTAATTACTTTCATGTCATATTCAGATAACAATGATTGATCTCCGTGTATAATGTGAGGTATACAAACCAAGAACATAAACAAGTTACAGAAAAAGCAGTTAATAAAACATTAGAACATGGTAATCTAAGGGAGGGTGTAAACTTGATGAGGAAATCTGCCCCATTGTGAGCGATTCAGAAACAACACTTCACGTTTACACTCTTCCTTTCAATATGGTCAGCTTAGGCACTGCTCTGACGTGTTCAGAAGTGTGTGGGACACTTGCTCTTGCGCTTGTGTGTGGAATTTATCTCCTGTTGTAGGAACTAGCAGTAATCACCCATCATGTTTGGGATGAACGTCCTTGATACCTGGTTTCCATGACTGAAATGTCTTTTTTTTTGTATACCTTGTCAAGGCTCGTATACCGGGCGTAGTGGCGTGCGCCTGTAATCCGGATACTCAGAGGTTTGGGTTGGAGGATCGCTTGAGGACGGGAGCTCTGCACTGGGCCATGCTATGAGGGAGTGTAGAGCAGCCTGGAATCATGGCGAAACCCAATCTTTATCCCTGTGTCGTAAGAGGTGACCAAGGTTGCGTCAGGAAGGGCAACCGGCATAAAACCTATGCCAAATCAGTATGCGGATCATAACGGATGATCCGCTGTGGCGACCCCTAACGGGAGCAGCCGAAAGACGAACAACACCTTGTCGAGGCTCGTGTGAGAGCTAACACACAACGCACAGCAAGGGGGGCATGAGACAATAGGGGTGGGAGTGGGAAGGACAAAACAGTGGGGAACAGAGACATTCGGAGATCTATGGAAGGGAGAGGGATGTGATGGGGAACATGGGGAATAGAAGATGGACATTACAGGGACTTTCAGGAAGGAAAGCAGGGAATTTGAAGGAGGTGGGCTTGGGTGGATTATCGGGGGTAGAAAAGATCGAGGATTTGGATGGGGGGTGATAAGAGGTGGTGGTGAACAGCTGTTTTGAAGGCCTGGAGGGAAGAATGGAAATGAATAGAGTGAGGGAGTTTATTCCAAAGGCGGGAAAAAAATAGGAATGAAAGAGTGAAAGTGAGCATTGATTCGTGATTTTGGTAGTTTTACCAGAAGGGGGTTGTTGGCGGACCTTGAGCGCCCTGCGGAAATGTGGTGGGGAAAAATCACAGAGAGAGCAGGGGGCGAGGCTGGAGAGGAGACGGTAGAAGACAGAAAGACCACTGACCAGCCTGTGGTGAGAGAGTGAGAGGCCCAAAGACTCAGCCTCATTGCGAGAGATGTCAATGATCCGAAATGCCTTGGTTTCCACAGCGTGAAGCCGAGAAAGGTGGGAGGCACGAGCACCAGCCCAGAGGGGAGAGCAGTACTCTATCTGGCTGCGGACGAAAGATTTGTAAGTGGTCGGGAGCACAGGTGGGCCGAGGAAAGACTTTGCACGACGGAGGATTCCCAGTCGGCTACTGGCTTTGGAGGCGAGGTTTGAAATGTAGCTTTCCCAGGAAAGGTCTTGGCAGATAGTGAGACCCAGAAGCTTGAAAGAAAGGACTTCTTCCAGAGGATTGTTGATAAAGTGGATGGGGGGGGGGGGAGAGGGTTTGATACGGTCCTTTCAGAGAGACATAATGAGAGTGTGAGATTTGTCCGGATTGAAAGACATGTTCCACGTGTTGAACCAGTTTGTGATTTTATCCAGATCTGCAGTGAGCGAAGAAGCCGCTGCTTGCCAGTCTGAGGGATGACCGATGGTACGGCAGAGGGTGGAGTCATCAGCAAAGAGATATAGATGATTTTCCAGAGAGTCGGAGAGATCATTGATGAAAACCAGAAAAAGAACAGGGCCCAGAACAGGGTCTTGGTGGAACCTTTCGCCATGCTCATTGCTTACCTCACCCAGATTAGGTGGGAAGAAATAAAGATGAGAATGCAAGAAGTGCATTTTAAGAGACATCCTCCAGTCCATTCGCTGATAGGTCTTTAGCATGTTGTCCACCAATTCCGCATACTGTTCATCTCTATGGTTCCCAAGAAAGGTCTGCAGAAGCAACACAAATGCTTCCCATGCTGCAAACTCAAGAGAGTTGAATTTATTTTTGTACTCGGGATCACACATCAGTTCTTGGATCTGGGGCCCAACAAAAATACCTGCTTTGAGTTTAGCATCCGTTGTTGTTGATTTACAATACCTTTACAAAGTTGTTCAAAAGGGTTAGGGTTAGTTACCCTCGCCGAGGGATTCAGAGAGGGTACTGCATTTGGGTCCGTTTGTTTGTTTGTCTGTCTGTTTATTTGTCTGCACACAACTTTCGTGTTTTTCTAAGCAACCGCTTGTTGGATTGAGATGAAATTCTCACCATTGGTGCGACTACTCATGTAGAATGTTTTAATTATACATATGACGTCATAGGTCACGTGGTGTGGCAGCCATATTGGAAAAAGGAAAAACTTTGGATCTCTGTATCTCTGAAACCACACCAAGCAAAAAATTGACACTTGACACAGAGCAAATACTCCTCATGGGGAATGAGGGTGATTTTTATGGCATCATAGGTTCCCTCGTTATGACATCATAATTGCAGATGTAGAATGCCACATCCAATCAATATGAAAAATTTTGAGGGTCATCTTGGGGTAAAACGGTCCACAGAAGAAAAAAAAAATTAATGACATCATCAGTCACTTGATTCGGCAGCCATATTGTTTTTTGTTTTTTTTAAACCTTCAAAATTCTTCTTCTCTGAAGTGGCTGAACAGATCGAGGCAAAACTTTACATGTATGACTGCCTGTCCATGAGGAACAAAAGGTTCACACATATGATGTCATTGGTCACATGGTTTGGCAGCCATATTGGACCCTAAAACCTATAAAAATACACCACTCAAAAGAAATCCTGATGAGGGTTTGCAATCTCTGCCCTTTTTCTTGTTAAAAATTGTAATGCCACGTGCAATTTTTTACTTAAAAATTCATAGCTTGGTCAATTTTCATCCATTTTTAATAATTTAAAGTTCATTCTAAAGCTCTTTTTATGAGAAATAATATTCTAGAACAGTTGTATTGTAACCAAAAATTGTAACCAGTTGTAACAAAAAAACAACAGTTGTAATCAAAAATACAAAAAAATAATAATTTATGATAATTCAACGATCACCCACCAGGGCAAGCTATTGTAATTGGACCAAATGTATAACTCAAAATTCTGACGTGCTCAGAAAATTCTGAATTTAGATTCAGAATCAGCATACTCCATTTAGTCGAGAACATATATTTCCACCCCAACAGCAAAATCTTTGTTGTCCAGTGTATCTGTGTGCCAAGTTTGAACAACATCAGTAAATGCATGTCCGAAAAATGGTTGAGGATGTGTTCAACATGGGGTTTTTTAACAACTAAAA
Source organism: Eptatretus burgeri (assembly GCF_056783735.1). NCBI lineage: Eukaryota > Metazoa > Chordata > Myxini > Myxiniformes > Myxinidae > Eptatretus > Eptatretus burgeri. The sequence continues at coordinate 511,579 of NC_140971.1, forward strand.
TGGCTGCCAGTTGACTGACCATCTTTGATCGCATCGCAAAATGAAATGATGTTCATATGTATACCATTATGTCTTGTCTTTGTGCCAAGTACAAATACAATTGGTACATACATGTCCGAGATATGGTTGTAGATGCACACACACACACACAGACCTCAAAATCAAGATCAGATCCATAAGCCCCCGTTTCAGACTAAGTCCAACAGGGCTAATATCCAATTGCTTTAGAAACAGTCACTAGGACAAAGGAAAACGTGATCACTTGTACGCTACTGAGGTTAAAAGTTAAAACCTCCACCACCCATCATCACTTTGCTATCACAGCGCCCATAACCAAGCATGCAGCAGGCATGCACACACATCCACGGAAAGTCCCTTTACATAACCAAATCTACCCATATGTACCTCCACCTTATAGCAACTTCCGACTATACACCCCGTTCGGGACACGAACTGTACCGCTATCAACTGCAGGATGCTCGGCAAGTGGCTTAAATACTCAAGCAAGCACTCCAATGAAATTGTTGATAAGGAACGGCTGGCTTGGCAAGTGATAGCAAGCTGATCGGTAATGGCATATACGCACAAAAAAAACTAAACATCACCAATTTCTTAACATTTTCAGATTTCACTCCGAGTTAGGGAATTTTAGAAAATTTTCTAACCATCTGAAAAAATTGCTTACCAATAGCTTTCTTCACCAATGTGTTCATATAGGTGTCTACTAACACCTCTCAATTTATTCCAACCCAATTCCATGGGGAAAATTCTGGCGAGCCAATCAAAGTTGGGGTACCCAGAGGGCCTGGGCGAAAAAATAGAAAAATAAAAATTTCCCATTATTAGCTTGTGGGATGTCTAACTAGGGGTTTTGGGGGGTGCTGAATCGATTCCAACCATTAGTTTTCAGTAAAAACCACTCCCTGGCCTTAAAATATTGATATTTTTTATTTGTACGTATCTCAAAGGGTGTCTACGGTGGGGTTTTTTGGGTGTTGAAGTTATTCCAATCATTCAATTTGAGCTAAACCCACTCCAAAAAACATTGTACAAAACACTGCAACATTAGAGTGATGACACTTACTCTGAACATGCACAATAAGATTCTCTCTCTGCCTGTGGAAATGGAGCGGGAGCATTTCACCTTGGCAGAAGTTTCAACAAAAAAACGATTTTGAGGTACAGTATGAAAGCTACTTTTTGGGATGTTAAGTATTTTTATTCTGCTGTCTAAAGTTTAGATGACTGCGAATTTAAACTTACATCAGTTTTATCTCTAGGTTATTGCTTAAAAATGAACATCTGAACAACCAATGCTAATAAGTGTTGCTAGCGAGCATAAGAGATTTTGTCATGGCTGCAAGATCGAGTACATGGCCCAATGTAAGCACTTTGTCTGTGTTGATCTACTAAAATTTCGTTTTAAGATTATCTTGTAGTGGACTCACTCTATAAATGACACATAATTTCATGGAAGATTGACTCATTATTGTTGTTCCACAGATCTATTAGTGTGGTTGTTAACACACATCACTGTATGGACTCATTCTGTCTGTTGTGTGCCAAAATACATAACACACGTTTGTGTCGTCAAAGAGAGAAGTATTTTGCCAAATTCTCTTGTCTTTTAGGACAGTATGGAAGAGGACTGCATTTGGCCATGGCTTGAGGTGTTTCATCTGTGATGGTCCTGGAACTGAGATGCAGAAGCTGTCAAAAGTCACCAGAATAGACCACCCACAGATGTTATCATATTCTGAGCGCGTGGGAAATGCGGCGCTGATCAGGAGACTAAGTGAGGACTTTTTATATAATGAGGACTTATATTTTTCATATTATATAATTAATATCAATTTCAAACTTTGAATCTTTAACAGTGCAACGTGTGCACCGAGGATAGTTACTGTGTTCAAGGAGAGGATGGCGGAGAGGTTGAAGACCTTGGCTGAGGGAGGAAGGACACCTGCACTCTGGGTCTGGTATCATGGCAGAATCGACCTCATCAAGGTGTTCATTAGGTGTGAGCGTATCCTGGATCACACAGGTCACCTCAGCTGCATCATTGCAATGCTTAACACCTTTGCAGCAGCGGGCACCATCAGTACGCGAAGGGAGCAAAGCTGTACGTACAGCTGATGCAACAGCGACAGGAGAGTCCGGTGTTCCAGGAAACTCTAACCAAATTCACTGTGTACGGCAACCATGCAGTCAGGTTCTCAGACCATGAGTGGTCAGGCACATGGACCGACATCACAATAGAAACCACACTCATGTGTGAGGCCAAATCCTCAGGCGGTCTAAACAGAGGACGCTTCCGGAACGAATCTGTTCATAAGTCTTGGGTTGATACGCTAAACCACTTCTCATTCATTTACCAGGAAATGGAAGGAGGCAGGAATAAACGTGGGGTACCTGTCCACACAGACGTCAAAGGAGCCCAGATGAAGAAAGATGATGATGCTGTCAACGCCATCATTGGATGGTTGGAGGAGGTTAACCCCTTCGATGCAACATGGGACAGGAAGACCCTGGTATCCTTCTCCACGGGGTTCAGCAGCACTCCAGAGGAGCCAGTCAACGCTGATCAGGCAGAGGAGGTTGGCAGAGCCATACAGGCCAAGATGGGTGGACAAACTGTTCTGGATACAATGGAAACTAAGCACAAGGTCAAATCGTTAGTGAGCCTCAGAAGTGGACCCAAAGTCAATGGGAAGAAGCTGGTTATTGACTCACATCATCATCAGTGAGCGCAAAGTCAAGACCAAACAAGCCCTGCGATTTGAGTTGACGCCAACACCAATATCTCTATTTGACAAAAACCAGAAGTTACAAAAGCCAGACAAGGCTGCCCTAGCAAGGGTTCTGAAAGCATTTGTGAAACCCATTGAACAACCCCCTGCACAAGCCTTGTGATTGATGGTGGGTGGCTCCTGCACAGTCAGGTGGGAGGCTAACCACACCTGGAAGGACATTGCCGAGAGCTACCTCTGGTTTGTGAAGTCCATGGGGAGCCAGTGCCTCCAGATCACTGCGGTCTTTGACGGATACAGCAGCTCCACCAAGGACCATGATCACCTGAGACGAACAAAGAACGCATGCTGTGACATTCTGATTCAACCAGACATTAAAAGCATCGTTCCAAGAGAAAAGTTCTTCGACAACAAGAGCAACAAGGCCCAGCTCATTCTGCTACTTGCTGAGACATTCGGTAGAAATGAGATCAGTGTACAGCAATGCCCCGATGATGCAGACACCTCTATCGTCCGGGCAGCTCCAGATGAGGCAAGAGAGTCCCCTGTTGAGGTGAGGGCTGAGGACACCGACGTCATGGTTATGCTGATTCATCATGCTGCAGACCACCCAATTTTCCTCACAACAGCCAAAGAAACATCTTACGATGTTGGAAAGATCTGGGAGGCCCTCCCAGAGAGATACTGGAAGTATCTGATCTTCTTGCACAACTTCTCCGGCTGCGATACAGTGTCTGCAATTTCTGGGTTTAGCAAATCAACTTTGCTAACCAAGCTCTGAAAAACTGGCAAAGCGGAGAGGGTCATGGACGTGTTTCTGGACATCCAAGCCGAGAAAGATGACATCATCAAAGCCGGCTGCGAACTATTCAAGCTCATGTTCCACGGGAAACCACCTAAAGACTTGGGGGACTTGAAATTTGACATCTTCAGCAAGCAGGCCACTGCTGGGAGCATCAAACCTGAGAAACTGCCCCCTGACAACAAGAGCTGCAGCACAGCACTCTCTCCAGGCTTATCTCCAGACTAGAGATTGGCTGGTGCTACAAAGTCCATCATTGGATGTCCTGGACTGGGGATGGAAACTCGGTGAGCAAGGTTATGTGCCGGTCCCTTCAACAGACCCCATCGCACCGGACTATCTTCTGAAGGTTGTCAGCTGCAACTGTGAGGGGGACTGCAGCACACTCAGGTGCTGCTGCAAAAAGCAAGGAGTCAGGTGTATTTCTGCTTGCGGCAACTGTCATGGTAACTCTTGCAAGGAGATGCCAGGGAGTTGGATGAGTCAGGTGAACTCGAGACCTGACTAACCAAGGTTTCAATTGAGATACATTTATGTTTGTAATATTTTAATAAAATAATTTTGTTATGGCAAGGGAGTGGTTTTTACTGAAAACTAATGGTTGGAATCGATTGAGCACCCCCAAATCCCCTAGTTAGACATCCCCAAGCAAATATTGGCAATTTTTTTTTTCAATTTTTTTGCCCAGGCCCTCTGGGTACCCCAACTTTGATTGACTCCCCCGAGTTTTCCCCGTGGAATTGGGTTGGAATAAATTGAGAGGTGTTAGTAGACACCGATATGAACACATTGGTAAGCAATTTTTTCACAGATGGTTTGAAAATTTTCTAAAATTCCCTAACTATCCAGATTTGGAGTTATTTAGTCCACATGATCCGATCCTCAAAACTGAAATTATATTTCGATTATACACTTTAATTAGTCTGTGAGAGTACTTTGTGGAAAATTGCATTGTATAATGCATGAAAATCATTCCAAGCCCCTAATTTGGAAACTATAGCACAAACAAAAGCGATGCATACAACGATTCGTAGGTATGTGGACGAGGCATTTGATGACATGAGTGAGGAAAGTGAAAAAAAAAACATTTTGAGTACTTTATCGTTGATAAACCGTTGCAGCCTGTTCCAAGTCAAAGCATGGTTGAGCAGGCCAAAAAACATGGTGCCTTCAGACCCCAGCATGGTAACCTAGGATACGGCTTAAGACCCCAGTGAGCAAGGTGGCCCAAGATGCACCTGATAAAGGATATATTTAAATAAGGCAGTTAAGTATCTTCAAAGGGGTGTTTTAATCAACCCAAACACCCAATTTTCACTCTTGCACTCCCTTGGAGTTCCCTTAGTATGCATGCAAAGTTTTAGGCTGCTAGATTTCATGGATTTGGATTTATGGAGAACATTCATTGACACACTCTGACATATTAGTATCGATAGATAGGAAGATAAAAATGCCTTAACTCCCTGCTCATCAACCTTGGTCTCTTTCTTCCTCAAGATTAACACCTCATTGGTTTTAGAGTACTTACTGTACAATGCACATTTGCTCTCTGAAGGTTGTCCATTTCTCTGAAGCTGATTGCTCTCCTGTTAGTTTATCCCAATCTAGAGCACCTAACTCTCTCCGAAATAACTGCAAAGCTTGCCTTCCTTCTGTGCAAACACAGTGACCTTCTGCTTTGATGCAACCCCGCTTTAATTGGACAACTAACCTTGGCCCGTGACATTTTTCATTATTATTCAATTTAATTTAGAATGAGATTAAAATAAACTAGACCTGCCACTTTATAAATGCTGGCAGTGATGACCGGGTACTCAGACATCCGGGTTTGATACAACATGAGACTTTGACGATAGTTGCCAAGTTTCGCTTCGATCAGATAAGTGGTTCCAGAGAAAAGATTATTTAATATTTTTCTTAAATCCAACATGGCTGCCAAACCATGTGACCTATAAATTATTTATTAACAAACTTATATCCCCTTCCCAAGGAGAATATATTTGTGAAGTTTCCCCCTTGATCTGACCAGCCATTCTGGAGGAGATGTTTGAAGGTTTTAGGGTAAATTCAATATGGCCGCCAAACCATGTGACCAATCAATAAGAAATTAACAATCTTGGAAGAGGATGTCATGGGGAATGCATGTGTAAAGTGCTGCCTCAATCTCTCCAGCCGTTCTGGAGAAGAAGGTTAAAAAAAAAAGAATTCAAAACAATATGGCTGCTGAACCAAGTCACCGATGACGTCATAATATTTTTTTTCTATGGTGAATTGTTGTGTCGACGACATTTAAGAAATTTCAGATTTTTCCGATGCAGCGTTCTACTTGTCGGATTTTCACCGGGATACCACTTCATCGATGACATCATGAAAAATCACCCGCATTCCCCATGGGGAGTTCATTAAAATGTATGAAGCGAAAAAAATTCAGATACAGAGGTCCAAAGTTTTTCGGTTTTTTTCAAGATGACGCTTGTACCACGTGACCTGTGACGTCATAATTATCAATTAAGTATGCTATCAAAAAAGATACATAGGAGTGTGAAAATTTTGTGTCGATCGAACTGACCGTTCCCGAGAAAATGATTTTTAAAGCGAAAAACCTGCAAATTGCCGGCGGAAAAAGAATAAATAAGAAATAAACAGAAGAAAAGCAATTGGTTAGTTACCCAGTCCATAAGACAGGGTACACTAATTAAACTCAAATCAAATGGAAGACCAAGTAGGTACAGTCCTACATTGGAATAATCAGAAGGAACCCGAACAAGTAAAAAGCAAAGCTGAAATCATCAGGAGCAACCTGGATGGGATTCGCATTTCAGCTGCTACTTCTCTACCCTCAAATTTAACCAGGCACAGCCCAGTGAGCCTTATTCAAAAAATAAAAATAAAAAAGAACCCAGATCAAAAAAATTAATAATTCTGGCTGCCAGACCATATGTCCGCATAGTGATGGGGAATACATGTTTTAAATTTCAACTTGATCGATCATAATTGTGACGTTTCATGTCGATTGATTAAGCCGTTCCAGAGAAAACATTTAATTTTTCTTCAATCCAATATGGCTGCCAAACCATGTGACCTATCAATTATTCCTTCACAAACTTGTACACCCAAGGCTTTGGGAACATTTGTGTGAAGTTTCCCTTCAATGTGTCCAGCCATTCTGGAGAAGAAGATTTTTATGTTTTAGCGGAAATCCACTATGGCTGCCAAACCATGTGACCTATGACATCATATGTGTGAACCTTTTGTTCCTCATGGATAGGTGGTCATAAGTGTAAAGTTTTGCATCAATCTGTTCAGTCACTTCAGAGAAGATTTTTGAAGTTTAAAAAAAACAAAAAAAAAACAAAGCGGCTGCCAAATGATGTCACCGATGACATCATCAAAAAAAGTTTCTGTGCACCATTTTATCCTTAGATGACCCTCAAAAATATTCATACTGAATAGATGTAGCATTCTACATATGCAATTATGATGTCATAACGAAGGCACCTATGACATCATAAAAAATCACACTTATTCCCCATGAGGAGCACTTGCCATGTGCCAAGCTTCAATTTTTTCCTTGGTGCAGTTTCAGAGATAGAGGTCCAAAGTTTTTCCATTTTTCCAACATAGCTGCCACACCACATGAACCATGATGTCATAATTATGATGATAACATTCTACATGAGTCGTCACAGTGATGGTGAAAATTTTGTCTCAATCCGACAAGCAGTTACGGAGAAAAACACAAAAGTTCTGTGCAGCCAAACAAACAGACATACAGACAAACAAACAAACAAACAAACAAGAAGACGTCGTGCAGAGCACGATACTTGCAAAATCCATAAAACATATTTGACCTCAACAATAATTGGTGGTTGAATTCAATGACCAAATATGAAAGTTCTCTTCAAATTTCAAGTCAATGGGATTAAAATTGACATTTTTGAGAAATTCTGCCTATGTTGACCTTTTGGTCCATGTTGACCTCAACAATAATTGGCTGGTTGAATTCTTTGACAGGAAATATAAATCCTCTTCAAATTTCAAGTCAATCAGATGAAAATTGAGGATTTTAGAAACACCACCTCAGATGTTGACCTTTGGCCGATGTTGACATTTTGACCTTTTGACCTCTAAAACAATAGGCTTCTTCCTTATGACAAACTATACCATGTGGTGAAGTTTCGTGAAAATCGGTTGAAAATTGTGACCTGTAGGCGACAAAGAGAGACAGACAGGCAGACAGACAGACAGACAGACAGACGGACAGAATAGCAAAATCGACTAACCAGTACACTTGAAAAATCTTAGATTTTGCAAGTAATGAAAAATCACTCATACAGTAACACTTGGCAAAACGAAACGGCACTCAGTAGGGAACACACCCCTGCCAGCCTGAGTAGTTTACATTTTGTATGCCACTGATAGGTCGGATCTGAATCCCGACCTTAACAAAAATCGAATCGGCCTGTTCTTATCACCCAACCAACTCATCCACATAGGTTTGTCATAACTCGTCCATAATCTTTTGAGATCTCACGTCATACATTGTTTTTTTCCCCATCTCTCAGTGGTGAAGAATCACCTGTAAAATTCTCGAATCCAGATCCAAATTCAAATCTTCACCAAAACCATATCAATTCGCTCTTGTTGCACTCCCAACCTGTCCACAAACTCTCTGCAGAACCCATTCATAACATTTTGAGATATTGTGCAAAACAGTATATCATTTTTGGCCCGATCTCTCAACTGTGAAGAATCACTTGAAAAATTCTCAGATCAAGATCAGGATTCAGATCTTCACCAAATCGAATCAATTAGTCCTTGTCACACACCAAACCTGTCCACCAAGTTTCATCCACAACTTCTTGAGATATCGTGCAATATTGTTTTTAGCCCCTTCTCTCAATGGTATGCCTGGTGGTGGCTTAATAGGTGGTGGCGGGCTTTGGATCCAAGGGTCCTGAGTTCAAATCCCGCTCAGCTGTTGAATTAATACCAGGTGTGGTTAACTCGGCCTGTCATCCTTCCAAGGTCGGCAAAATGAGTGCCAGCATAGAGGTATCCTGTGTCAGAGTGGTGACCCATCCAGGATTGTGTCCATTAGCCAAGGAGACTGCTTAAGCAGCACCAACGCTCTGCACAAAGTGTGGTCCCAATCTCCTCTCCTCCTCAATGGTGAAGAATCAGTTAAAAATTCAATAATTCTCGAATCCAAATCTGGATTCGGATCTTCACCAAAAATGAATCAATTCTTCCTCGTGACACTCCCAACATGTCCACCAAGTTTTGTGTGAATCCATCCATAACTTTTTCAGATATTGTGCTATATATCAGTTTTGGCCCGATTTCTCAATAGTCAAAAATCACTTGAAAAATTCTCGAAACCAGATTCAAATCTTCACCAACATCGAATCAATTAGTCCTTGCCACACACCCAACCTGTTCACCAAGTTTCATCCGGGATCCATCCATTATTTTTGAGATATTATGCTTTATATCGTTTTTGGCTCGATCTCTCAATGGCGAAGAATCACTTTCAAAATTCTCAGATCCGGATTTGGATCTTCACCAAAACTAAGCGTTGCCGTCCTTGGCCGGTCAACTACACACATAAAAATTTTTTCAGAACGATTGCTTGAAAACTGTTGCCAAAAATCGTGTGACAAACAGACAGACACGACAGAACAATATACTTGGCAACATGTTTTTTTTCGACAACAAGCAAACGGACCCAAACGGAATTCCCTCTTCTTTGGCAAAGGTACAAACGATTTTTTTTGGAGAGTCAGATTGTTTCTGCTTGGTGTTTGGTGATGTGATTACTGTACATGTGGAATCTGTTCTTGGTAAGCTTGTCCAATGTAATTTTAACATTTTGTTTATTCGTTCAAAGTTGGAATTTAACGAGTGATTAGAGGAAATGAAAGATAAAGACATCTGAATACAAAGGAGTGAAATGTATCATCAGTACCCGAAGGGATGTTGAAGGACCATTCCATGAAATATTTTTGAGAAATTAAGCTCTCAGCTGCGTTTTTGAAATTAAAACATCATTTCAGTTCGGGGAATGTAGTTGGCAATGCCTTCCCACGGCCTCTGAGCTCAAAGTGAAGCAGAATGCTGCAAAATCTTAAGATTACTTTAAACATCTTCATTCACACCGTATTCCCAAATGCACCCCTTCATACCAGCGGCCATTGGGAAACTCATCCCAAGCCTGAGTGCGATGAACATAACTCTTGGGTCTAGTAGCCCAAAAAATGGGTCGGACCTCCTCGGCATGCCTCCTGGCATCAGCACTTATTGCCCATGGCAACATTCGTCTATGGGAGGTATTTGAGATCAAATAAAAAGAGTGTGTAAAGATGTTTCAAAAGGGTGGACATATGGATAGCAATGACTATTCAAATTTTTTTTGTTAAACAAGTCACAGATTAAGCGGTGTTTAACAGCCGCAGGGCCTGGTGATATTCAGATCTTCACAGTGAATGTTGGTACTTTTTTACTCGTTACAGTGTTAGTCAAGTGGATTAGTGATATAATTGTTACAGACTGGATACAAGCACCAAATTTTCTGTGCATACCCTTTGGGTAATGGCTATCAAATTTTGAGTAGGAGCCCATCCAAAATATTAACCCTTTCATTGCTAAGTACACATTCAATATTTTGACATTGGTAGTACTCATTATTTCTATCTCTGATGCTACTTTTAATTTGTATTTTATTACAACTAGGATGTTATTCATGTTGTATAGGTCTAAATGAGTAATAAGAAGTCAATATTTAGAATAACTATGAGAAATAAATTATAGAACAGGGGTTCCACGTGGTTGTGAGAAATTGAAAGTGAAACTGTTTTCTAATTTTTTTTTTTTTTGCAGGCTATCAGAAAATGGAAGTAGACTGGAACCGCTGCATTATTTGCCAGAAGATTACCGAAGAACCTTTTAGGTGTCCATTACAAAGCCCTGGTACAAGCAGTGACACGGCAGTGAGACCTTATCAGATATTTCTCGACAATGTCAGGCAGTTCAGAGAGATTGGCATGCTACCAACATAACTTTTCTTTGGACAGGAAGAAACTGCTGATGGTTTCGCTACTCATTCTGCTTCTTGGCACAAATCCTGCAACTTAAATGAAATAATACAAAATTATCCAAAGCCAGAAAGAAGAGGAAGGCAAACCCAGAATCTGATGAAAACGTCTGAGAAAGCGGCAAGCAGTTGATGTTCAATTAGTCTGTATCTTCTGTGAGAAAGGTTGTGAAGCTGGTGACTTACGTCAGGTATTAACTTTTGAAGCAAACAACAATATCAAACGAATGGCGACGGAACTTAAAGACAGTGTACTTGTCTCAAGAATAACCGGTGGTGATCTCATAGCCATTGAAGCAAAATATCACCTCAACTGCCTCGTCAATTTGAGAAATAGATATCGGTCTCAACTGCGAAAACAGAATAGAGAGCCAGAGGATTTAAATGAGAAGGTCAACGAGAGTCGTGTATTTGTGGAAGTGACTAGTTACATAGAAAAAGCAGTTAACCATGGAACCCTTCTCTTCAAGCTATCTGAACTTCATACTATGTACCTAAAAAGATTGAAGGACTTCGGCATTGTTAAGACTGTGAATAAAACCAGACTAAAAGATCAGCTGCTGAAACATTTCACTGAAGCTCAAGAGCAACAAGATGGAAGAAACACCATACTTATCTTCCAAAATGGAATGGCGAATATGCTACGAGAAGCCCTGAAGAAGAGAGATTTCTCAGATGATGCTTTTGTGCTAGCAAAGGAAGCAAAAATAATCCGAGATGACATTTTCAACCAACAGCCATTCCACTTTGAAGGAAGTTTCCATCCCAAGTGTCAAGAAGACTCGATACCTTCGAGCCTGAAATCATTCATTTCCCCTGATGTCATCTCCTGCTGTGAAAGGTGTCTGGACATGTGAAGTTACCCGGGAACTGGAAAGATTTTCTGCGAGATGAGAACAACAAGGAGGAGCTCATTCGGTTCTTGACTGGTAAAGTCTCTCAAGTTGCTTGCCCTCCTGGTAAAGTCATGTACATCACCAGTGGATCCTCAGTTGTGTCCATCACAACAGAAGTTGCGATGGGAGATTGTAATCAAGAAGAAGCCGATACCAGGATGATGGATCATGTACTGCATGCACTGAATCATGGCTGTGTAGCAGTGACGGTTCGTACAGTGGACACATGTTGTAGTCATTCTTCTTGGCACACTGCACCATTTCCTAGCTGCTCAACCTTCAGCCAAAATACGGGTAGAGTTTGGAATGGGCAAGAACTAGAGAGAGTTCGATATAAACAACCTATCTGACAACTTGGTATGGATAAATCTCGTGCTTTGCCTGGTTTCCATGCTTTAACAGGCTGTGATACTACGTCTGCCCTGAAAGGAAAAGGGAAGTTGTCTGCATGGCAAGCTTGGTAAGCCTACAGTGATGTCACTGATGTCCTTATCCGGTTAGCTGAAAATCCCTTCCAGCTGATAGATGAAGAATCCGATGACTTTCGTAGTATAGAACAGTTTGTTTTTATTCTCTATGATCGAACAAGTGTGTCCAGTGGTATCAACGAAATAATAAAAGACCATTTCTGTAAGAGAAAAATTTCAATGGAAAGGCTACCACCAACTCAGAATGCACTGCTACAACACGTAAAACGTGCCATTTACCAAACTGGCATCTGGACAACAAGCACCCTCACAAACCAACCACTACCTTCTCCAAGTGACTTTGGATGGATTAAAGAATCACAAGCTTGGGCTCCTCGATGGCGAACAGTTCCTGAAGTGTCAATTGCCTGTCGGGAATTAATTCGATGTTCTTGTGAAACAGACTGTACTCGCTGTAAATGTGGACAGGCTAACCTTGACTGCTCTCCTTTGTGCAAATGCAATTGTCAGAAATCAACAAATTGATTTGCACATTTTTGGTATGTGAATTCTGTGACTATCTCACACTGATATTGTGTTAGTATATTTTGTGCCCAACTGCTTCTCTGCTCTCAGCTCTCAGGCTTATATATGTGGGGCTTGGTACAAGAAGGGCCTATGTACATTTTTTCCATTTTGGGGTTTATTCCCTAAAAGTACTTAGTTTGAGATATATATATATATATATATATATATATATATATATATATATATATATATATATATAATTTATGGCAGAATAAAAAACATTGGCCTCATGAATAGCTAACTGCTGCGCAATACACCTTAGTCATTCCAGCACCAGAAAATATAACTAAAACTAAGTACTTTTAGGGAATAAACCCAAAAATGGGAAAAAATGCACATAGGCCCTTCTTGTACCAAGCCCCAGATATATATATATATATATATATATATATATATATATATATATATATATATATATATATATATATATATATATATATATATATATATATATATATATATATATATATATATATATATATATATAGATCAGGTACATATTCTGACATATTGAAGGAAGAAACATTTCACAGCTTTTCACAAGAAATGGTTTGACTGTTAAACTTGGAGTAGATTTTGATAGACGGTAAATTGTGATGTATTACGCAATACCTGTGAATATTTCATCTGGGCTCCTAGCCTAATTTTGAATGGTTTGATATATCAAACATCCATACCAAGTTTGGTGCTTGTATCCGCTTTGTAACGATTGACTCAAAATATGCCGATAAGCCACCAGACTATTTCACAGTGGAAACCTTTCACTTTAATCAGAGCCCATCCTCCACATGAGGAACACAATTTCATGAGGAACGGCACTCGGTAGAGCACTTACCTCCGCCAGACTGAACACTTTCACTACGTTTTGTATCACAATGATCGGCCGGATCTGCTGATTTGAATCAAAGTCGAATTGGCTTGTTCTTGTCATCTAACCAACTCAACCACCAAGTTTTGTCATAATCCGTGCACACCTTTTTAGATATCGTGCGAATTATCACTTTTGGTCCCATTTCTTAATGGTGAAGAATAACTTGTAAAAGTTTTTTTTATTAAAGTCTCATATCCACAACCGGATTCGGATCTTCCTTCACCAAAATCGAATGAATTCCTCCTTGTGAGGGCAACAAGTGGGTTTTTTTTTTCTGTCCAAGCCATAGGATGCAACTGCAAGGATCAGTAATAGCATCAGTGGTTAAGGGCTGCTGGAAATGGATATATTTACTTCTTTGATTTCAGGAAAGATAAGGTGATGTAGAAATACCAAGGCATTGCTATTATGGTTGTTTGCCGCTCCCGGTTCTAACCTTGGCTCTTGCTGCCAGAGGCCAAGTCTCCGCAAAATAGTCTCTGTAGCAAACTCTCTGTTGAGTGTGTAAAAATGCAATGAAGATACTCCTGCAGTCAGTAGCTCCAGGCACAGTGAGACTGCCAGGTCTACCCCAAGGTTCCTGATGGCAGCATCGTCATCTTTTACTCTCTCCACAGCCAGATGTAACTCTTCTGGCACAGCCAAGCCTGACAAACGTGAGAGCTGTCGCAAAGAGTCATAACTCTGTGAAGGGAAAAGAGAGGAAGAATTTTTTAGGGTTTGTATTCATCAATCATCATCATCATCATCATCATCATCATCATCATCATCATCGTTGTCATTTTGCGGCCGTTTCCATGCTTGCATTCATGGGGGAAATATTGCTTTGTTGGTGGGAAAGTTTGTGGAGAAGGTGGTGGGGCAATGGGTTCAACAAAGATACCTAAAAATAGTGATTTTGTATTTTCCAGTTCCAGAAAAATCTGGAATCCTAGAATTACTCGCCATATCTCTGGGGAGCCAACCATGATGGCCAATGGTGCTGATGAACTGGAGGCTGGAGTAAGAGTACACACTGGCCTCTCACTCTGTTATTGACCACAGTTGCTTGCAACCGGCAATACAAAGATAAAAGTGACCCTGGCAGTTTAAAGTGAGCATAATAAGACCCACATTTGTACTACAGAAGTGTGTCAGAGCTGTACTACCAGAGACAGGTTTAACACATAAGGAATTCTGAGAAGGCATCAGCACAAGGTGACCCAACCCTAACTCCAACCCTCCAGGATTCTCATCCACACTGATCCTGATAATGCCCCAACAAGCATGAAACCAGAAGGTCAGTTGACTTGGGATACCAATTGGGTCATTTTGTATCAATTCCTTTTGGAAATTGTCTTTCATTGTTTTGCCTGCTTTGAGTCACACAGCTCCGTGTCTGTTCTGTAATCCCAATGAAGACCTTATCCTCCTACTTCAAAATCGCCAGAATGACTTTGATAAACAAGAGTGGGTGTTTTTGATAACCATCTATTTCCTCATTCAAAAAGAAAGTTACTGAAAAGCACGAAACCACTGCTTTTCAAGCAGATAAATATTCAGTGACTGATGACAGCAAAATGATTTGGAAGTTGTATGTGTGCACTTTGCACTCGGAACTCTGTAATCTGGTTTCAGCAAAGGCCATTTGTGGTTTAGTTTATTTCCACACTACTCCCCCCCCCAACCCCCAACCCTCCCTCCCACATAAATATCTGAAGATTGAATTGCACACAAACGAAAATCCTCTGAGCAGTATCTGTTACACCTAGACTTAAAGCTGACCATAACCTACCCCTCCCTCCTCTCCTCTATGTTGGGGAATTTTTTTTCGTAGCTATTTTTCTGAAAACGCCATGTATCCCCTTTCAAATGGCACTCGTTCAAATGTCATTTGGACCACTGGGACGTTTGTATGGTCCAGCCTCTTTAGAGAGGTACTCCATGGACCTGGTAATGTGGAAGCCAATGATGGGGAAGCAAAATCAAAATAAAGACCAATTACTGCACCGTAGTCCCAAAAAGAAAGCCAGTCATAACCACACACACACACACACACACACACACACACACACACACACACACACACACACACACACACACACGATATATATATATATATATATATATATATATATATATATATATATATATATATATATATATATATATATATATATATATACACACACAAACACGGATATATTATGTACTGGTAAGTACAAAAGTTATTATATTTAAAGTTCTCACCTTGACTTATAAACAATTTACTGATTTCCCAACTAGATGATTTCCCAACTAGGTTGAGGTGGTGAGATACACTCAGGCCCAGATGTTTAATGTTTAATGTTTAATGTTAAAGTGTTTGTGTTTAATGAGAATTGTTAACAACGCTTGTGCTTTCCGGTGTTGGAAGCTATTCTTCTGTTCTCTGAGTGACTGCTTCCAAGCCGAAGTGAACTCTTTCAGAATTGTCTCTGTTGCCATCAGTTGTTGTGCTGTTTTGTTTGTGTCAATTGTTCATATTGTGTGCCCCAATGGTTATTTCAGTCTCATGTGTCTGCTTTGGCTAGTTTGGGCCTACCTATTCAGCGAATTGGGCCTACCTTTCTGAATGTCTGCATATTCCATTTCCCACTCTCATTCTGTTTTTCTTTTCTTTTTCTTTTAATCACTCTTTTTGTACACCACTCCTTCCCAATTCCATATCCAGGAGATGCAGCATGATTTTATCACCAGGCACCGAAGGAAGAGAGTAGTACTCAGTTTTAACTCTGTTTTCTTGTTTGTTTGCCCAGGTGATATCTCAGCTATCCTTTGAGTGAGGAAACTGAAATTTGGGAACAAAAGTGAAGAAGTGCTTTGGCAAAAATACATGTATATATTTGAATTCATCGATTCATTACTTAATTATTATCGATATATTAATTACTCATTTATTTTATTTCTTATCCTGGCACCATCTCAGGCATATTTTGAGCTAGGAAGCTGATATTTGGACATGACAATGACCAAATGATTTGGTTATAAAGGGTATTTTGGATTAATCAATTAATCGACTAATTATTAATTTTTAGATTAGTTACTTAATTTTAAAAAAGTTACAGATTTGGATGAAACGGTGGTGGTTTTGGTATGCTATTTGGCAATTGACTGAGAAATTATTTTATGATTATTATATATTTTAATTATGCAATTAATCAATAAATTATTCCACACTGCTCCCTCCCAATTCCGACTCCATGTGCTGCAAGGCGGCATCGCACTGGAGGATTTGTTATTTATTTATTTGGCATGGGGGCGGTGTACTTTGAATGTACTGCTATTTGATATTTTGTGTTCCATTTCTGCTTGTTCACTAGTTTTCCCTTCTACTTCTGTGATTGAGAGTTTGCAGCTGCAACTACCTTGGCCACTGTATGTCTTCCTCGATTGCTCTCTTATTCCCCATGTCCTTTATTCCTCCAATGTCTCACTCTATTTTGTCCCCTCCCCAGCTTCATGATGTTTCCAAAAATACTGTTCAATAGTTGGTAAAGTTTGTTTAGTGCAGGTAAGGCAAAGAAAGATGCACTAATGTGAACAAATTCTGCTCAGACATGTTCATACAAAAGTATCAGACAAAATCAGGAAAAGTACTGACAAGTTTTCATGGAGCTGACCTGGATCTACAGTGACCAACAAAACTATTCACCCCCCTCCAACGTTTTCACATTTTGATGCCACCTGAGCTTACTTCATGATTCTTTCAAATCAAACTTAATGTAGAGTCTTCACAAACTACTCCAAAGTGATAAAGCTGGAAAATGCAGATAAAATGTGAATAAGTTAAACTTAGAGGAAATTAGATTTACATCTCACTCGCCGAAAACATGGACCAACTTCTGTCCTCTCATTCAAACTCTCTCTTCCTCATATGAGACGACTTCTATTGTCATCATGCCAGTTGGCTGGGTGTGGGTACCTCTCTCACCTGCCATGGCACTTTAGCAAAGGACTTCTGTGACTCATTGCAACTGACTCAATCTGTCAACTTCCCAACCCGGATCTCAACCAATGGTACTCGATCTCTTCTGGATTTGAGTTTGACCAATTTCCCAGAAAATGTCTGCTGTTGTTCTTCTGCTTCAATCGGTTCATCTGACCATACTGTATGCTTGTTAAAGTGGTCATCTCTGGCTGTTATTAGAGAACCACCTCAGTGCCGACACAAGTCTGGCACTACATTCCGGCCGACTGGCAGGGTCTTCAAGCAGCCATCAAACTTCTAAACTGGTCTCCCATTTCTACTTTCTCCGACATCAACTCATCCTGGGAATTCTTTCAAAGAAACGTTCTCTCTCTCATGCACAGATTTATCCCATCTCATCTTCAGTTGCCCTACCCTTCCTCCAACCCATGGTACACTGAAGCTTGTGGTGAGGTAGTTGTCCTGAAACAACTTGCCTTCTCCTCATGGAAGGCAAATCCTGCTGAAGACAATCTCAGTTCCTTCCACAAAGCCCAGAACAAGTGTGTGTCTACCCTCAGGAGAGCCAGGAAACAATATCTTTCTCAACTCAAGTCTGAACTCTCAAATCTGTCTCCCTCCTCCAAATCCTGGTGATGTCTAGTCAAGTCTGTTTTTGGTGTTGTTCCCCCTTTATTCCCTCCCTTACCTCAACTGTCTGCACTGCTGATACCGCACGTGAAAAGGCTGAATGCCTAAACTCTGTGATTGCTTCTAAATATTGCATTCTAAACCAATCGCTTCCTGTACCCACCTTACCCAATCGCACCCAGCTGTCCCTGGACTCTGTGTCCTTTTCTCCTGACAAGGTGGAGCGCTTGCTGTGAAACGTTGATTCAGATTCTGCAACTGGTCCAGATGGCATCAGCCCTCGTGTTCTAGAAACCAGTTCTGCTGTTCTTGTTCACCCCCTCTCTGTTCTATTCACCCTCTCATTTCCTCAAGGTCATATGCCATCTGCTTGGAAATCAGCAAATATTAGCGCTCTGCATAAAAAAGGAGCAAAAACTGATCCCTGCAACTATAGACCAATCAGTCTGCTCCCAATAATCAGCAACATCATGGAATCCATCATCGCTTCCAACATCAAATCCTTCTTCTTCTCCAACGACTTGATTTCCAACCATCAATTTGGATTTAGACCAGGTCAATCAACCCTGGACATGCTACTTCTGCTTTCCCAACAATGGATGGAGGTCCGAAGTGCCAAACATGACACCAGGGCCATCTTCCTCGAAATATTGCGATCTTTCGATATGGTGTGGCATTCTGCACAACTCACCAAACTCTCTTCTTTTGGTATTCAAGGCAATCTCCACTCATGGCTCGTGACTTTCCTCTCCTGTCGCAGTCAATGTGTGGAGGAGGAGGAGATTGGGACCATACTCTGAGAAGAGCGTTGTAGCTGCCTAAAGCCGCTGTCACACCTTGACGTTTTAGCCAGCGTATGGCCACGCATCAAAATGTATGTAAAACGCTGGCGTACGCTGAGCTATTGATGTTTTTTTCAGTTTTTGGCGTATTCATAACGAGTTGGACGTATGCATAACGGATGAGTAACGTACACAGAACGTGTCGATAACATATAGATAACTTACACCAACGAATCCTTAGCGTGTTGTTGGCGTTCACAACCTATGCCCAACAATAGTCGAACGTATGCATAGCGCAGCAGCGTATCGCCGACGATCACGTGGCGTGGCCTTTTAAAAGGCTGCCGCTCGACGATTCAAATCATCACCGCACGAGACATCGAAGTGTCAAGGCCCTGTCACACCTTGACGTTTTAGCCAGCGTATGCCGACGTATGAAAATTTTGCCGAATACGCTGGCTCACGTCGAATACATTATGGGTAAGTTTTGTGTACGTTAAGAGCACGCTGAAGCACGCTGGCATACGTCGTCGTACACCGAGCACGTCGACAAATTTTAAGCATGCTCAAAATTTTTAGATGTAAGCCAGCATATGACGCACACGTTCCGCATACGCTGGCCACAACTTGTAGGCACATTATGCGATCGTTGAGACACGTCGACACATGTTACTTGTAAGTTACTCATAAGTCGAAACACGTCAAGCTAATGTTTAGCATACCCGAAACTTATTTCTAACCTATGAGTAACGTGCTTTGAACCTATGAGTAACGTGCTTTGAACCTATGTGTAACGTATCTCCAACGCATATTGACGTATGTAGATGTATTTGACGTCTTCCGGACGACCACAGAACTTACTGAATGTGTTACTAACTTACAGCCACCGTATAATGGCGTATTGGCAGCGTTTAGGGGAATTGGTATATAAAAATGGGTTTCACACAGGAGGAACCCCTCAGTGTTCCAGACTCCATGGTTTTTTTTTTTTTTTTTTTCTTCGGCATGACGGTGATGTTGATACTTCGATTTCTAGAGTGGTTATGATTCTCGTTGAGCGGCAGCCTAGTAATTATATTATATTATAACCACACGAGAAATCGAAGTGTCAACATCACCGTCATGCCGAAGAAAAAAAAAAACGAAAAAAAAAACATGGAGTCTGGAACACTGACACTAAACATTACCTCGACGTGTTTCGACTTATGAGTAAATTACAAGTAACGTGTGTCGACGTGCGTCAACGATCGCGTAATGTGCCTACAACACGTTACTCATAGGTTAGAAATAAGTTTCGGGTATGCTAAGCATTACCTCGATGTGTTTCGACTTATGAGTAACTCACAAGTAACGTGTGTCGACGTGTGTCAACGATCGCATAACATGCCTACAACTTATGGACAGCATATGCAGAACGTGTGAGTCATACGCTGGCATACGTCGAAAAATTTTGAGCATGTTAAAATTTGTCGACGAGCTCAGCATACTATGACGTATGCCAGCGTGCTTCAGCGTGCTCTTAACGTATACAAAACTTACCCATAACGTATTCGATGTGTGCTGGCGTTTTAGACAAATTTTTCATACGACGGCATACGCTGGCTAAATCGTCAAGGTGTGACAGCGGCTTAAGCAGTCTCCTTGGCTATTGGGCACAATCGTGGATGGGTCACCACTCCAACACACAAAACCAGCATGCTGACACTCATTTGCTGACCTCGGAAGGATGACAGGTCGAATTAACCCCATCTGGTATTAATTCAACAGCTGAGCAGGATTTGAACTCAGGACCCTAGGATCCAAAGCCCGCCACCCTAACCATTAAGCCAACACCAGGCAAAATGTGTGGCCCTTAATGGAATTCTCTCATCTCCTCTTCCCGTCCAGGCTGGAGTTCCCTCGAGGCAATGTTCTTGGCCCTGTGCTTTTTCTGTTTTTCATCAATCATCTCTCAGATTCCCTGGAAAATCCTCTATCTCTTTGCTGATGACTCTATCCTCTGCCGTACCATCTCTCATCTCTCTAATCGGCAGGCAGAAAACTCTTCACTCCCCAGACTCTGTTTAAAATCACAAGTTGGTCAAATACTTAGAATATGTCTTTCAATCCTGACAAATCTCACACTCTCACCATGTCTCTCCGATAGGACCGTCTAGAACCCCCCCCTACCCCCATCTATTTTTCTAAACAATAACCTTGAAGAAGTCCTCTCACTCAAGCTTTTGGGTCTCACCATCTGCCATGATCTTTCCTGGGAAAACCACATTTCCAAGCAGGCCTCCAAAGCTCGTCGCCGACTGGGCATCCTACATCGTGCAAAGACCTTCCTTGGCACACCTGATCTTCTAACAATTTACCAAACCTTAATCCATAGTCTGATGGAGTACTGCTCCCCCATCTGGGGTGGTGCTTGTGCCTCACATCGAGCTCGACTTCATGTTGTGGAAACCAAGGCTTTTGGGATCATTGGTATCTCATATGATGAAGCTGCAACTTTGGGTCTCTCACTCTCTCACCAGAGACTGGTCAGTGGTCTTTCTCTCTTCTCCCATCTCTTTTCCAGGCTCCCCCCCCCCCCAATTCTGTTTGTGATATGCCACCATATATTTCATCAGGGCATTCAAGATCTGCCAAAAATCCCCTTCTGGTGAAACTGCCAAAATCAATCATCACTGCCCTCCTTCACTCTTTCATTCCTCTTTTTTCCCGCCTGTGGAACAAACTCCCACACTCTCTTCAATCCCACTTCTCCCTCCAGGTCTTCAAAACAGCTGCTCACCACCACGTCATATCTTCTCCCATTTCCTTCTAGTCCAGCAGCATAGTCTGATATTTCAGATCAATTGCTCAAATTTGCATAAAAGCACCAAAATTGGTACACATGTAGAATAATGTATTCCGAACAATTCTAGATATGGAGCCACCCACGATTGTGCCTTGGTCAGCTTTGGCTGCTGATGACTCCATCCTCTGCCCACTTATCTAAGGAGTTAGAAGGTGCAACTAAGTTGGTCGACCAACAAGGCAAACATGAAGACCAAGGAGTTTTCCAAAGAAGTCAGACATAAAGTGGTGGCGAAACACCGTTCAGGAGAGGGTTACATGAAGATTTCAAAGTCACTCATTACCCATTTGCGTACAGTGAAATTCATCATGAAGACGGGGAAGATGCATCATACCACCCAGACTCTACCCAGATCAGGTCACGCATCCAAACTCAGCAGCCGGGCAAACAGGAAACTGGTTCGAGATGTCCCTGTGAATCCTACAATGACTTTGAAAGATTTGCCAGGCTTGATGTCTGAGATGCGAGTCAGTGTTCATCAATCAACAATATCCCGTTCCCTTCATAAAGCTGGCCTCTTTGGACAGATGGCAGGAAAGAAGCCATTCCTGAAAAATACCCATCTAAAAGCTTGCATGGAGTTTGTGAAAAGCATCGAAATAATACTGGAGGTACGTGGAAAAACGTTTTGTGGTCAGACGAGATAAAAATTTAACTTTTTGGTCTAAATTCAAAGTGTTATGTCTGGTGCAAGCCTAACACTGCACATCACCCATGCAACACCATCCCTACTGTCAAGCATGGTTGTAGCAGCATCACGTTATGGGGCTGTCATTTGTTAGCAGGGACTGGCAAGCTTGTCAGAATAGAAGGGACAATGGACGGTACATAGTACATGAGAATCCTTGATGAAAGCCTGCGTGGGTCAGCCATGAATCTGAAACTGGGTAGGAGATTCACATTTCAGCAGGACAATGATCCGAAGCACAAATATAAAGCCACACTGGAGTGGCTGAATAAGAAGATAAAAAATGTTCTTGAGTGGCCCAGTCAAAGTCCTGACTTGAACCCAATTGAACAATTATGGTGAGACTTGAAGATTACAGTACATCAATGATCCCCATCACACTTTGCAGAACGAGAGCAATTTTCACGTGAACAATGGGCAAATATTTCACCAACTCACTGTACAAAGCTGATAGAGACTTACCCAAAAAGAATCGTAGCAGTCAGTGCTGTGAAAGGTGCTTCCACCAAGTACTTTATTATTATTATTTTGTATACATTGTCGAGGCTCGAATGAGAGCGAACACACAACGCACAAAAAAGGGGAGCAGGGGAGAGGGGAGAGGGGTGGGAAAGGGAAGGAAAAAAACAGTGGGGAACAGAGACATTAGATTTGTGGAAAGGAGAGCGATGGGGCGAGGAACACAGGGTAAACAAGATGGACACTACAGGAACTTTCAGGAAGGAAAGCAGGGAATTTGAAGATTAACGGGGGTAGAAAAGATCGTGGTTTTGGATGGGGGATAAGAGATGGTGTTGAACAGGTGTTTTGAAGACCTGGAGGGAAGAATGGGATTGAAGAGAGTATGGGAGTTTATTCCAAAGGCGGGAAAAAAAGAGGAATGAAAGAGTGAAGGTGAGCAGTGATTCGTGATTTCGGTAGTTTCACCAGAAGGGGATTGCTGGCGGACCTTGAGTTCCCTGTAGAAATATGGGGGTGACATATCGCAGACAGAGCAGGGGGGGGCGAGACCAAAGAGGAGACGGTTGAAGACAGAAAGACCACCGACCTGCTTGCGGTGAGAGCGAGAGGCCCAGACTCAGCCTCACTGTGGGAGATACCAATAATCCTAAAAAGTACTGACGAGGTTCTGAATACTTTTACAACCAGTTCATTTTGATTTGTACATGTTTTTTGGCAGGTATTTCTGTTGTGTGACCTACTATAACTGTAACAGTGATTCATTTGATCTCTTCAGTTATAAATAAAAAAGTTAATTTGGAAAAATTATTTCCACATAATTCATAATTCATATAAATGTGCCATTATTGGTCGAGGTGAATACTTGTGCAGGCCGCTGTATTGCCACCATGCGATTAGTCAATTGAGATGCACATCTGTCGAGCAAGCCATCAATATTCAAGCAAGACATCATTATTCAAGACATCAATATTCAAGACATCAAAAGCAAGCCATCAATTTAATAAGGACCGATGCCCCTGAAGGTTGTCCTCAAATCTACAGCAATTAAGGATTTGTGTGGAAATGAGATGAGTCCAGAAATCAGACATACAAATGGACAAAGGGTCATATTCGGCCTCAAGAGCTTGGAGATATCACGTGCGAGTCTCTACCAATGGGTGCTGCAGACGAATCTAAAAGACGTCAGTGTTGATCATGATGATGATGATGATGAGAGTCGAGATTGACAATATGGTGGACATCATGTTTGAAGATAGTGATGATGAATTGACGTCTTTCTGATTGACAAACAGGATCCTGGAATTAGGACGTGCAATATGCAGCTTCATTTAATGATTATCAAATTTAGATGTGAGAAAACACCTGACGAGAAGGGCAATCATCCGTACTGAACAACTGTTGTTCAATGCGAGTGTGAACCCTTGTACTGGCATGTTGCCAAAAACCTGCAAGGAGTCAAAACTTCATTTTGGACACGACACAAATACCGCGTATCCATTTATCATTTCAGGTTAAAAGGTATCTGTGATGAAAAGTTATTTAATATGACTAGCAAGCTGTTTGTGCACGCGCGGGATTCTAAACGAGGTAGGGATGGAGTGGCAAAAATGCAAATGGCATCTTCTGTCATTGAGCCAGCAATCTAGGAGCAACAATTCACATTTATTGCCACGTTTGATGCAATTTAATTGCTCTAATGGTGGTGAGGTGCTCCATTTGAAACTGTTTGCTCGATATATGTACCTTTTTGATGCCTTGGGTCAGTAATAAAAAAATTGCATCGGTGTCAAAGCCAGTGACCAATTGCAAACGAATAGTGGGATACCGTTTGAGGTCAATCAAACACAAATAATGTCATTTGAATGAACACATAACTAATTTTCAGAAGGCAAAAATAATTTTTCAATGCTTGGACATGTCATTGTGATGTTATATTTGCAACAAATGATGAAATAGGGAAGTCCATGAGATTTTTAAAAGGAAATATTTTGAAATAGGAAAGGAAGTATGTTTAGAGCTCCAAGCATGATAAGCAAAATTGTGCATTTCTATCCATCCACACCCCCTTTATTTTTAAACTCCCAGAATTTGCAGTCCAGAATGTGGAACTCTGAAGTCCAGCAATTGCTGTCCTGATCATTTTGTACAAGACCAAAGCATGTGACCAAAGCAGTATGTTAAAGCTGTTGAACTGAGGGGCATGAGGCCTCAGGTCTGAGCACCATTAATCATTTAATTTTTGCAGCACATTCATTGCAAAATAACTCCCCTCTGTTGTGAGCGTGCAAACTCTCAAGTCACATCATCATCCACAGGCCATTGGATTATGGTTAAAATGAGTCAGCGAGGATTTTAAAAGTGATCATTCAGGGCCTCATATACACAACATATTATAGAATGTACAAATGACAAATTTTGATCTTGCCCACCCTATCCCAAAAGTCCCACATTTAACCCCAACCCCATCCCAACCCCCTCCCCCAAACAAATCTTCCACATGAGTGACAAGGGGCCTCAAAATGCTTTTTACTTCATCGTAATCTACCCATCCATCCTTTTAACATTTCTATTTAACTCACAAAACTCCCCCACAGACACTCATCCTTCCCTCCTCCCCTCGCCCCCTTCCATCTTCTATTCTTTAGAATCTAAACAGCAATTAAAAATTACCCTTCTCTGCTCTCAACTTGATATTATATGTAAAGAGAGGATACGTGAGCAACCTGAGAAAGTGACAGAAGGGTTCTGCAGCAGGTTGTACAAAATAGGGTTCTGCACTTACTTGAATTGGAAAGATGCCTGGAATAATAGGTACAGTGATGCCTACACGGCGACAGTCAGTGAGGAATTTCAGGAAAGATGAGGCCGAGAAGAAGAGTTGTGTTATTACAAAGTCTGCTCCAGCATCCACTTTCTCCTTCAAGTACATCACATCCTCTTCATAACTTTTGGCTTCTGGATGACCACAGGGATACCCTATAGTTGAGGTGGTGAGAAAAGCAACAGATTACCTTGTGGACTTCCCATCTAAAAACATATCTCATGATGCTTTGATCCCAGGTTTAAATTACATTTGCTGTGTTAATTTGTCCATTGTTCACTCATATGTGATTGTTGATTTGTCATTTTTTTTGTATACATAGTCAAGGCTCGTGGAAGAGCCAGAAAACAGAATGGATCAGGACACAACATAACAAAAGAAACAGCAGAAGAAGGGGGAAAATAGATAGATGTGGACAAACAAGGGATGCAGGTAACGATGAGGGGGAAGGGGAGAACGCGAGGGGTGGTGGGCAAAATGGATACAGAAGCAAAATTTTGGGAGTGGTGAGGGGTGATTTAACGAGTGTCATAAAGATCATGGTTTTGGATAGGGGATGATTTTAGATGAAAGTGAACATCTGTCTGGAAGACATGGAGGGAAGAATGAGATCGAGTAGAGTATAGTAGGTGGTTCCACAGGCGAGAGAAAAAAAAGGAACAAATGAGTGGAGGTGAGCAATGATTCTGGATTATGGCAGTTTCTCTTGGAGGAGGCTGATGGTGGATCAGGTGTGGCCTGAAGATAGATACATGATGGGGACAAAGCATGGCGAGGGCAGAGGGTGCAAGACCAGAAAGGAAGCAGAAGAAGACAGAGAGACCACCGAC
Source organism: Eptatretus burgeri (assembly GCF_056783735.1). Classification (NCBI taxonomy): domain Eukaryota; kingdom Metazoa; phylum Chordata; class Myxini; order Myxiniformes; family Myxinidae; genus Eptatretus; species Eptatretus burgeri. The sequence goes on from NC_140971.1 coordinate 537,993, forward strand.
CTGCCTGTGATGGCGAAGTGATCGGCCCAGAGACGCAGCTTCATCGTGAGAGATTTCAATTATTTTGAAGGCCTTGGTTTCCACGGCCGGCGTCAAACTGAGCAAGGTGTGAGGCAGGGGTGCCAGCCCAGAGGGCAGAGCAGTCAGCACTCCATCAAGCTATGGATGAAATCAGTTCAGTGGATAGGAGCTCAGGTGTGTCAAGGAAGGACTTTGCACGATGGAGGATGCCCAGCCGGTGTCTGGCTTTGAAGGCCAACTTTGAAATGTGACTTGCCCAAGAAAAATCATTCCCGAGAGTGAGACCCAAGAGTTCCAGTGACTGAACTTTTTTGAGAGGTTTGTTGAGAAAGTAGACGGTAAGGTTTGCAGCATGGTCCTTTCATCGAGAGAGAGCGAATGTGTGTCATTTCTCATGGTTAAGAGACATATTCCAAGTGTTTGACCAGATTATGTTGGCAAAGGTCCAAAGAGAGGGATGAGGATACTGCCTGTCTGTCTGTGAGAAGGATGAGGGATGTCACAGCGGAGGGTGAAGTCATCAGCAAAGACCTGAAAAGAACCTCTGGCTATGACTTCCCCTCTGGCTCATCTGTGTTGCACCCTCCTCCCAACAGTGATGACTCCATCTACATCTTTCTCTCAAACGACATGGACCAACTTTTAGCCACTCATCCCAACTCTCTCTTCCCCATTGTAGGTATATCAATTGTTATCATGCTAATTGGCAGGTGTTGGTACATTTCTCACCAGCTATGGTACTTCTGCAAAACATGTGACTCCATGGGTGTGACTCAATCTGTGACTTTTCCCATCTGGATTTCTCCCAATAGCAAATCTTGCCTTTTGGATTTGGTGATGACCAACTTGCCCTGCTAACGCATCTTGGTCTTCCTCTGCCCACATTATCTCATCTGATCATGTGCTTGTGAAGGTCAACATCTCTCTAGTCATTCTCAGAAAACAGCCTCAGCACCTGCGAGTCTGGCAGTTAATTCAGGCAAACTGACAAGGACTGCAAGCAGCCATCACACTTTAGGACTGGTCTCCTATATACATCACCGCTAACATTAATTCAGCCTGGAAATTCTTTCACAGAAGCCTGCTCTACCTTATGCATATTTAATCCCATTTCGTTTTCAATTATCTTACCCATCCTCCTGCTCTTGGTACACTGAATCCTGTGGTGAGGTAGTTGCTTTAAAGCAACTTGCATTCTCCTCCTGGAAGGCAAATCCAACCAGAGGTAACCTCAGATCATTCAACAAAGCCCGCAAAAAGCATGGGTCTACTCTGAGGAGAGCCAGAAAACATCTGTCCAATCTCAAGTATGAACAGTAAAACTGGTCCCTCCTCTAAAACCTTTTTTCTTTCTCACTCCCGCCCCCTCTGTTCTCCTGCTCACCTTGTTGTACGTTCTGTGTGTTAGCTCTCATACGAGCCTCGACAGTGTATACAAAAAAAACCTGACACCACCTTGTTAAGTCTGTCTCTGGTGTATGCTCCCCTTCCATCCCTTCCCTCACTTCAAATGGCACCACAGCCAACTCTGCTCATAAGAAGGCTGAATGCCTCAATTCTGTGTTTGCTTCCCAACCCCAACCCACCCTTCCCAATCCCAACCCTCCCTCTGTAATTCCCAACTGCTCCTGGACTCTGTCTTTTGCACCTGAGATGATGGAGAAATTTCTGGCAACCCTTGACTCTGCCTCTTCAACTGTACCAGACAGCATCAGCTCACGTGTCCTAAAAACCTGCTCTGCTGCTCTTGTGCTTCCTCTCTCTGCCATTTTCACCCCATCATTTACCATAGGTCATCTTCCACCTGCTTAGAAATCAGCCAACAACAGAACATTACATTAAAAAAGGTGCAAAAACTGATCCCCTTTCACTGCAGACGAATTAGCTTATTTCCAATCATCAGCAAGGTCATGGAATGCATAATTACAGTTCACATTAAATCATTCCTTTTCTCCAACAGCCTCATCTCAGATCATCAATTCGGATTCAGACCTGGTTACTCTACCTTGGACATGTTGCTTTAATCTACTCTCCCAACTCTCCCACAATGTCAGGCATGAGATCAGCTCTTCATACAGTCTGGCATCCTGCATTGCTCTCCAAACTGTCTGCCTATGGAATCGAGGGCCAACTCCACACATGGATTCCTGACTTCCTCCACACTCGTCTGTCTGTATGTCTGTCTATATGTGCGTTCATGATTTTTGCAAAGACCGCTGGGACGGCAACCACCAAATTTGGCACACAGACCAAGTCAGGTCAGGTCAGGTATGGGAGCATGTGCCAGAACAGCGCGTCGCTGCGTACACTTTCCGCCGGTACTCCGGGGGCCTCCGTCTGGCCATCCCCCAGGCAGATGCCAGGCCCATCCCCATCTCCTTGAGATGATGGTCAACCTGCTGCAACCATGAGGCACGTGGTCGGCCCACTGGCCTCCTCCACTCATGAGACTCCCTCGCTGAGAGAATCTGGTGAGCAGGATCAGCGTCAGGAAAACGAGCCACATGTCCATACAGCCGCAGCTGACGCTCACGGACTATGCAGGTAACAAATCTCATCCGAGTCTCTCTCAGCAACCGCTCGTTGGACACAAAATCCGACCAGCGATAGCCAAGGATTCTCCGAAGAGACCTGGTACCAAAGGAATTAAGTCTCCGTCTCAGATCCTTGGTCAAAGTCCAAGTCTCGCACCCATAGAGCAAGACTGGAAGTACCAAGGACCTGAAGACTCGGACTTTCGTCCTCCCGCACAGGTACCGGCAGCGCCACACCCCATGATCCAGTGAATCCATGACTCCCCAGGCCCGACCCAGACGTCTATTGACCTCTGGCTCATAACCTGCGGAGACATGAATATCACTGCCAAGGTAAGTGAATCTATCCACGACCTCAACATCCTCACCACAAACAGACACAGACAGGACAGCAGCATCCAAGATGTCACCGAAAGCCTGGATCTTTGTTTTGACCCAAGAAATCCGTAATCCCAACGGCTCCGACTCCTCATTCAGCACCTCGAGGGCCCCCAAGAGGATGTCTAAAGTCTCCGCAAAGATGACTGCATCATCTGCAAAATCAAGGTCCGAGATCTTGACATTGCCAAACGATGTACCGCAACTTGATCTCTCCGACATCCTCCCAAAAATCCAGTCCATACAAGTGCTGAAAAGTGTGGGGGCAAGTACACATCCCTGACGAACTCCAGTAACAACTGGAAATAAGTCAGAGGCGGTACCACCACACTTCACAGCACTCTCAGTACCAGAGTAGAGTTCAGACATCAGATCGATCAGTTTCGGTGGCACCCCACGAAGACCAAGAATCCTCCAGAGGACATCCCGATTCACTGAATCGAACGCTTTACAGAGATCAACATAGGCTGCAAGCAGCCCCTGCCGAAACTCTCGTCTGCGTTCAGTGAGGACACGAAGAGCAAGGATACGGTCAATCGTTGACCTCTTTGGTGTAAAGCCTGACTGCTCTGGACGCTGGTGCTCAAGCAGATGGTGGCGAACCCTATCAAGACCAAGTCCGACCTGGGGATTGTCCTAAGGTTATTTTCATCCATCACCTCAGTCTTTATAAAGCCCAAAGAACCTTTAGACCCCAAAGAACCATAAGACCCATAAGACACCAAAGACCCATTTCGACCTCGAAGACCATTTAATACCTCCAATAACTTTAAGATCACAAAGACCCTTCAAGACCCTTTAAGACCCTTAACACCCCAAAGACCCATAAGACCCTTTATGACCTCGAAGACCCTTTAATACCTCCAATACCCTGAAAATCCCAAAGACCCTTTAAGACCCTTAACACCATGAATAACCTTAAGACCCTTAAGACCCTTTAAGAACCCAAAGTCCCTTAAGATCCCCAAGTCCTTTTAAGACCCTTGATACTCCGAAGATCCAAAGACCCATAACACCCTTCAAACACATTAGACAGCTTAGACCCTTGACCATTTAGAGCTTTAGACCACTTGGACGATTTTAGACCCTTTATATACGCTTCAGAGTTTAAACCCTTTTGACCCCTTCAATGCTAACTACAATTGGAATGTACCCTTTAAACCATCTAGAACCTTTTAAGCGTACACCACACAAACATTTATAGTTTTCTTACAAAGCACAGACTATACTTTTTCAGCAAGTCGTGCAAAAACTCGACTCACCCACCTATGTGTGGGTCGAGTTTTTAATGAATATGTGCACCTTCACGTTAATATACACCCTGAAAAATTCCTTTGTGTAAGAAGGGAGGGGATAGGTAGAAGTGGGAGGAGGGAGGGGTGGGGTGGAGCGGGAGGTGGAAGAGATGTGATGAGGGAGGTGAGGGTGGGAGGAGGAAGGGGAAGGGTTGTGGTGGGAGTCCGGAGAGAGGGAGGGTGTGGTGGGAGTACGGAGGGAGGAGGTGGGGTAGGATGAAGGAAGGGAATATGTGGGAGGAGGGACCCCGCGTTGCCCAATGTGGGTTATGAAATCAAGTTGAACTCGTGTGCTTAGGTGAATTTAATAAATAATGTTTATAATGCTTTAAAGTTAGGAGTATGGCCAAGGACTCTGGCAGACACAGCACAGCATGCTTTTGATTGTCTTATCTATATGAAAAGGAATTCCTCTGGCTCACACAACCTTCTGACCAGACTTCTTTTATCCCACTCTCCTTTATCCTGCTGATAGTAATAATGACCATGTATGGAGTTGTTTTTCTCCCTGTTCTCATGATTCCTGCTTTGCAAAGTTCATTTGTAGTTTAACTTTGATTAATGCTTATAGTATAGACCACACCTTATGTGGAACAATATAAAACTCAGTAATACTCTGCCTACAGCAGAGAGTGCTTGGAGATTTTATAACCAGCACTTGCTCCACACATGTGTATTATACAATAAACGATCAGAATGGACTATAAAGTCTTTTCTGATTTATAGATATCCAAAATTTCCACGACAAACTTGGTGCAGCGAGCAAGGCCTGCTGAGTCTGGAGAGGGGAGAGGGGCCGCTGCCAGGCGGACAGCAAGCACCTGGAGCCAAAGGGGGGATAAGAAAAAAGGTAAGACAGCTTTATAAATCTCTATGAAAGGTGTGTTGCTGTAGCCAGGCAGCTTGCCCCATTTCTCTGTGGACATTGCGCAGGCCCGAACCAAAATTTAAAGGCAAGTATACAGAGATCGTTTATTGTATAAAATAAGGTGCATCTTAGGATAGTGTCAGGATCGCCCAACGTGGGGAGCAAGAACTCCAATAGAAATAAGGGACTTGTAATTCCTTTACAGGGTCTAACATCTCAGCAGCAGTGATAAAGCGCTGTTAGGTGGCGACGAGAGGCATTACGCATAGAGCTGTAAAACTGCCAAGTCGACGAATGGTGGAGGCACTGCGTAAGGAGATACAAGACAGAGTCAGGGGTTGGTGGGAGGCACAAGTTAAATCTGCCGAGGGCAGGTTACAAGGTGGGGTAGGTGCACCAAGGTTGCGAGAGCCAAGGAGTAGTAACAAGGAAAGCGTCGCGATGAGCTTAGCTAAGCAATAGGAATGCCAAAGTAAAATTGGGTTCTGAGGACTGTCTAGTACTCAAAGGGAGAGTGAAATAAGGTAGAAAAATGGGAAATACTCCAAGTAAGCCTAAGGATAGCGATTCTCCCGACAGAGGGACATGAGCTAAATACATGTGCAAGAACTATGGAACAGGTACTTCAAAAGATGTTAATTTATGGGTGATCCTGATTGGTCAAACAAGAAAGCTGCACATGAAGGATGTGCTCTCCTATCCCCTTGGACCCATACCATGGGCTTTGGCTAATCCAGAAGGAACCATGAGGAAGACAAGCAAGGCAGCTCTGACTAAACCGCTCAAGAAAGGCTTGTCACCAGTACAATCTACACCAGAAAACTCAGCTTCTATAAGAGATAGGATGGCACTGGTACAGAAACTACTGGTAGATTCAAACCACTTGTCTTTTGCTGAAGCGTCAAAAGCCATTCTTTCAGCAGCCTTGCGAGAAGGAACAGCTCGTGGGTGCATTGACATGGTATTTGATGTCTATCGAAACAAGTCTATAAAGAATGCAGAGAGAGTCATCAGAAGATCTCAGTGGGATATCATTCAGGATCCTTGCACCTGGACATAGAGTACAGCAGTGGAAGAATTTCCTCCTGAACCCAGAGAACAAATCCGCTTGATTGAATTCCTTGTGACTGACTGGAGTGAAGATGAACAGAGAAGCAGACTGGCTGGGAAACAATTCTTTGTTACCATGGGAGAGACTTGCAGGAGACTCATGGTGGAGTCAGTCAGCAACTTTGAAGCCCTCAGATGTAACTTAGAAGAGGCAGACACCAAACTCTTCCTTCATGCAAAGCACTATGCTGGGTCTGGCTTTACAGCAATTGTGATTGTGTTTGAAGATACGGATGTCTTCGTTATTTTCATCACAGCGACCATGCTCACTTTACATGAAGGGTGTAACCTAAACACACACTCAGGTCAGGTATGGGAGCATATGCCAGAACAGCGCATCGCTGTGTCCACTTTCCGCCGGTACTCCAGGGGCCTCCGTCTGGCCATCCCCCAGGCAGATGCCAGGCCCATCCCCATCTCCATGAGATGATGGTCAACCTGCTGCAACCACGAGGCACGTGGTCGGCCCACTGGCCTCCTCCACTCACGAGACTCCCCCGCTGAGAGAATCTGGTGAGCAGGATCAGCGTCAGGAAAACAAGCCACATGCCCATACAGCCGCAACTGACGCTCACAGAGTATGCAGGTAACAAATCTCATCGGAGTCTCTCTCAGCAACTGCTCGTCGGAAAGAAAATCCGACCAGCGATAGCCAAGGATTCTCCGAAGAGACCTGGTACCAAAGGAATTAAGTCTCAGTCTCAGATCCTTGGTCATAGTCCAAGTCTCGCATCCATAGAGCAAGACTGGAAGTACCAATGACCTGAAGACTTGGACTTTCGTCCTCCCGCACAGGTACCGGCAGCGCTACACCCCATGATCCAGTGAATCCATGACTCCCCAGGCCCGACCCAGACGTCTATTGACCTCTGACTCACAGCCAGCAGAGACATGAATATCACTGCCAAGGCAAGTGAATCTCTCCACGACCTCAACATCCTCACCACAAACAGACACAGACAGGACAGCAGCATCCAAGATATCACCAAAAGCCTGGATCTTAGTTTTGACTAAGAAACTCGTAATCCCAGCGGCTCTGACTCCTCATTCAGCACATCGAGGGCCCCCAAAAGGATATCTAAAGTCTCCGTAAAGATGACTGCATCATATGCAAAATCAAGGTCCGAGATCTTGACATTCCCAAACGATGCACCGCAGCTTGATCTCTCCGACATCCTCCCGAAAATCCAGTCCATACAAGTGCTGAAAAGTGTGGAGCCAGTACACACCCCTGACGAACTCCAGTAACAACTGGAAATAAGTCAGAGATGGTACCACCACACTTCACAGCACTCTCAGTACCAGAGTAGAGTTCAGACATCAGATCGATCAGTTTTGGTGGCACCCCACGAAGACCAAGAATCCTCCAGAGGGCATCCCGATTCACTGAATCGAACGCTTTACAGAGATCAACATAGGCTGCAAGCAGCCCCTGCCGAAACTCTCGTCTGCGTTCGGTGAGGACCCGAAGTGCAAGGATACGGTCAATTGTTGACCTCTTTGGTGTAAAGCCTGACTGCTCTGGATGCTGGTGCTCAAGCAGATGGTGGCGAACCCTATCAAGAATTATCCGAGCAAAGACCTTGCCCGGCACTGAGAGCAGCGTCACCCCTCGGTCGTTGTTGCAGTCTTGGCGATCACGCTTCCCTTTCCAGAGAGGAACAACAAGGCCCCTCTTCCAATCAGTTGGGATGAGGCCTGTGTTCCAGGCAGAGCACAAAACTGCATGCAACGACACGAGTGCAGCATTTCCACCAGCCTTGAGAAGTTCAGCATGGATGCCACAGATCCCTGGAGCTTTGCCCCGTTTCAACCGGTTCACCGCAGCCCGTATTTTCCACAAGCGAAGGTGGACCACAGTTGATTCGAGGGTCAGCAACAGGGATTGTAACACCCTTGACGTCCAACTTGACAGCTGGGGGATCAGCCTGGTACAACCACTCAAAGTAACCGGCCCAGCGGGCCTTCACTTCAGACTCCTCTGTCAAAAGCCTATCACTCTCTGCTCTAACTGCAGTGCTCCGAGGGATGGGCTTGGATGAATGCAATGCGCGAATTCCGCTGGAAGCGGGACGAGAATCACCTGTCCACAGGTGATGCTCTACCCCCTCACAGATTCCTCGAACATAGGCCTCCTTGTCCATCCTCAGTGCACGTACAGTTTTACGCCTCAGCTCCCTGAACAGCTCAGCTCTGCCATTCAGCCTGGCCCTGTGACTGGTCAATGGTATCCAGTGTCCCTTGAGAGACAAAATTCTTCTTTGCCCTTCGGTGAGTTCCAAGACATCCACCGGCAACATCAAGGACGGTGGTCTTGAAGGCACTCAACAACTCTTCAGGACCCCCCAAAGCACCCAGACCCCCCAAGTGTCCACTCAGCCTGTTCGCAAACTCCTCAGCTACTCTCTCATCCTTGAGCTTGCCCACATCCAGCCTTGGCTGGGATGGTACCATTCTCCAGGATTTAAGGTGCAGCTGTAGAGTTGCTACAACACGCCTGTGGTCAGTATTGAGGAACTGAGCACTCCGGTAGACCCTGCAATTCTGGATCATCCTCCAGCGACTGTCAATGAGGACATGGTCAATCTCCTTTGCCGCACCGCCAGCGTTGGAATACCAAGTCCAGCAATGAGCTTGTGGGCACTAAAACCATGAACCAGCCACCCTAAGTCCATGACTTCTTGCAAAGTCAAGGAACTTAGTGCTATTCTGGTTCATAGTTCCTGATCTATGGGGACCAACACACATCTCATAACCATCCCTATCAGTTCCAGTCGATGCATTGAAATCCCCCAAGACTAGAAGTGTATCTCGTCTGGGGCAATGATCAACCACAGACTCGAGCGTGGCATAGAATGCATCCTTCACGGTGAGATCACTCGCCTCAGTCGGAGCATAAACAGAGACCAGAGAAATGACACCTAAGGAGTGACGAATCCTTAATCTCATAATACGCTCGTTGACCGGTGTTACCTCAATTATCATTGGGGTCAGCTTATTGGACACAGCTACAGCAACTCTTTGGGTATGGTAACAATCAGAGCGACCAGACCAATAGTAGGTGTAACCACCCACCATTATCTCACCGCAATCCGGTCTCCGAACCTCAGAGAGAGCTGCAATCCCGATGTCCAAACGCTTGAGCTCAGATGATAACAGAGACAGGTGATCATCCTCTCTTCGGGATAGGACATTCCAGGCACCCACCCGAAGGGACCGCCTCAGGTTAACCCAAGCAGACCGCCGTCTGGTGGACGACACGTCAGCACCACTCCGACACACTCTCCCACAATCTGACCCAGGGATGTTACCCCGTGGTTTCCCTCCTATCATCAAAGATTGGGGGTCCCGAAGGCTTTGCCCCAATCCCATCATCCGGTGAGCTGCCCTGCGAAGGGAAGCTGCACAGGAGGTACTCCCACGGAGTGGGTTTTCAGATTTTTTTGCGTTTTTGTGTTTTGCGGAATGAAGGGTTTTACGGTGGCCGGAGTGCAAATCCTGCCACCAACCTCCTAATAAAAAAGTAACCCAACTGCAGGAGGACGTCCGCAGACACAGTGGGCACTAGATATGGATGGCCGTTGGCTCACAAGGAGCTCCTCCGCCCTTTGTCAGGTTTTGTTTTTAATCCTGCTGGGTGTCCATATCCAAACACCCTCCTCACCAGAAAACCTGGTGGGGGAGACGGTTTAGTCGCCGACAACCCGACCATGGAACAGGTTAGTACAGGTTTACATGGTACCTGTAGCAGGTCGCAGATCTAACCTGACCTGACCTGACACTGAATACGTTTATGTCAAGAAAGTTGCCAACATGCTGGGCCTGGAAAAATGCACAGGGCTTCTGGGACTGCATGTGTTTACAGGCTGTGACACCATGAGCTGCTTCACTGGGAGAGGAAAGGTTTCAGCCCTTCAGAGGTTTTTGTGCAGCGACAGACACAGAAACACATCGAAGTGCCTCGCACAACCTGGGAAGTCTCACCAAGGTTTTTCAAAGCATTATAGTTACTTCCATGCAGTCTATACAGCGCAAGGACAGTTACTGAGAATGTCAATGAATTGCGGTTCAACCTGAGTAGATGATAAATGGGGTTTCTGGGATGCCCATTCAAATGAATGGGGTAAAACGGAAAAACTTTCTGATCCAAGCCCCAAAAGCTCAAAATAGGAGACTCATTTTCTCCCCACCTATCCCCTTCCCTCCCATCCAAGCAAATGTAAAATTGAGACTCATATAATTTTCTTTTAACATTCATTTCCATTGAGTATATTCACTTTATCTCTTCAAGCACGAAAGAAAGGGAAGTTCACTGTCTCTCCTTCGGTTCTGTAAAATTGGGAAGTACCTTTAAAAGCACAGTCATGCTGTGAAAATGAGGAAGTATTCCGTGCCCATGTCTCTCATGGTTATCTATCTATAATTCCAGCAGTGTGTGTGTGTGTGTGTGTGTGTGTGTGTGTGTGTGTGTGTGTGTGTGTGTGTGTGTGTGTGTGTGTGTGTGTGTGTGTGTGTGTGTGTGTGTGTGTGTGTGTGTGTGTGTGTGTGTGTGTGTGTGTGTGTGTGTATATATATGTGTGTCTCTGTCTCTGCCTTTGTCTGTCTGTCTCTGTCTTTGTCTGTCTGTCTCTGTCTTTGTCTGTCTGTCTCTGTCTTTGTCTGTCTGTCTCTGTCTTTGTCTGTCTGTCTCTGTCTTTGTCTGTCTGTCTCTGTCTTTGTCTGTCTGTCTCTGTCTTTGTCTGTCTGTCTCTGTCTCTGTCTCTGTCTCTGTCTCTGTCTCTGTCTCTGTCTCTGTCTCTGTCTCTGTCTCTGTCTCTGTCTCTGTCTCTGTCTCTGTCTCTGTCTCTATCTCTGTCTCTATCTCTATGTCTCTGTCTATATCTTCAGTGTTAACTCATTTTTTTTTATGTTTTCAGTTTAAACACCTGTCTGGATGAACCAAGCACACAACTTAATCTTCTGGAGGAATCTGACACGACACTCAATCTTCTGGAGGTAAATGTTTTATTAATCATTTTATTAATATCATAATATAATCATCTTTATATACCCTAATTGTTCTTCCCTCTTTGTTTTGAACAGATTATGTTGACCGAGTTTCAAAATCACAAACCATCAGACTGCTGTGAAAGAAGATTTTGTTTAATGTTTTTACTTTTGTTTAATTATATATGCTTCCTTATAATTATCTGATTTTGAATTACAAAAAAAGAATAAAGGAGATGTAAAGGGAAGGTGAGGTGGAGGGGGGGGGGTGGGGGAGGGTTAGAGTTGGGGGGTAGGTGCACTCCCCCAACGAGCCACCACCCCCCTCATCCCTCTCCCCTCGCCATGTGTGTGTGTGGGGAAGGGTGGGGGTGGGATGAAGGGGGTGGTGGGTCAGAGGTGGGGCCGTACAGTGGGGTGGGGCTTGTGTGGATGTGGCTTGTGTGGATGTGGTTTGTGTGGGTGGAGCAATTTTTGAAAAATTAAATAAACATGTTGTGTGTGGGAACAAATAAACTAATCACTATTTATGTGGATATGATGGATGTGGATGTGGCTTATCTGGATGGGGTTTGCGTGGGTGGGGTTTGCGTGGATGTGGCTTTTGTGGGTGGGGCATGTGTGGATGTGGCTTTTGTGGGTGGGGTTTATGTGGGTGGGGCTTGTGTGGATGTGGCTTTTGTGGGGGGGTTTGTGTGAGTGGGGCTTGTGTGGGCGGAGTCAAAAAGGGGTAGTGTTTTAAAAGGGGTGGAGTCAAAAAAATTCTATTTCTCTTTGTCTTTTGTAATTCCTGTGAATAAAATGAACCTAAAATCTTTTCCCCGTTTAAATCGCAAAATTTGTAAGTCCAAGGAACTGTACCGACGACATCAACAATTTTTAAAAGTTCATTTGTCCATCGCTTGGTATAACCTTTTTCAAAATGAGATTTCCACCTGCATATTCTAACTATGTCACCAACTTTGAACTTAGGCTTTCTGGCATTGATCTCTTTTTCATATTTTAATTTTGTAAATGTATCTAATGGTTTACTTTTCGTTGAGGTATGAATCGTATCATTGTACTTATCTACAATGACCTGAATTAAAGATAACCATTGTTGAGAACCGAGTCGAGTGAATTTTTTATATAGTCTCTCTTTTAAAGTGCGAGTAAAATGCTCAATAACAACCGCTTTTCCTTCATTAAAGGTGCTGTATAATGCAATGTTGTTATTTTTAAGAAAATTCATAAATGTTTTGTTGTAGAACTCTGTACCCTCATCAGTCCATAATTTTTTAGGTTTTCTCTTGCTTTTATTGAATATCTATTGGAAGGCTAACATAAGAGTATTACCTGTTTTGTTTTTCAAAGGGACAACCCACGCATATCTACTCCTCAAATCAATAACGGTTAAAGCCTACTTGTACCCCTTATCATAATTGAGGTCAATGAAATCAGCAGACCAGATATAATCAACTTCATTGGAATAAACCTTCATTCTATGAAACTTTGTGATTATTGGTTTATGTAATTCATCAGGTAATTGCTCTTCAATCTTAATGACATCATTTAGAGCCTATAAGTTTTTTGAATTTCCAAGCCCAAGTTTCAATTTAGCACTGATCATCTTCTTCACGATGAACCGATCAACTTTTTCTCTCAAGGTTGGATTTTGTATCAGAGACAAATTATACAACATTTCTCTCTCGGCTTCATGTCTTTCTTCCAACGTTGTGCTATTTCCATAATCAATATCGTGCCTCATGCACACTTCATCAACCCTATTGATAGGTTTGCTCCACGGTTTAGGATTGTTAGCCTCATCTAATCTTTTATTCAAGTTTGTTCCTGGACCACAGAAAGAATACCCTGGTAAATGTAATTCCCCTGGTATTCCAGTTGTTGTAAATTTACTTCCTGATAAAAACTTTTGTATATCTCCCCCTCGTTTGTGTTTGGTGATGGATTCACTCTTTTTTGAGCCACACACCGAACATGTACCTTCTTGTATAACCCTATTATTTTTACTTTTAACATACGAGATATTTTTACTCTTGGTTTTCTTTTTACATTTTAGACAATAACTCATTTATTCATGTGAAAAATTCTGACAGAGTGCGAAAACCATTTTAGTTTCCAACATGCACATTTGAATCTTAGTTTTTAAAACATAAAGAATCGTTAGAAATGTCTTCACTCTCTCCTCCATTTATTTAAGAAAAAAAATGTAAAATTTTAATCAAAATCAATTACACCAACATCATCAATAATATAATATTTTCCTTCTTTCTCTTCTTTATCTCCACTTTTTTGTTTAAATCTTCTCCCTGAAACCAATTTTAATAGTCTTGACGCATTTATTTCTAATCGACTTGCCAATTCTTTGTTTTTCTCCTTGGTGCATTGAGATTGATTTATTTTCTGTAATATCTTTGATATTTTTATAATCTCACGGGTTTCCATATTTTTATATTTATTTATTCTCTCTCTCTCTCTCTCTCTCTCTCTCTCTCTCTCTCTCTCTCTGTCTCTCTCTCTCTCTCTCTCTCTCTCTCTCTCTCTCTCTCTCTCTCTCTCTCTCTCTCTCTCTCTCTCTCTCTCTCTCTCTCTCTCTCTCTCTCTCTCTCTCTCTCTCTCTCTCGGTCTCTCTCTCTCTCTCTCTCTTCCTTCTCCCTCTCCTCCTCTCTCTTCTTTCTCTTTTTTCTCTCTCTCCGCCTTCTCTCTTGTCTTAGTTTCTTCAACTCCTTCCTCATCCCTTCCTATCCTTGAACCACTTTCACCCCATAGAATATCATACATATATTCATCTGGATTCTGCGATACTCTTGAATCCACAATTATTTTTCTCATAATAGGAAACCAATAAGATTTGTTGATGACTTCTCAAAAACTTTTATATTTCATCACCTTCAGAAGTTCATTTTTATTTAATATTTTAATCAAATCTCTATTTGTGGGTTTTTTCACATCAGTATAAGGCCAGTTTTTAATTGAAAAATACCCTTGTCTATGTTCCAATTCATAAGGAATGTAAAATCTAACACCCTTTCCTTGTAGGTATCCTTGAATGCAAAAATTTTAATTTTCTTGAAGCCTTCATGCTGTCATTTATGTATCAGAAATAGATGACAGATTAATATGATGACACCTAATACCACCCCATCTTCCTGTTGTTAAATCAGTTTGTATTCCTTGACTTTGTATAATTATCTATTTTCCTTCCTTCTTTGTCATATAAACTATTGCTTCACCATCATATAATTTCCTATTCCCGAAATCATGTATTAGTTGTATGCTAATTGTGCTTCCACATAATCTCCTGATTCTTACCAAGAGGATAATATTCTTCTTTACGAGACTGATAAAAATCGTGGTCTTCTAGGTTGAATGAAAAAGAGCAATTATATCCTAAATCGCACATATTACACCTCCATTTCTCGATTCTTATATTAACTATTCTTCCTTCTTTATAAAATTTAATACCAAGCAGATAGTTGAATTTAATAAGAAAAGGTGTATGGTTTGTTGAACCAGGTGTTGTAGTTGTAAATTCTACTTGTTTAACAAAACGTGCTGTTTTATTTAAGGATAAATATTGTGATAAATCAATCAATCTCACAAAGTCATTCATGTCAATTGGGCTTGGATAACTTATTAATTTCTAAACATTTTTCACATTAATATTTTTTGCTATACTATATTTCTGTCGTTCAGCCTGTGCCTTTGTGTAATAATTTGATAAATCAATATCCAGTTCTTGGGATACACCAAAGATCGAACCATCTGTACAAACATAAGTCATTTATATTACATTAAAAACAATGTCATTAAAAAATTTATTTTTGTTGAGTTAAAATAACACATATAGACATAATTGACCACAACACATGGTATTTAATAATTGGACATGAAATGTTTGATAAACACCATTGCGTAAGAATATTACTTCAACAGGTGGTGGAACACCATAACTATCAAAATAATATTTGTCTTGATTATTAAAAATACAAACCCAATGAGAACCGTTCCCATTATTATCTTTTATGTTTATAATAATATTCTTTGAATGTTTGGACACGTTTGTTAATTCATCTCTCATACAAATAACCACATTATGAATTTTTTATTTCTTACAATATTTGATAAGTTCTAAATTTGATGATGTATTCTTTTCAGATTCTTTAAACCACTCATCAATGCTTATTTATTTATTAGAAAGATATAATCCATTATCCCTTTTAGTTAATTTTACACCTGATTGTGCAATAGAAGAAAGCATATCTCCAACTAACAATCTCGCTTTATCAGGCAGACTTTCAAGTTTATCAGCAAAATCTACAATTACACCACTTCCACTAATTTGTTTCTCCAACTCTTTGTTAGGTCTTTCCAACTCTTTTTGAGCCCGGAGTTGAGCCTTGCTTTCGTTGGCAGTTTTCACCGCTGCTGAAATACCACCCGTAGATGCTCCAGCTGCAATTAAACCAGCAAATAAAGGAATTAGAAATGGGAGAAATCCTCCACTCGTCTCTCTTATTGAATATTTCTTCAACATTCGTTTTGACATGTTAATTTTAAGTGAGCCAGTATCGTTCAAGATTTTCACCTGTTCTCTTGTGAGCAAAACATGAATGCTTACTGCTCCTTTTTCTGAATTGTATTCACGTTAATCATACAAGGCTTTTGATTTTGAATACAAGATGACAGTTTATGAAGATTGATTTGATTAACACATACCCCAGTAGGCACTTTACCACTTATTTATTTATCAAAAATTTATGTGAGACTAATCATCACACCATTATCTGTATTGATCTGTAATTCTGTTTCTTCCAAAAGCAAACAATATGTATCAACTTCTTCACTCTCTCCTCTTTCAATGTATAGGGAAGTATCCACTCGATTAGACTTTATAGTTTCCTTTTGAGCACTCAGGTCAATCGCATAGATTGTATACAGACTTTTAAATGCTGTCATATCCAAAATAGGATCTTTATTTCCATTGCTTTCACACACCTTTTGGTAAGACTTGTATGCTTCAGCATAATCATAATTTTCCCAAGTAATTTCCAATCTATCTCGTGAATAAAATGTTCCAGAGAGAAACGCGAAGTTGTTTCACCTTAGCATTATCACTCAACGCATTATTCTTATCAGTAGCAGTATCACCATCTGGTTTTTAAAAATGAGCCACAGATATCGTGGCTTTCCTTCCAGAACACCCAAATTCCACGTGTAAGTGGTTTGTTTCAGTTTAACGTGTTGACATCTTCTTTTAAGATATGATACATTGAGTGGCTTCTTTGAGTTAAGCCTTCTATTCAACATCTCTTCTGTTTTAATATGAGGAGTATATTCACTAATATACCAACTAATTTCATCAATCAGAAATTTATTCTGAGCAGCAAAAGCATTAGCCACACCAAAAAGCAATCTATTTTCATTATCGTTCCTTTGCAGTTGAAATTTAATTTTAAGACCATACAGAACTATCATGATCACAAAATCCAAATATACCTTTAAGAGGAACTGCCACAGTAAAACTATTATCTGTTTTTGTATCATCATTATACATTCCTTTCCTTTGACTATATCCAGGGTCTGTCTTTGTTCCCATTGCCATATCAGGAATAAAACTTTCGACAGCTCCCCTTTCCCATTGTATCAATAAATTAATATAGTGTAAATTTCATCATTTCAGATACAGCATAATCAACCGTTTCAACTTCATGTGTTCCATTATACAAACAAACACGATCAAACATTTTCCAGAAGAAATCATTCAGGAGTGTAGCGTTTGTGTTATTTGCAGCCTTCGTGAATGTAAATTTACACCACAAGAAACTTTTGGCGAGATTCAAATAAGTTTGTTGATTATTTATTTCAAAACTTTTTGTTCCATTTGCATTCCAGTCTGTTCCAGTTATTGCATTTACCTTGAAGTAGTCTTCTTTTTTAGTAGAGTTTGAGATTACAATGGTATCATCCAAATCATAGATACTATCAATTGCTTCCATACTTGTATTTATTTAGAAAAAAAAAGATGTTAAAACTTTTGAAACCCTGATCCAAGTATTCGAATTATTTTCTGTCGTTCTTGGGGGGACAACTGAGTTTTGCCTTTCTTAATTTCTTTTATTGCTTGTAATTTATGAGATTCCTTCTGGGGATCTTTTATGCTCTTTACAACACCTGCTACATTTCCCACAGCAGAAGCAGTTGAACCAATTCGATCTTTATGTTTAAGAATAGTTGAACCAATAACCATTAGAGTATCAATTATCCCATCTCCTCTAAATTGATGTCCAACACCCCTTTGTCTCTTAGGTTTATAGTATCCTCTACCAAGATACATACCTTCACCCTTGTAGTATGGGGAAAGGAACATCCCATCCCCTGTAATTATTTTATATTTTCCCAACTCGTGTTTCCTCACAATAACCATGGTATTTATTTATTGGAAAACTTCACGTAGGTGAATTCTGATGGATATAACTTCTCCATTAAAAGAAATCATACGATTATCTTGGTCGGTTATCCTAAAATTTACTCTGTGTATGGTTTTTCCTGACACAGGGAGATAAACCAAATTTTTGGGTTCCATATTAAATTTATAACCAATTGGGGTTGAGTATGCGCTGAATGAAAATATTGCATTTGTTTTTTTCCATCATTATAAGCACCATCAATCAAATCACAGTGAATTAACACCGAATTTATTCCTGAGGATATTTGAATGACATTATCACTGTAAAACGTCCCATTAGTTTCAATCTTTTTTGAGGAGAAACCCAATAACTCTCTAAATGAATTATCAATTGTGAAATCAACCTTGTAGTTATTTTTAACTTTAATCGTTGATTTTGAAGTATGTTTTTGAATGTCTATAACAATATTTTTTGGTTCATCACCCTGTTCTTTCATAAGACGAGCAATTTCGGAAGATATTTGAGAAATCTCATATGCTCCGGGTGAGACTGTTATCGTTTTGTATCCACTTCCGGGATTATAACTAAACTTGTCATTTTTATCAGTTATATGAAATAAGGTATTATAAGTTTCCATGGACAATAAAGATGCCTCATATTCTTTTGTTGGGTCAAGTTGTAGTGGGTATGGGAATGAAGATGTGTGGTCGCTTGTTGTGAAATTAAAACTCAGGATTGTGCTTCTCATCTTATTTAATATGAGGTAAAATGTCTTTACATTGAGATTTATTAATTATTTTCATGTTCATCAACTGGTCTAAAATGGCTGATGCTTCATTAAAACAATTGTTATTTCCAGCATTCTTACTACCTAACAACAATAACAGTCTATTAACTAATTGCGATGGGTCATTTGGAAGAAAACTAATACCTGAACCAAGGATACTTAAAGCCTGAATAATGTGTTTCTCCTTCTCATTTTTCCTACTTTTACTAGAAATACTAACCCTATAATTTAGAGTGTTCAGCAGATCAATATATACTCTATCATCATTATTTTTCATATCCAATGGTTTATCAAAATACTTTGATTCATCCCTCACAGTTGAACCTTGTCTTCCATCTTTTGTGAGAAGAAACATTAATCTCGGAGTTAGTTTAACAGGGGGTTGAGCAGAACCCAAGAACCTTAATTCATCATGAAATATCAATATCTTTTCTTGAACAAGATGAAATATTGCTGGTTGTTCTGTTGGAATGAGTCCTGCTTTGGTTTTTGAATCCGCTGAATATTCATTGTTTTGAAGAGCATTCACAATATAATCAGGGGGTCGATTAATCTCTTCCAGGTGTTGAAATAAACCTTCATCATCATATTCTAATTCTCCTAAATGCTCTAATTCTTCCTCCGTCATTTGATCAAAATCTTTTAACATTTGAAGTTTTTGAGGAGTATATTCTAGTGTGGGAACTGTGGAAATATCTTTCATTTTTTCTTGGGAAGTTTTTAAAAGTGGTTTAAAAAATTTCTCTTGTTTTCTTTCAAATGCTTCTTCGCCCGTTAGTTTCTGTCTGCGTTTCTTCTTTATGGCTTCCTGTTGTTTTACAACTTTTGAAACCAACTCTTGATGTTCCTTAAATCTTCTTGCTCTTTCTTTTGCATCCATTTATTTATTGTAAAATATAATTTAATGAATTGTAAAGATCAACAGGGAAATTTTCCTTTTCTTCATCATTCAAGTAGATGTGTTCAAATAAATCCTTTTCTTTAAATATTTCATCAAATTCTTTATTAACATTAATGCGAGTTGTAATTTCTTCTTCACTAATACTTGCATCTCTGCTTTTCATACGTTTGCGTTGAGTTTCTTCATCAACATCAAAACCGAATGATAAAATCTTCACTCCGCTCAGATGTTTAATAATTTGTCTCGTTCCTTCTGGATTAGTTTCTAATATCCCAAGACCACCAGATTTTAGTTTCCTTAACTCACTCTTACAATGTGAATATTTTGTTGTACCAAGAGAAACCTCCTCAAATATTTGACCTTCATTCCTCAATCGCATATGTTCCTCCACTGAAATATAGTGATAATCTTCACCTTTTACTTCTCCAGGTCTTATTGCTCTCGTTGTTGTTAATACAATGCGTATCATGGGGTGTTTTTTAAGTAAATTTACAATATTCTCATTTGTACTACACAAGAACCTTGATTTATGAAAGTTTTTTCTAGAAGCAGATTTACCCACAAGATTTACAATAATAGTTGTCATTTATATATGTAATTGTTTATAAAACAAAAATATATCCCTTAAGATCTCATCTTCTTTCACAACAATATATTTATATTTTTCAGTCGTGTGCTTCATGTAATCCTCAAATTTCTTTTTACTACATAATGTAGAACAATTATCTCTCCAACAATTATTGATATCTATTGAATTTAACTTGAATAAAACAAAAGTATTAGCATTGTTTCTGATGGAACGACGAGGAAGTTGAAAGTACGATTGACTAAGATAAATACAATTACAAGAAGAATGTCTCCCTCTTGTGTAGTTGCTGTCCATTACCGTTTGGTTTCTCTCATTAACACAATCATCAAAGATAACGAGGTTCTTTTTTGATTTATCCAAATCTTGGGGAGACGGGATATCATCCGTATTATCACTAAGAATACAAGTTATCGGATTTGATTTCTTTTTACATCTCTGTGTATCACAAAATAGTTGTATTATATCTTCAATGTTATAATCATTTAGGTTTTTTTGACGTTTAAATAAACCGATTATATCTTCTTTTTGAAGACCAGCATTAAAACCTTGTGAGAGTAGTTGATACTCTGGTTGAAAACTCGACTTTGTGAAAATTATTAAATTATCATAATCTAAAAAGTTGGGAGTGAGGAGCATCTTTAAAAGTAAGCAGGTTTTTCCACATCCACTTGAACCAACTATGAGACATCTTAATGAATTTGGGAGATTTTTATGGTTGTTAAATTTTATATTATTTTCCCAAATGGGTAAAAAAATCATTCATTTATATATTTGGAAAACAGGTTATTTAATTTATTATTGGCTTTTTTAGAAACTCTATGTTTTATCCTTAGTTCAGGTTTAATTTCAAGATAATCCATTATTTTATTTATCCAATATCTTGTGTTGATATTTCCCTGAAAATCACATCCATGAATAATATATAACAACAATCCTTTGAACATTTCTCTAATACGTTAAGTTTCTTCCCTTGTAAGGAAAGGTGTGTTATCACCCTCATACTTTACATTCATTTCTCTAATCAATCTTGTAAAGTAATTCATTTTTGGTTTAAATCTAAAAGAATTATTTTCCTTTTTATATTTTTTATTATCATTAATTAGAAGATAATCACAGAATATACATTGTTTATAGGCTTTTGACTCTGTGTTTAATCCCCGTCTTTCACACGCAGGACAATTCTAAAATTTGTCATATGGAGAATCAGGAAAGTCTAGCATATTTATAAAGTAAAACTTTACTTAAAGTGAAATTCATCTATACTTTCAGTTGTATATTGACTCATATTTAATAAAATTACCATCGATATCGATATACTTTTTTTCATTACCAGATTCAACGACAACATTTTTTATATTAAAGGTAATTTTAAAATGATCGTTTCATTTTATTGTTGTTTCCTCTATTGAACGAAATGTCATTTCACCTGATATATTAACATCCTTTATTTCATCAGGATTTACATCTTTAGGGTTGTTGACCTAACCCAAACAATCACAAAAACACAAGAAAAATGAGTTGAAAGTAAAGGGAGACTATTATGTTGAAAACACTGATGGGGCATTTAAAGGGCATATAAAAATAAGGATTTTTCAATTTGGAGAACCCGGTCCATCATCAATAGCTGAATCAATTGAAATAGTGAAACCTGATGTTGAAAAAGTTATTAAAAAGACATTAAAAGAAATGAAAACTTTAAAGTTTTATATGGGAGTGAAAATGAATATGAAAAGACAAGATGAAGAACAAACTCCTTATATGAGAACAGATCTTCATTTTATAACATCATTTCAAGATTTTTTAAATAGTGGGGTTTATGAAGAACTATCAAAACAAGAGGAGGATGTTGATAATACAGTGGTAGGAAGTGGATTCATTATTTTTAAAAATCATCTTTTTAGATATACACATTCTAAAATCAAACCTTCTTAAAGCTTCTTCTTATATTGCATTACCAAAAGAAATAAAACTAAAGAAGGCAGTTGTTAATATTAAGAACAATGATAATAAATGTTTTCTCTGGTCTGTTCTTGCTCACTTTCATCCACCAAAATGTAATTCAGAAAGAGTAAAACAATATACGAAATATGAGAATACCTTGGACATTAAAGATTTTAAATTCCCAATGCCACTAACAGATATTCCTAAATTTGAGAAAAAGAATAATCTTTCTATTAATGTATATGGATTAACGGATACAAACAAAGTTCAAATATTAAAAATTTCAAACAACTATAAAAATGAAGAAACACACATTGATCTTTAATATTTTAGTGTTGGAAATAATTCACATTACACATACATCAATAATTTATCAAGATTAATCTCTTCTCAGGTATTCAGAACAGCAAACAAAATATATCCTTGTAAGCGATGTCTCAATTCATTTCATACAAAAGAACGATTAGAACAACATTCAAAATATTCTACTAATCATAAATCAGCAATAATTACAATGCCTAAACCTGGTGAAAAGATTTCTTTTGAAGATTATAATAAATCTATCATGCACCCATTTGTGATATACGCTGATTTTGAGTGTATCCTTAAAAAGATAAATACTGCTTCTCCTAATCCAAAAGAATCATATACAAATAAATATCAAAAACATATTCCTTGTGGTTTCTGTTATTATATCAAATCATCTGTTGGAGAAAAGTATAACAAACTTGAACATTATAGTGGAAAAAAAGCTTCACAAGAGTTTGTAAAACGATTAGAAAAGGATTGTATAAGACTCACTAAATTAATGAAAGAAACAAATGAACCGATGAAATTAACCAAAGAAGAAAAATTAGAATTTAGAAAGAACAATATCTGTCATATTTGTGAGGGGGAAATTAAGGAGTCTAAAGTTAGGGATCATTGTCATCTTACTGGTAAATATAGAGGTCCCCCTCATTCCTGTTGTAATCTTAATTATAAATTACCTTCTTTTATTCCAGTCTTTCTTCACAACAGCGCCAACTATGATGCACATCTATTTATAAATGAACTTTCAAAAACACCAGGGAATATTTCTGCCATAACAAACACAAGTCAAAAAGTATATTTCATTTACAAAAATGATATTCACAAAACCTTTAACTCGTATTAGGTTTCTAGATTCTTACAAGTTTATGGGAACACGACTAGCCTACCTCGCATCAAATCTAAGCTCCACGGACTCTTTTCCAAATCTTAATTCATTCTTTCCAAAAGAGGAAATTCTCACTAAAGAGGAAATTCAGATTAAAGAGAGAATTCAAAGTAAAGAGGAAATTCTAATTAATGAGGAAATTAATGAAGAAATTCTAACTGAAGATG
The DNA here is from genome assembly GCF_056783735.1 of Eptatretus burgeri. Taxonomy (NCBI): domain Eukaryota; kingdom Metazoa; phylum Chordata; class Myxini; order Myxiniformes; family Myxinidae; genus Eptatretus; species Eptatretus burgeri. The sequence goes on from NC_140971.1 coordinate 561,178, forward strand.
AAATTCTAATTATAAAGAAAATTCGAACAATGAATGAAATTCTAACGAAAGAGGAAATTCTGATTAAAGATGAAATTCTGATTAAAGAAGGAATTCTCACGAGAGAGGAAATTCAAACAAGGAATGAAATTCAAAGTAAAGAGAAAATTCTTACAAGTAAGGGAATTTATCCTTATGATTATATGGATTCATTTATGAGATTTAAAGAAACACAACTTCCTTCAAAAGAAAGTTTCTATAATAACCTTTATGAAGAAGAGATAAGTGATAAGGAATATAAACACGCACAAGAAATATGGAAAATATTTAAGATAAAGAACCTTGGAGAATATCATGATTTATATCTAAAAACAGATGTTTTATTGTTTGCTGATGTGTTTGAAGCTTTTAGATCACTCTGTCATAATAAAAATTGTTATGGATTAGATCCTGCCCACTATTTCACAGCTCCTGGTTTAGCTTGGAGTGCAATGTTGAAAATGACAAAACAAGATATAGATTTAATCAGTGATGTTGATATGCTTTTGATGATTGAGAAGTCCAAGAGAGGTGGAATATCACAAGTATGTTCAAAAAGATATGCTAAAGCAAATAATAAATATCTTCCAAATTATGATAGTGAAAAAGATAGTAATTATTTGATGTATTTTGATGCTAATAATTTGTATGGATGGGCAATGTCTCAATCTCTGCCTTATGGTAAATTAGAGTGGGTGGAAGAAAAGGATTATGAAAAGGCTTTGATGAATATTGTTATTTCTTCTCAAGAGGAATTGAATGATGAAGAAGAAGGTTATTATTTTGAAGTTGATTTGAGGTACCCGAGTGATCTTCATAATAAGCATAAAGACCTTCCTTTTGCATGTGAGAAAGAAACCCCAAAGAAAGAATGGTTCAGTGATTATCATAAAAGTTTTAATATTAAAGGCAAATCAACAGAAAAGTTATTAACAACATTCTATGATAAAGAGGGATATGTTTTGCATCAGAGAAGCTTAAAACAGTTTTTGAGAGAAGGATTGAGAGTAGCTAAAATTCATAGAGTTTTAAAATTTAAACAAAGTCCTTGGGTGAAAAAGTATATTCAATTCAATACAGATATGAGAGCAAATACAAAAGTAAAATTTGAAGGGGACTTTTATAAATTAATGAATCATGCTGTATTTGGAAAGACTATGGAAAATGTTAGAAACAGGCAAAACATTAGATTCGCAACATCTTGGAAAGAAGCTTCGAGATTGATAAATAAACCAAGTTTTGAGAGAGAAGAGGTTTTTTCAGAGAACTTTTCTGCAATTCATATGAAAAAGGAAAGTATTGTAATGGATAAACCAATTTATATTGGAACAGCAGTTCTTGATTTATCAAAGATATTGATGTATGATTATTTGTGTAATGACTTAAAGAAAGAGTATGGTGAAAATGTTTCATTGTTGTATATGGACACTGATAGTTTTATCCTAGATATAAAAACTGATGATGTTTATAAAGATATGAAGAAAAATATTGGAGTATATGATACAAGTAATTTTAGTAAGAAGAGTGAGTTATTTTCCAAAAAGAATGAAAAGGTTATTGGTAAGTTTAAGGATGAGTTGGGTGGAAAAGTAATGAGTGAGTTTATTGGATTGAGAGCAAAAGCATATGCTTACAAGTATGGTGATCAGATTGTTAAGAGGTTAAAGGGAATAAAGAAATATGTAATAAAGAAATCAATAACTTTTAGAAATTATTATAATTGTTTGATGAATAAGAAAGAAGAATATAGGAAAATGAATACAATAAGAAGTTATAAACATAACATATATAGTGAAGAAGTAAATAAAAAGGCATTAGGAGCCTTTGATGATAAGAGATTTATTTTAGATAATGGAATAGATTGTGTTCCATATGGATATTGTATGATAGAGTGAATAGAATAGATTGTGTTTTAACGATGGGAAGATGGGTTAGGGTTTTTTAAAGGGCGACCGCTGCGTTTTTTTGCAATATATAAATGGTCAAACCAAGTATTAATCAAACTAAAGAGTGGAGAAAATCTCAGTCTTGGTATATAAATGGAAAACATAATGAATGTGAAAAATATCAAATAAGTCTTCTTGAAAAAATAACTAAAACAAAGGTAAATAAAACAAATAAGCGAATCAATTTAAAACGTAGTAAGTTAGAGGATGTAAAGAAAAAAATGAATATCCTTGAATGGACTGAAAACTTTGATGGTTATCAATTGAACAATGAAAAAACAATTTACTATAATCTCAAAATGATATGTGGCTCAGGAGGTGGTCAAACAAGAGCATTAAGAGAAGTTTATCATTTCGTAATGGCACAAAAGGGGTATCTTAAAAATATAAAGATTCAAATGTTTTGTTTTTCAATATTTTAGATGGGGATTATTGTGCAAAGAAAATTAAACTATTGAAGGAATTTGAGAATGAACAAATGTTTATCGGTTCAATGAGTGAGCTAAACAATATGCATCGGTTATTTGATAAAGAGTGTTCCGAGGCTTAGACGTTTCAGATATTTCTTTCGAATCACCTTTAACAAATCACATTACCACTTTTGTACTTGAACAAATCTTTATCTTATTGCATGGATTATTTGAAAAAAAAAAAGTCGCCCCAGGTTAAAAGGGGAGACAAATAAATATACCTTGGGATAAAAAGGGGGTTTATTTTTAGGGAAAAAAAATATGAATCGCTGAAAATCCCCCATTCATTTACATGGGGAAAAGTGAGCCAGAACCAGTATATTCACCCTACTCACGTCGAATACGTAATGGGTACGTTTTGTATATGTTAAGACCACGCTGAAAAACACTGCCATAAGTGGTAGTACGCTGGCTTTAAACATTGAACTTTGGGGTTTTCCTCGAATTTTTTCATGCTTGAAATTTTACGACGTATGCCGGCGTATGACTCACACGTTCCGCTACACTGGCCATAAGTTGTAGGCACGTTATGCGATCGTTGACACACGTTGAAACACGTTACTTGTAAGTTACTCATAAGTCGAAACACGTCGAGGTAATGTTTAGCGTACCCGAAGCTTATTTCTCACCTCTGAGTAACGTTTTGTAAGCACGCTACACGAACGTTGTTCACACTTTGCAACACGTTACTTGAAAGTACTACTACTACTACTACTACTACTACTACTACTACTACTACTACTACTACTACTACTACTACTACTACCAACATCGACATCACTAAATTCTCTCGAACTATAACTACTGATACTACTACTACTACCACTACCAACATCGACATCACTAAATTCTCTCGAACTACTACTACTACTAATAACATCGACATCACTAAATTCTCTCGAACTACTACTACTACTACCACTACTACTAACATCGACATCACTAAATTCTCTCGAACTACTACTACTACTAACATCGAAATCACTAAATTCTCTAACTACTACTACTACTACTGCCACTGTTACTGACATTGATATCTACTCAACATGGAGTCTGGAACACTGACGGGTTCCTCTTGTGAAGCCGATTTGTATATACCAATTCCCCTAAACGCTGCCAATACGCCATTATACGGTAGCTCTAAGTTAGAAACACGTTCAGTAAGTTCTGTGGTCGTCCGGAAGACGTCAATCAAATTCGTCTACATACACCAATGTGCGTTTGAGATACGTTACACATAGGTTCAAATCACGCTACTCATAGGTTCAAAGCACGTTACTCATAGGTTAAAAATTAAGTTTCGGGTATGCTAAACATTACCTCGACGTGTTTCGACTTATGAGTAACTTACAAGTAACGTGTGGCCGACGTGTGTAAACTATTGCGGAGCGTGCCAAGAACTTATGCCAGCGTATGCGGAACTTGTGAGCCATACGTCGAGTACGTCGTAAATTTTTCAGCATGCTTGAAATTTCACGACGTACTAGACGTACCACGTAATATGCCAGCGTACTTCATTGTTTTTCATCGTGCTCCGAACGTATACACAACTTACCCATACCGTATTTGACGTATCCCAGCGTTTTAGACACATTTTTCATAGGTCGGCATACGCTGGCTAAATCGTCAAGGTGTGACTGCGATGTTGACACTTCCAATTTTCAGGCGGTTATGATTTAAATCTGCGTGCGGCAGGTTTTTAACAGAGAACGCCACGAGTTCGTCGGTGATACGTGCAGCGCGCTATGACTAAGTTAAACTATCGTTGGGCATAGGTTGTGAACGCCGACAACAGGCTAAGCATTCGTTGGTATAAGTTATCTTTAACACAACGAAACGTTCTGTGCCCGTTACTAATACGTTATGCATACGACCAACATGTTATGAATACGACCAAAACTTTAAAAAAAAAACTCAAAACTTCAGCGTACGCCAACGTTTTATGTGGATTTTTATACGTTGCCATTCCTGGCTAAAACGTCAAGGTGTGACTGGGCCTTTAGACCCAAATGATTATGATGACAATCTACTTTACCATAGGAACTGCCGAGCCACTTTTACTCTCAAAAAGACACTGGAAAAAAATCAAGGGTGTTACAGAAGGAACCAAACCACTTGAGCGTAAGTCTGCTAGAGAGCCTACGTCATCATCTACAGTTTTGCAAGAAGTTTGTATTTTCTGTGACAAGAACAATAAGTATGTGAAGGGGACCAAGTCAGAAGTGTTACATCAGGCTAGAGAGTTGAGATTGGATAAGACAGTGCGACAGGCAGCTTTGAATCAGATGAACGACAAGATCTTAGCAATCACATCCAGAGAGTTAGTTGCTGCAGAAGACCGATACCACAATTCATGCTATCATAACTTCACCAGAGGTGAGAAATCTAAAGCTGCTACACCCTCAGTCGAAGATGCAGAACAACGATATCAGGTAGCAGATCAGAATGCATACAACATGCTCTTTGAACATATCAGAAATATATTATTCTCAGTACCTGAAGTGGTAAAACTGACCAGTTTGACAGAAATATTGGGGAACCTCATGGGCATGTTCGGCTATAATCATGATGAAGTTCTTCCACAAATGAAGAAACAAATACGACGTCGGCTTGAATCAGAGTTCGGCGAATCGCTCCACTTTGTAACAACCACCAATGGAAAACTTCTTGTCTACCCTGATAATTTAACAATTGGATCACTTGTCAAAGAGAATGATGAACTTAAGAGCAAATTGAGTTCTTTACCACAGTGTGATGTAGAGGAAATGGTGGCAAAATCTGCATCTCAAATGCGGTCAGGTATCAAGAAAATGAAGAAGAAACTATGGCCACCACAATCTGACCAGCTGACAGCTGACAGCTGACTACATGGAACTCCCTGAATCTCTGATAATGTTCTTAAAATTTCTCCTGATTGGGGATGCACAACAGTCAGTGACAGGTTTCAATTCACTTGAAGACCGACTGGTTCAGTCAATAGGTCAGGACTTCGTGTATGCAGTTAGCAGAGGTGCCATAATACCAGCAAAACATATATTGCTGCCATGGAGTGTGAAATCTCTGACAGGAAATGTTGAACTAATCCAAATGCTCAACCACCTAGGCCATGGAATGTCTTACTCCAAACTGGTTGAGTTGGATACCACTTTGTGTCTTCAGAAGCAAGCAATGACAGCAGACAATGATGGGATTTTGCCTACAAATGTCCATACAAACATTCCCACAACACTAGCCTTTGATAACATTGATCGCCTTGAAGAAACTCTCAGTGGTGGGGGTACATCACATCGAGTCAACGGGATCATTATACAACCACAAGCCACAACTGCTCCACTCATGAAGGTATTGCCTAAGCTAATACCGAGCAAAAGGCACAGTATAACTCCAGTTCATCTGGAAATTCCTGACTATAATGCAGGGGAAAGGATTGGTCCCCCAGTATCCAAGTTAGTTGCCTTGAACTTCCAATCTGTCATTCAAGATGCACACCTCCATATCCTGCTGTGGTCAAAAGTGAGGCAAATGAACACCAGTGATCAAACCATCAGCTCATCAGTTTCAACATGCAGGCCCATGATCATATAGATGTCAAGAATGACACAGTGGGATATCTACCTACAATCAATGCACCAGCGACACAACTGTCAACAGTTCACAAAGTCCTTAAGCAAGCACTGAATATCCAGAAGACGTTGGACCTCACCGAGATTGTATTTTTGATCTTTGTGATCTTTGATCTTTGATCATTTGATTGTGTTTTTGATCAGGCCTTAAATGCCAAGGCAGCAAAAATCACATGGAAGCAAGAAGAAATGAACCAGAACATCGTTCTTCGGATGGGGGCATTCCATACACTATGCAATCTCTTATCTATCATAGGTAAACAATTCGGCTCAGCTGGTTTGCCTGACATATCAGTGGAATCTGGAATCATAGCAGAGGGTTCAGTGAATACAGTTCTTGAAGGACGTAACTACAATCGTGGAGTCCGTCTCTGGAAATTGATGTATGAAGCACTGCTCAGGCAAGCATGGAAAGGTTTCTCCATCTGGCTAGAAGAATACCAGTCTGACGATTTGCCACATCTGGCTGGAATGATCACAACTCTGGAATCACTTCAGGAAAATGTAAGCAATGAAACCATAGATACCGTTCTGGCTAATGCATCATGTATTCGAGTATTCAATCTGTTCGACAAATATCTTAACCATCTCCGGTTCAGCAATGGTCAGTTGGCCACATTCTGGATGTCTTTTGTTGATATGGTAGAAAACCTGCTTGCGCTGATTAAGTCATCAAGAGAGGGGAATTGGATGCTACATCTATCAGCCATCAGGTCAATGATCCCCTGGTGTTTAGCTTATGACAAACAAAATTACTCCAGGTATTTATCAATATACTACTGCCAAATGACCACACTCCAGGAGACACATCCAAATGTATATGATCATTTCCAGCACAATGGAGGATTTTCTGTACAATTGGGCGATCATAACCCATTTGGTCGTATTGCCGTGGATCAAACAATAGAGGAGACCGTCAACAAAGATACCCAGACAGCAGGAGGAACGAAAGGATTTAGTCTCAGAGCTGGGGCAGTCAACAAGTACTAGATCAATGCAGAGTATAGGAGCCTATGTCTGAAACAACTTCGAAACATGACACAAGTGGGTAACTCAGAACTGAGTCATGTAGATCTTACTCCTTCAAGAATACAGAAAGACGAGAAAGCAGTCCAGTCACTTGTAGAGTTGATGGAAAACAACTGGACGAATCCATTTGGTAGTGAACCAACTGAACTGTTTAGCCTATCGACAGGTGCTACAGCACCACCAGATGTTGTCAATGACCTCCTCGCAGCTCAGCAAAAAGGTGAGACAGCATACACAACATTCTAAGAGTGTAGGATTGAACAGACCATGATTGGATTCTTTGATAAAATACCCAAACTGCAGCTGAAAACATTCGCTAGCATCAAACAGAAGGTGACGAAGAAGACAACAAACAAAGAGGTGATCCTAAAGACTGACCATAAACTTTTCTGGCACATGCTCTTGGTTGCATCGAGTCGGAAAATTGAAATGAAGGAGGTGCTGCAGTATCCCCTGGGTCCTCTTCCATGGTCACTTGCCAACTGTCATGGAACTATAAAGAAGACAAATAAGGCTGCTCTGGCCAGGAAACTTGAGGCTAATGTATCTTCAGCTGAGGAAATCACGCAACCTTCAGCTTCTGTCATCGACGGAATGAGCCTAATCCAGAAAACCAATGGAGACCACATTACCTTTGATGAACGAGCTGATCAGGTACTTGCCAATGTTATGAGAGCCGCTGGATACAGTCAGCATGTGGATGTTGTGTTTGATGTATATAAACAGCCATCAATAAAAGATCCAGAGTGAACCACTAGAGGGTCTGACACTGGCATCAGATTCACTAACATAATATCAGGTCACGAAATCCAACAATGGCGACGGCTTCCATGTTGTGGTGCCAGTAAGATGAAGCTTATCCAATTCATTGTGGAACAATGGCAGGAACCCCACAGGTGTCAGAAACTTGGAGAGAAGACGATGTATATTACCAGTGGTGAAACATGTACAAAGATTACCTGTGATGAAGCTGTTGAAGTTGTTGAACTTAAAACATCACAAGAGGAAGCAGACACACGTATCCTGCTTCATGCCAAGCATGCATCATCCGATGTCTCATCGATTGTAATCATTGCAGAGGATACAGACATCCTCATACTCTCTCTGGCATTCCATGAAACTATCAGCTGCAACATCTTCATCAAATGTGGCACTAAAAACCACACCCGATTTATAGATGTTAGCAAAGTGGCTACATCACTTGGCAAACAGGTCTGTAACTCTCTGTTTGTAATGCATGCATTCACTGGCTGTGATACAGTAAGTGCATTCAGTGATCGTAGAAAAGTTAGAGCTCTGATGCTACTCAAAGGAAACACCTGATTTCAGCAAGCATTCACAAAACTTGGAGAGAATTGGACCATATCATCTGAACTCCAAGACTGCCTTGAAGAATTTGTTTGCAGATTATATACTCCTCAGTCTGATATTCTTGATGTGAATGAGATGCGCTATCTGTTATTCCGAACAAAGGCAGGGAATGTGGAGTCAGGACAATTGCCACCATGTAAGGACTGTCTGAAGATGCACACCATCCGTGCCATCTATCAATCAGCAATCTGGCACCGAAGCCTGAAAGTTAGCCCAAACATTCCCAGCCCATTGAACTGCACTGGTTGGATTCTTGGTGACCAAATGCAGCTCCAAATCAACTGGATGAATGGATCTCCTGCTCCTGATGTAGTTATTGAGTTCATGTCCTGCAAATGCAAGCGTGTCTGTAGCCTCCCAGGTTGTCAGTGTATGGTAAATGGATTGAATTGTACCGATGCCTGTACCTTACAGTCCTGTGATAACATGAGGTATGATGACGACATCATCAGGGATGAGGGACAAATGGATGAAGTATCTGATGAGGAAGGACAGAGTGATAATGATATTAGTTATTAGTGCTGAAATTTGAACAATATGCAACAATGTTTGCAGATTTTGTTTTCTTGTGTAAATATAGAGCAAATTAGACTACAACATGAACTATGATACATACCCAGTATATACATTTTATTTGGAGTTCCCTGTTTACTATCAGAATGACTTCAGCTGACAGTTTGCATTATCACATGTTTGTAAATGTATATTTTTTAGGAATCTGTGTGAGCAATATTCACATCAAAGTAATGCATATCAGCAGTACTATAAACGGCTATGCAATACTAAGTCCAGTATAATTTCCAAAATTGTTTTTGTCTATGTAACTTGTTTACGATTTGTGGGTTTGAAAAAGCTACGATTATTTTTTGACAAGTAGTGTATTTAAAAAGTACTTCATAATATTGAGCATGTCCAAACACACCTAATTGATAAATTAATGCACAATTTTTCCATTTCCAGTAACTGTATTGATTGTATTGGCTTAATGTGTAAATGAGTTTCAACAATTTAGGTGATTGTTACGTTTTTTACAAAAAGACCCCCCATGCATTCAAGCTGGTATAATGACACTAAGCTACTCTACACAGAGGTCTATCATGCTGTTTTGTGTCCCAGACACATATACCTATTTAATAAACCCAAAAGTGTTACCTGCCCACAGATGATACCAATTCATGAAAATCAGGGGTCTGGCCCATGGACTACTAGGGAAGGTAACCAACTGCAGGAGGACGTCCACAGACGCAGTTGGCACCAGATATGGATGGCCATTGGCTCACAAGGTCCAAATCCTCCTCCACAAATTTGGTAGGTTTTGCATTTAATCCTGCTGAGTGGACATGTCCATATACCCTCCACACCAGGGGGGACCTGGTGGGGGGAGCCGGTTTCATCGCCGACACTACACCACGTTCCCAGCCCATTGAACTGCACTGGCTGGATTCTTGGTGACCAGGTGAGTACAGGTTTAACATGATACCCATGGCAAGTCGCAGATCTGATCTGGCCTAACCTGACAATCAGGGTTGTGTGCCACCATATCGGCTGAGCTGCTTTGTACCATCTATTAGCGCAGCACAACGTGGGGTTTCCATCCTCAAGTGATCCCCCAACCCCAGCCTCCAAGTAGCCAGATTACAGGCGTACGCCACTACACCCAGCTCCAGCTGAGTTGAACAGCACAGGACACCAACAGTTGAGTTGAAGGACAAGATATATATATATATATATATATATATATATATATATATATATATATATATATATATATATAGACATAAACAATCGTAACATAACATAACATAAATATCCCTGTGTCGTAAGAGGCGACCAGGGTTTATCCCTGTGTCGTAAGAGGCGACCAGGGTTTATCCCTGTGTCGTAAGAGGCGACCAGGGTTGCGGCAGGAAGGGCATCCGGCGTAAAACATGTGCCAAATCACTATGCGGATCATACGGATGATCCGCTGTGGCGACCCCGGAAGGGAGCAGCCGAAAGAAGAAGAAGATATATAGACATAAACAGAGAGAATATAGACATTGTCTCTGTTTATGTCTATATTAAAGTTTTGTAGTCCCAAAGACCTTTTTAATGACAAGATATATGAAGACTTGGACAATGAATGGGTGTGAGGAGGAATGAGGGGTATGCAGGATGCATAGCTGGGTGTAATACAGAAGTAGGAAAGTACAGACAAATGACAAATACAGAATCTGTATTTGCACATGACAAATACAGAAGGAAAGTCTCAGGAAGGAAAAACTAGAAAATTGGAAGGAGGAGGGATTGGGGTGGAGAATTAACAAGGGTAGAAAAGATCATTGTTTTGGTGGTGAAAAGCTGTATTGAAGACCTGGAGGAAAGAATGAAATTGAAGAGGATGTGGAAGTTGGTTCCACAGTGGAAAAAAAAGGAACAAATGAGTGGAGATGAGCAGTGATCCTGCGTTTTGGTAGTTTCACCAGAGGTGGCACAAGACAGAGAGACCACTGACCTGTCTGTGATGGTGAAGTGAAAACTTCCGAAAACTTGGAAGACTTCCGGTTCTGGGTTTGGAGCGACGGCAGGGTCTCTCATGGCTCTCTGCTGACTTTCTCAAAGTGAAGTTTCCGGTTGTTATCTGTCCCGTTTTAACTGTTTATTTTCTCACCTGCATGTTGCTGTGTGTTCCTAATTCGGTTTTGTTTCAAAAATCATGCTTTTTTTGAGTTTTCGTCGACTTTCTCTTACTGGGTTCCTTGAGGCCTACCCATCCTTCCCCTCTTGGTGTACGATCGTTTTTATTTGTATTCTCTCCCTATTACCTTCAATTCCTATTTTCCCCACTTTCCGAACGTCCCCCATCCTCCCAACTAAACACTGTTTCTTGTCTTAAATCCACAACAAAAAATAAAAAAGATAAAAACTACCTTTCTCCTTGCATACTCACGAGTCCCGATCCTTCTTCTTCTGATCCCTTTTCTTCTTCTTCCTCCTTCTGCCGGCACACCATCTTTATTCTACTTGAACTGACCTACTCTCGCTATTACCTTCGCAATTTATTCCTACAACTTTCCATTCCCGAATCTTCCCTATTCTTCAAAAATACATCAAAAATTAATAATCTGCCTTGTATCCTGTAACCTGTAAGCACCTCCTGTAACCACGTGTCTCTCTCCACCCTCTTGCTGATACGTTTCATCGACCCAGCAGCTTCACTCTGTGTTTGCCGTTCCAAATTCACCACACACCTCAACGATTTTACTTTAACCTTCCCTTTTCCTAATGTTACGCAATCCTTATTTAAAACAAGCTCAAATGAGCTAATATCCTCGTCCTCTTAATGATGACGTCATAAAAACGAATATGACATCATTGTGATGTATCAGGTTTGCGATAAATTATCTGTGCTAATGCCCGGCTTGATTCCCGCAAACAAAATTCAAACAGCTTGCCGAGTTTCGGAGATAATGGTATAGGCGATTTCCATTTATAGCGGCGAAATTATGACGTCAACTTTTTTTCTAGGAAGAATTTCCAAAATCGGAGATGGTTACTGCCTGCGCATGGGCTTTCTGCATATACATGCAAGTTTCACGAAGATCCCATGAAAACTCTGGGTTGTGAAACAAAAAATGTCAAAAAATAGGAATGACGTCAGAAAAATTGATTTGACGTCATAGTGAGGCATCATATGTGCCATAATTAATCTCTGCTAATGCCCTGTTCGATTCCCACAAACAGAATTCAAAAAGCTTGCCTAGTTTCAGAGATAATTTTAAGGTGATTTCCATTAGCGGAGATATTTGGACGTCATAACTTTTTTTTCTAGGAGGAATCTTCAACATAGGAGATGGTTACTGTCTGCGCAGGGTATTTTCACATATATACGCCAAGTTTCAGGAAGTTTCGATGAAAACTGTAGGCTGTGAAACAAAAAAGTCCACAAGAAGAAGCAGAAGAACAACAATGTGAGTAAGACTTGGAGATCCTCCAGGAGGATCTAAAAATGTCAAAAAATTGATATGACGTCATAGTGATGTATCATATGTGCGGTAATTCATCTCTGCCAATGCCCTGTTCGATTCACGCAAACAGAATTCAAAAAGCTTGCCTAGTTTCGGAGATAATTTTTTCGGCGATTTCATTATCGGAGATATTTTGACGTCATAACTTTTTTCTAGGTGGAATTTTCAAAATCGGAGATGGTTACTGTCTGCGCAGGGTATTTTTACATATATTTGCCAAGTTTCAGGAGGTTTCGATGAAAACTGTGGGCTGTGAAACAAAAAAGTCCACAAGAAGAAGATGAAGAACAACAACGCGAGTAAGACTTAGAGATCCTCCACAAGGATCTAATAACTAAATTCACTTTTGACTATACACCTCCCATAGTCACGTGCTTCTCCCATAACCACGTGATCTGTTTCCACCCCCTGTGTTTACCGATCCAAATTCACCATTCACCTCACGATTTTTTCTACATTTCCATTACCTAATCTGATGAAAACTCTCTCAAACAATAATAATAATAATAATAATAATAATAATAATAATAATAAAAACGATCTCTTATAATGTTTCATCTTCCTCTTTCACACATGTGGTACTCTTTACTGTTTCATATTGCACTACTCTTCTGCTATTTAAACAGACTGCTCTCAATTCGACCTTTCATTCACACCTTGCCAAAAAAATCCAACTGTTGCAGCATTTCTTCTCTCCATTCTCTTAATTCGTCTTTATTGCATCCATGAAGAAATGTCTTAAATCGCATTTCTGACCTAAAAAAAAATTAAAACCCCAGTTTGCTTTGCATCAACCATTCTTTTTTTCCAGCTTCAATGCCAGCTCACCCCTCTCACCCCTCCCCTCAAAGCAACCATCACACTCTTCTCCCTCCAAGCTTCCCTCTCACCTCTCTCAAAAACTCCCCCCTCACCTTTCTCCCTCAACTCTCCCCACTCACCCTTCGCCCAGCATTCACCCCCCTCACTCACCCTTCTCAAAGTTGCCCCCCCCCTCTCATCCACAAAGCTGCCTCCTTCCACTGCTCTCTCACCTCCATCTCTTCCTCCACCTCCTCAAATCCTCAACTGCCTTCTTCCCCCTCTCTTGTCCCCCCTCTCCACCAGCACCACAGAGCCTTTCCTCCTCCTCATCCGGCCCCCTCCCCTCGCTATTCTGCATTCCCCCACACTCCTTCACCAACCCTCCTTACCTCCCCCCTCATCCCTTGTCCGACCCTCGCCCCCCTCCCATCCCCTGCACCCAAAGCCTCCTCCCCCCCTCTTCATTAACAGTGTGCACCACAAATATCCGGGGTCTTCGCTCAAACCTTACAGATCTTTCATACAGGTTGCCACTGACAAATCAGATATAATCTGCCTAACAGAAACTTTCCTCCCTCAAGAAGTCTCTGACTCCCAAGTATCTCTCCCTGGTTACTCCCTCCTCCGGGATGACAGAACTGAGCCTTGTCCTGGTGGAGGAGTTGCTCTGTTAATCAAAGACTCTATTCCTCACTCTCCGTGCACTGTCCTCACTCCCCCACACCACCAGGAATATCTCTGGCTACGGCTTCCCTCCACTCCCACCTCATGTTTATACGTGTACTGTACCGTCCGTCCACCAAACAGTGATGACTCCATTTACACCTCACTATCCGAAAACATGGACCAACTTCTATCCTCTCATCCAAACTCTCTCTTCCTCATAAGTGGTGACTTCAATTGTCATCACGCCAGTTGGCTAGGTGTGGGTACCTCTCTCACCTGTCATGGCACTTCAGCAAAAGCTTTCTGTGAGTCATTAAGACTGACTCAATCGGTCAATTTCCCAACCCGGATATCAACCAATGGCACTCCATCTCTTCTGGATCTGATTTTGAAAAATTCCCCTGAAAATATCTGCTGTTCTTCCTCGCCTGCAATCGGTTATTCTGACCACGTGCTTGTCCAATTGGACATCTCTCTGGCTGTTATTAGAGACCCACCTCAGCGCCATCGAGTCTGGCATTTCACTCAAGCCGACTGGCAGAGTCTCTAAGCAGCCATCAAACTTCCAGACTGGTCTCCCATCTCCACTTTCTCCAGCATCACCTTCTCCTGGGAATTCTTTCAAAGAAACTTGCTCGCCCTCAAGCACAGATTTATCCCCTCTCATCTTCAGTTGTCCTACCCTTCTTCGCACCCATTGTTCACTGAAGCTTGTGGCGAGGCAGTTGACCTGAAACAACTTGCCTTCGCCTCTTGGAAAGCAAACCCAAATCAGAGTAATATTGTTATGAATCTGGAAACTTACTGCACACAACAGCCAGAGTCCCTATAGATCAGTTATATCGGTAAGTATTTGTTTCTAGTTAGGGTCCCATCCCTCGTCTAATGGGAATTAAATGTCCGTGCACTGCAGAGTTATTTTTATAGTTAGGATTTTTACATCCACAACGACAACAATGCCCATCTTCGCTCTCACAACACTCTGCTCACGGCACTCTTCGTGCGCTCGCCAGTGAGCGCATGTGGGCGGAGTCTAACATAGGCATGGCGTCCCTCTTTAGCCAATCGGCAAGAAGCGAGCTTCTCACCCGCCCCGTTTCCGACTCAACACAATCGCCATTACGCACGTGGCCAGAGGTGAGGAGGTGGGCGGAGCCACAAACGCCTCCGATCGGGACTCCGCCCAGAAGGGTGGGAGTTGCCCCACCTACTGTGGGCCTGTCCAATGGAGGACGGCCAGGGAATCGCGCGATGAGTCCAACCAATGAGGAGGCGAGTGGCCAGGAGAAGAAGCCCCTCCCTCCTGAGGAGAAAGTGTGGTTGTCTGGACCAGCCTTCGGGAGACGGTGTGCTCGTGGCAGGAGCGTTCGCGAGACAGAGATCGTGGCGTTTGTCAAGCAACCGGTCATCATGTGTGAGACATTTCCAACCTGGCATCTAAAGCCAGTGAGTGGTTGGCGACGAGGGCTCTGAAGACGGTCATGGTCGTGGACTTCGGGTCGTGGGTTGGAGTCCCACCGTGGTGGTTCAAAGTCGGTGTGGCCGCACGAAGCGGACAGGTACCACGGTCCGGCTTGACCGAGATAGACCCACGAGATCCATCTCTTCTTGGGGTGTGTGTGTCGGGGATTGAATGTACTCTAACAGCAACCAAGCATGTTCTTAGTGGTATGTTAAAAACTCTTGTGCTAATTGGAAATAGGGAAAGGATAAATCTTCCCAATGTTTATCTGTGCACTGTCAAAGAACTTGTTTTGCCAGCCTAAGGGCTGGCACAGTTACAACACAGCTGGCCTTGTTGAACGGGCAGCTGGGCTACCTGGAATCTGTTGGATGACTGCCCAGAACTGCTAAAGCCCAACAACATGTAGGAGGCAACCTTGCAAAGCCTGACAAGGGAAGGAAGGGAGTTGATTCTGTACGCTCTGTGCTCTGTTATCAGCAGAACTGGCAGGAGATTGCTAAAAAAACTAATGAATGGTAATAAATCCTCTTTGACAAGCAGTCATTCAGAGGTCACAGTAAACTGAATATAAGGCAGTGCTGAAAGCCAGCTCACCAGAGGATTAGGCTGGGTGGACTATTGTGTTCAAAGCCTGTTGTCTCCATATGCATATGTCTGATGTGTAATAAAACCTTCTCTACCAAGATCGGTGGAAACACAGATTGATCTTAATCATTGTGGACCTCACTTGGATCTCAACGTGTGTGTGTGTGTGTGTGTGTGTGTGTGTGTGTGTGTGTGTGTGTGTGTGTGTGTGTGTGTGTGTGTGTGTGTGTGTGTGTGTGTGTGTGTGTGTGTGTGTGTGTGTGTGTGTGTGTGTCCCTGAACCCTGTCTTTAAGTAAAACTGTGTAAGTGCTTTCTTTTGCTCATTGTACATTGCCTTGCTTAGCCGTGATAACTCTGCCCTTACGTGCTCCCCTCATTCCCCCGATTATTGTAAATAAATCCCCCTCTTGTTGAATGCCTCCCAGCTCGTCCTTGTGCTTTCTACCATTGGTTTGCCGTGCTGCGAATGGGAACTAGGAGGCCTCATTGCTGCCAAAATTGTACAATCGGCCTGGCAGGATTTTGGTACTCTCCGCTCGGGGTACGGCTCAGATCCGGCTCGGTAACGGCCCGGATCGCGCAGATCCTGCCGAGGATGAATTTCCACAGTAGTTTGGACGACATGGGTATTTAGGTAAATTGAAATTGGCAATCGACCCTATCCCACGTAGTCGACCTATTGGCGATCTTCAGTCCGATAAGGGACCCTTCGGCTCCAGAGTTATCCGGGGTGACGATCTATAAATTTCGGGTGTTTGGTGGAGCCGACTCTACTGCTTCACCGAGCAGTCGTGCTCACCACCGAGACCCAGCCCCACAACAATATCAGTTCCATCCATAAAACTCGGAAGAAGTGTGTATCTACCCTCAAGAGAGCCAGAAAACAACATCTTTCAAAGCTCAAGTCTGAACTCTCAAACCTCTCTCCCTCCTCCAAATCCTGGTGGCATCTAATCAAATCTGTTTCTGGTATATGTTTCTCCTCAACCTCCTCCCTTACCTCAAATGGCTGCACTGCTGATACCACACGAGAAAAGGCTGAATGCCTAAACTCGGTGTTTGCATCGAAATCGTGTCCAAAACCCATCGCTTTCTGCACCCACCTTACTCAGTTACACCCAATTGTCCCTGGACTCTGTCCTTTTCTCCTGACAAGGTGAAGAGCTTGCTGTCAAACCGCGACTCAGATTCTGCAACTGGTCCAGACGGCATCAGCCCACGTGTCCTAAAAACCTTCTCCTCTGCTCTTGCTCACCCCCTCTCTCTGTTCTATTCACCCTCTCATTTGCTTCAGGTCATCTGCCATTTGCATGGAAATCAGCAAACATTACCACTCTGCATAAAAAGGTGCAAAAACAGACCAATCAGCCTTTTCCCAATCATCAGCAAGGTTATGGAATCAAGACATTAAATTCAGACAAACCAAATCATCGCTTCAGACATTAAATCCTTCCTCTTCTCCAATGGCCTGATTTCCGATCATCAATTTGGTTTCAGACCAGGTCACTCTACCCTGGAAATGCTGCTTCTGCTCTCCCAACAATGGATGGAGGTCCTCAATGCCAGACATTAAATCAGAGCCGTATCCCTGGACATACCACGTGTTTTGACACGGTCTGACACCCTGCCCTGCTCACCAAACTCTCTTCCTATGGTATCCAAGGCCATCTCCACTCATGGCTCACAGACTTTCTCTCCTGTCGCAATTAACGTGTGGCCCTAAATGGAGTCCTTTCATCCCCTCTTCCTGTCCAGGCTGGAGTTCCTCAAGGTAGCGTTCTGGGCCCTGTTCTTTTTCTGGTTTTCATCATTGATCTCTCCGACTCTCTGGAAAATCGTCTTTATCTCTTTGCTGATGACTCCACCCTCTGCCGTACCATCTGCCATCCTTCAGATTGGCAAACAGCAGCTTCTTCGGTCACTGCAGATCTGGGTAAAGTCACAAACTGGTCCAACACGTGGAACATGTCTTTCAATCTGGACAAATCTCACTCTGTCTCTCTGAAAGGACCGTTTGGAACACCCCCTCCCCCCATCCACTTTCTCAACAATCCTCTGGAAGAAGTACTCTCTTTCAAGCTTCTGGGTCTCACCATCTGCCATGATCTTTCCTGGGAAAGCCACATTTCCAACCTGGCCTCCAAAGCCAGTCGCCGACTGGGAATCCTTGGTCGTGCAAAGTCCTTCCTCAGACCACCTGAGCTCCTGACCACTTACAAAGCTTTCGTCCGCAGCCTGATGGAGTACCGCTTTCCCCTCTGGGCTGGTGCTCCTGCCTCCCACCTTTCTTGGCTTCATGCTGTGGAAACCAAGGCATTTCGGATCATTGGCATCTCCTGCGATGAGGGCGAGTCTTTGGGCCTCTCACTCTCTCATCACAGGGAGGTCGGTGGTCTTTCTGTTTTCTACTGTCTCCTCCCCGGTCTCGCCCCCCCTGCTGTGTCTGCAATTTGTCCCCACCATATTTCCGCAGGGCGCTCAAGGCCCGCCAACAACCCCCTTCTGGTAAAACTACCAAAATCACGAATCACTGCTCACCTTCACCCTTTCATCCTCTTTTTTTCCGCCTTAGGAATAAACTCCCACACTCTGTCCAATTCCATTCTTCCCTCCAGGGTTTCAAAACAGCTGTTCACCACCACCTCTTATCGTCCTCTATTCAAATCCTCGATCTTTTCTACCCCCGTTAATCCACCCCAACCCCACCTCCTTCAAATTCCCTGCTTTCCTTCCTGAAAGCCCCTGTAATGTCCATCTTGTATACCCTGTGTTCTCCGCCCCATCCCTCTCCCTTCCACAGATCTAATGTCTCTGTTCCCCACTGTTTTGTCCTTCCCACTCCCACCCCTCTTGTCTCATGCCCCCCTTGCTGTGCATTGTGTTAGCGACAAGGTATACAAAAAAGCCTCATGACTCAGCTCCATCGTGGGAGACTTCAATAATCTTGAAGGCCTTGGTTTCCACGGCATCAAGCAGAGAAAGGCATGAGGCAGAGACACCAGTCCAGAGGGGAGAGAAGTATTCTATCAAGTTGAAAAAGAAGGCCTTGTATGTGAATCGAAGTTCAGGCATGTCAAGGAAGGACTTTGTACAATGCAGGAAGCTCAGTCGGTGGCTGGTTTTGGAGGACAACTTTGAAATGTGGTTTGCCCAAGACAGATCGTGGCTGATAGTGAAACCCAGGAGTTTGAGTGACTGAACTTCCTCAACAGGATTGTCAAGAAGAATATCATATGTCTGAGAATTACCAGTTTCTTGACAAAAACTCTGGCACACAACAAAAAAAAAGAGAGAAAAAAAGGTTGCGGCTTTGTTTTTGTTTTTTGATACAATGTCGAGGCTCGTATAAGAGCTAACCCACAGAACATATAACAAGGGGAGCAGGAGACAAGAGGGGCGGGAGAGGGAAGCACAAAACAGTGGGGGACAGAGACATTCGGAGATGTGTGGAAGGGAGAGGGTTGGGGCATGGTAAACAGGGTAAACAAGATGGACATACAGGGACTTTCAGGAAGGTGTGGAAGAAAAAATCAATTATATTCATTTGTTCTCAATTATATGCAGTTGTTGCGGTGTATTCACTTCTTGTTGTTGGTACTTTTCTTTATTGAACACCGTATAAAATAAGGTCTCACTTTTGTAATGGAATCAATTGACTCACTAAAATTCCCCTTTCCCCAACAGTCTTTTGATCTCTATAGTGATATAAATGAATATACAAGTAAAGTAGAATTGTATCTTACTAATTATGTGCTTCTATCTCACTGAAATGCATATAACCAAAACTAGTATCTCCAATGTTTAAATGGAATTGCCCAGCTGCTGAAAAGAAGAACGCCTTGCTTGGCCACTCATTGTCTAGCAGAAATTAGATAAAAACTGGAGCAAACGTCTTGCTGTTGAAGGAAAATTAAATAACTTTATTGTTTTTTTATGCCAACGGTCTTGCTCGCTGCATGGAAACAGGCTTGGTGTTTTGAGAATGCATGTTCAAAGTGATTACCTCATGTATCTCTTCTCTCTTCTCTCTTCCCCAAACTTATCATCCTTTCTTCAAGGCTGACCTGGTTGTTGGTCCTGAAAACTTTTGCCATGAGAGTTATTCTTTCACCTCCCTCCCAAAGTAGCCATGTTTGCAGTTCTTGGTTCCCTTCATTTACCCTTGCCAGATGTTTAGCCCTGCCCTGTCTTTTTCTATTCAAAATAGTATAAAGAGGATAGCGATATGCATTTTTAGGAAAAAGAGGATCGTGTTTGATATTGCTTGGCTTGTATTTCCTTCTTTCTCATGCGCATATTTGTTGTTGTTTGTTGTTAATAAATGGTCTCAGACTCTGACGGAGAAGAACTGAATTTCTTCCACAAAGGAAAGCAGGGAATTTGAAGGAGGTGGGTTTGAGGTGGATTAACAAGGGGAGAAAGGATCGTGGTTTTGGATTGGGGAAGATAAGAGGTGGTGGTGAACAGCTATTTTGAAGACCTGGAGGGAAGAGTGGGATTGAAGAGTGTGGGAGTTTGTTTCAGAGGCGGCGGGAAAAAAAAGAAAAAAAGAATAAAAGAGTAAAGGTGAGCAATGATTCTTGATTTTGGCAGTTTCACCAGAAGGGCTTTTTGGCGGACCTTGAACGCCCTGCGGAAATATAGGGGAGACAGAGCACAGACAGAGTGGGGGGTGGGGGGAGCAAGGCCGGAGAGGAAATGGTAGAAGACAGAAAGACCACCAACCTACCTGCAGTGAGAGAGTCAGAGACCCAAAGACTCAGCTTCATCGTGGGAGATACCAATGATTCGAAAAGCCTTGGTTTCCACAGTGTGAAGCTGAACTAGGTATGAGGCAGGAGCAACACCGCAGAGGGGAGAGCGGTTCACGCAAATGAGTGTGTATATAGCTAAGATTAATCACACACACAAATGGGTATAACTGAGAAATTGAAAATGAGAGAAGTAAGCAACAGCCCATATTTACAGGCAGAAAAACTTTATAAATGCTTCTATTCATGTGGAGTATAAGAGATTAATGCATCAAGTCCATGGTTAAGAGACTATAGAGGAAACGAAGGTGGGGAGGTATAGGTGGAAAAGAGAGGTGTGGTGGGAAGAGACTGGGTGGGGTCCAATCTCATCACACTGAGTTACACTTCAATATATAATCTGCCATTAAAATATTTTTCCGAAATCAACACCATTTGGCTTCACCTGCAACACCAATGTCGAAGTAATCTCCAAACTCTGTACGAATATGTCGAACCAAGTCGCCTGCATGATGAAATCCTTCACTGGAGTCCTTGCATTCTTCCTGCAAACGATCTGTTGAGAGGTCGAAAGTGGACACAAAGAAAAGAGTTGGTATTTAGTGAAAATTAATAAAGACAGAATGGCTCAAAAAAAAAAATACGATTTTGATGAAACAAAAGACCTCTTGTAAATAGCAATGACTGACGTATTCTCAATACATTAAAACCTGGACTAAAGCTACGACTTGAAGCTGTTGGTTCAATGTTCAAGGCAAGTTTTACAATGATTAATTAAACAAATTGTGGGGTTTAAAGTTAAAGGGATCCTTTGTGGTAAGCAGCGACATCCTGACCAACCGTTCCTTATCAACCATTTAATTGGAGTGCTTGTGTGAGTGCACAAAACACTTGCCGAGTGCCCATTGTCGACATAGGTAGAGTGCTACATCGTTCTGTGCAAATTGTTCACTCTCTGCGGACACTTTTGCCACGCCATGTCACCCTGAGCGAGTGGTCCGTCACCCTGAGCGAATGGTCCGTGCTCCGTCACCCTGAGCGAGTGGTCCGTGCTCCGTCACCCTGAGCGAGTGGTCCGTGCTCCGTCACCCTGAGCGAGTGGTCCGTGCTCCGTCACCCTGAGCGAGTGGTCCGTGCTCCGTCACCCTGAGCGAGTGGTCCGTGCTCCGTCACCCTGAGCGAGTGGTCCGTGCTCCGTCACCCTGAGCGAGTGGTCCGTGCTCCGTCACCCTGAGCGAGTGGTCCGTGCTCCGTCACCCTGAGCGAGTGGTCCGTGCTCCGTCACCCTGAGCGAGTGGTCCGTGCTCCGTCACCCTGAGCGAGTGGTCCGTGCTCCGTCACCCTGAGCGAGTGGTCCGTGCTCCGTCACCCTGAGCGAGTGGTCCGTGCTCCGTCACCCTGAACGAGTGGTCCGTGCTCCGTCAACCTGAATGAGTGGTCCGTGCTCCGTCAGCCTGAACGAGTGGTCCGTGCTCCGTCAGCCTGAACGAGTGGTCCGTGCTCCGTCAGCCTGAACGAGTGGTCCGTGCTCCGTCAGCCTGAACGAGTGGTCCGTGCTCCGTCACCCTGAACGAGTGGTCCGTGCTCCGTCACCCTGAACGAGTGGTCCGTGCTCCGTCACTCTGAGCGAGTGGTCCGTGCTCCGTCACCCTGAGCGAGTGGTTTGTGCTCCGTCACCCTGAGCGAGTGGTTCGTGCTCTGTCAACATTAGTTGACACCTGTGGTTGAGCACCTGTGGTTGAGCGGGGGGTGGATCACGAGGGCATGTCATGCCCTGTGCGGGGGAGGGGGTGCAAAGGATAAAGAGGACATCTTTTCTTTGTTCAAAAAAAGTCCCGAAAGAGTCCCGTGGGAGTCCCGTGGTAGGGTTGAGTTCGTGGGCTGAGTTCGTGGGAGTCCTGTGGCAGAGTTCGTGTGCTGAGTCCCGTGGGAGGAGTAAGCTTTTTTCTTCGGCAGTTGGGGGAGTCGGGAGGAAGCCAGAAGCCAAGGAGCTGCGTGGAAGTCCGGGCGTCGCGAAGGAGACGCGAGCTGGAGGCGCAGCCTTGCCTGCTGTGTCGCGCAAACCGCGCATTCGTGTGGAGAGAGCCGGAGAGAGCTCGCCTGCCACACGGAAGGCCCGAGCTCGACCGCGGCTACGCTAGCTGCCATGGGGAAGGAGCATCGTGGGTCGCCCAAGCGCGTTCGTGTGGAGAGAGCCGGAGAGAGCTCGCCTGCCACACGGAAGGCCCAAGCTCAACCGCGGCTACGCTAGCTGCTGTGGGGACGGGACGTCACGGGTCGCCCAAGCCAGACACCACGAGGGTGCAGGTAACCTGCAACGGTCTCGTGGGACTCGTTCGGTCTGCCAAGTCCCACGCCATAAAGACCCAAGAGGTCCAGTCTGACCCCATTGCCTTTGATGGGGTCTTTTTCCTGCTTTTCTTTCGAATGAATGTTGTGGGGGTTGCGACTCGACTTGCGGCTCCGTTCAGAGCGGTCGGTTGGCGGCTGACCCCCGGCCAGTAACAATATATACTAGTACGTGCCCGTAAAAAAAAAAAATAATAATAATAATAATAATAATAAATAAATATTCAAACCGCGAGCAACAAACAACAACCACACAGGCCGTTTCTTCGCTCTCGTGTGCCCGCACGTGCGTGGCCTGGAAGTTGGCATATTATTCGCAGTTACGATTATTCGCAATTTAGTTTTAATACCAATTATTCAATTAGCGCCAATGTATTTTACCTTTTCGCAATGTCGTGGCAAGGAAAAACAAAAAGAGAAGAGAAGAGAGAGAGAGAGAGAAAAAAATTACTTCCTGGTTCAGAGCATACCAGCACTCTGATGTTACCGAAATTTATGCACCGTCTAATATGAAAACGATCATAACTTGGGGCATTGTGTTTATCTATAAATGCGCATAAGAAATCGAAAAATTATTAGAATACACGAAGTCATTACTCTCCGGAAGCCCTATGCCAAATCAGTATGCCTATGCCAAATCAGTATGTGGATCATAACGGATTATCCGCTGTGGCGACCCCTAACGGGAGCAGCCGAAAGAAGAAGATCTTCTACTAGTACGTGCATGGCCGTACGTGCAAAAGAAAAATATATATATTTCCAACCGTGTGCCAGAAACAACAACCACACTGGCCGTTCCTTCGTTCTTGCGTGCCCGTACGTGCAAACCAAAAAAAAAACTCAGAAAACCACACAGGCCGTTCCTTCGCTCTCGTAAATGACGACTGGATTGGGGCATTGTGTTTAAAATGTGCATAAGAAATCGAGAAATTATTAGAATACAGTAAGTCATCACGTTCCGGAAGTCCATACGTTGTAACCCGTAATGGGGAACGCGGCTGAGCTTCCCTTCCCCATCGGCCACGCCCACGCAACAGCGTGTCTTGTCATTGGTTTGGTAAATAAATGGCCATAACTTGGGAAGCACTTGTCCGATTAATATCAAACCTTGAAAAGGCACATCCTCAGGTCCCCAGCAATATATCTGGCAAGATTCAATTAGATCGGACCAGCGGTTGTCGAGAAACAGCGGTCACAGACACACACACACACACACACACACACACACACACAGACACACACACACACACACACACACACACACACACACACACACAGACACACACACACACACACACACACACAGACACACACACAGACACACACACAGATTGCTGGAATTATAGATAGATAGATATATATGTGTGTATGGACGGTGTTTGTCTTTGGATGTGTCCTGGTGGTGTTTTTCGTCCGGACGAGAGTTTGGCTTTGGACGTGTCCCAGCGATGTTTGTCTCCGGACTGTGTTTATAGTTTGAGTGGTTGAAAATGTATTTCAGACATTACTTTGTTTCTATCTTCACTGTTATTCTATGCAGAATCATTTTGATGAAACAGTATGAATTGTAATTAACGCTCCACCTCATGCTGCCTTCCCTTCCCCCACCCCTCCTCGCTCCCCCTCCCTCCTCTCTCCTCTCTCCCCCTTCCTCCTCTATCCTTTCCCGTCCACCTCTTCACTCTCCCACCACCACTCTCTCCATCTTCCCCCCTATATTTCTCCCTCTCCCCTTTAGTATTACCGTCAGCGAAGCGACAGGTGTTATTTGCAAGTTGAATAATAATAAACGTCATGGGTCAAGGTCAAGTGTCTGATCATATGTCGATTATTAATTACGTAACACACCAGTACACAAACACGACAAAAAAAAATGCACCACACAACTGCACAAACACCACACAAAACAAGTCCTGGTGAGGGTCTGCAATCTGATTGCTATTTTTCTTGTTTAATTTTCAAGAGAGGGGTGGGGTGAGAGAGTCAACATTTCAACCTTGCCTGGCATAAAGGGTAATTTGGTGAGTTTGCAATCATACACAAGGTTGCGATGGGGCTGCCAAGCAAAGGGTGGTGGTGAGGGCAGGGAGAGCATTGTGGGGATGCTAGATTGAGTCAAGTACTGACAATGATGCTTGGTGTTGGCTTAATGGCTGGAGTGGTGGGCTTGGGTTCCTCAGGATCCTGGGGTCCTGAGTTCATTAATACCAGGTGGAGTTGACTCAGCCTGTCATCCTTCTGAGGTTGGCAAAAATTTGTACCAGCTTGCTGGTATCCTGTGTTGGAGTGGTGACTCGTCCAGGATTGTGCCTAATAGCCCAGGACACTGCATAGGCAGCACCAACGCTCTTTTTTATATTATTTTTTAATGCATTGTTGTGGTCCAAATGGATGGACGGACTGACAATGAGTCTAGTTATGCCAGTGGGAACTCATTTCAAGCATAGGGCCATGCATATATGAATGTGGAAAACAGGCGAACACCTTCACGCAGTCCATCATAAATACTGTTAACGTCTTTCTATTTCTCTTAGCTTCTCACATTATGCTGGAACATAATGTATATGTCTTGCTGCATGCTTTCACTACATCCTGGTGGCTGTATAAAACTCATTGGTGCAGACTAGTTTGACAGGCCTGACTCACTCTGTTAGCTAGTGTCGAAGTTGATTTCCTCTTAAAGTATTTTTAATTGTTGTGAATGAATAAAGACATTGTCTCTCAATCACAAAATATGAATTGAACTTTGCTAACATGCTGCATTCAGAAGAATACCATTGTAAACATAATTATCCATGTCTTCTGTTACATTTGCTTTCTGAAAAACATACATCTGCATTCTGTTACATTTGATTTGTGATATTAATTTGACATTTGTCAGTTACATTAATTAAAACGATGTAACAACCTGGAAATGTTGCATAAGTTCCAGAAACACATGTTTTTCACTTAGTACATGATTAAATATAACTTTATATATTTCTTATTTAGTTCACAAACTTCATGAATATAATGCATGACTTTGCTGTAGAGGCATTGTGAAAGCTCCAATGAGAGGTGCCAGTCAGAATGTCAGAATGTAATGTTCTTTATCAACGCTGACAACCTTAAGCAATAATTCACTCCCTTAATATGTGCAACTGTCTGCACCTCCAAACTCTGTGGGACCTTGAGGGGCTGTTTATGCTCTTTTCTGATTGGCTGCACTTGGACCTTGCCTTCCAGAACCAACATTGTTTGGACTCTGTTCTGTTCCTTTCCCAATAGGAGAAAGAGTTATTTTGACTTTCGCTTTAAGAAAAGTTACTCCTTCCCAGATAAAAGTCTATTTCTCTTTATCCTGCTTGTTCAATCATTTTCCCCACTGCTCCCTGCTTGGAATAGGGCATCAATTTGAGAGTTTCATTCATGGAGAGTTCTCCCGCATGTATGTACGTAACAGGACTGATAAACCACAGCTTCGTGATAAACACGTACAATACTAATAAACTACAGCTTCGTGATAAACACGTACAATGCTGATAAACTACAGGTTCGTGATAAACACGTACAATACTGATAAACTACAGGATCTTGATAAACTACAGGTTCGTGATAAACACGTACAATACTGATAAACTACAGGTTCGTGATAAACACGTACAACACTGATAAACTACAGGATCGTGATAAACACGTACAATACTGAGAAACTACAGGATCGTGATAAACACGTACAATACTGATAAACTACAGGTTCGTGATAAACACGTACAACATTGATAAACTACAGGATCGTGATAAACACGTACAATACTGATAAACTACAGGTTCGTGATAAACACGTACAGTACTGATAAACAACAGGTTCGTGATAAACACGTACAACACTGATAAACACGTACAGTACTGATAAACTACAGGTTCGTGATAAACACGTACAGGACTGAGAAACGACAGGATCGTGATAAACACGTACTATTCTGAAAAACTACAGGTTCGTGATAAACACGTACAATACTGATAAACTACAGGTTCGTGATAAACACGTACAATACTGATAAACTACAGGTTCGTGATAAACACGTACAATACTGATAAACTACAGGTTCGTGATAAACACGGACTATACTGATAAACTACAGGTTCGTGATAAACACGGACAAAACTGATAAACTGCAGGTTCGTGATAAACACGTACAGTACTGATAAACTACAGGTTCGTGATAAACACGTACAATACTGATAAACTACAGGTTTGTGATAAACAAGTACAACACTGATAAACACGTACAGTACTGATAAACTACAGGTTCGTGATAAACACGTACAGTACTGATAAACTACAGGTTCGCGATAAACACATACAGTACTGATAAACTACAGGTTTGTGATAAACAAGTACAACACTGATAAACACGTACAGTACTGATAAACTACAGGTTTGTGATGAACAAGTACAACACTGATAAACACATACAGTACTGATAAACTACAGGTTCGTGATAAACACGTACAATACTGATAAATTACAGGTTCGTGATAAACACAAACAATACTGATAAACTACAGGTTCGCGATAAACACGTACAGTACTGATAAACTACAGGTTTGTGATAAACAAGTACAACACTGATAAACACGTACAGTACTGATAAACTACAGGTTCGTGATAAACAGGTACAGTACTGATAAACTACAGGTTCGTGATAAACACATACAATACTGATAAACTACAGGTTCGCGATAAACACGTACAGTACTGATAAACTACAGGTTTGTGATAAACACGTACAATACTGATAAACTACAGGTTTGTGATAAACAAGTACAACACTGATAAACACGTACAGTACTGATAAACTACAGGTTCGTGATAAACAGGTACAGTACTGATAAACTACAGGTTCGTGATAAACACGTACAGTACTGATAAACTAGAGGTTCGTGATAAACACATACAATACTGATAAACTACAGGTTCGCGATAAACACGTACAGTACTGATAAACTACAGGTTTGTGATAAACAAGTACAACACTGATAAACACGTACAGTACTGATAAACTACAGGTTTGTGATGAACAAGTACAACACTGATAAACACGTACAGTACTGATAAACTACAGGTTCGCGATAAACACGTACGGTACTGATAAACTACAGGTTTGTGATAAACAAGTACAACACTGATAAACACGTACAGTACTGATAAACTTCAGGTTCGTGATAAACACGTCCAGTACTGATAAACTACAGGTTCGTGATAAACACGTACAGGACTGATAAACTACAGGTTCGTGGTAAACACGTACAGTACTGATAAACTACAGGTTCGTGATAAACACGTACAGTACTGATAAACTAC
Organism: Eptatretus burgeri; assembly: GCF_056783735.1. Classification (NCBI taxonomy): domain Eukaryota; kingdom Metazoa; phylum Chordata; class Myxini; order Myxiniformes; family Myxinidae; genus Eptatretus; species Eptatretus burgeri. The sequence continues at coordinate 589,610 of NC_140971.1, forward strand.
AGGTTCGTGATAAACACGTACAGCACTGATAAACTACAGGTTCGTGATAAACACGTACTATTCTGAAAAACTACAGGTTCGTGATAAACACGTACAATACTGATAAACTACAGGTTTGTGATAAACAAGTACAACACTGATAAACACGTACAATACTGATAAACTACAGGTTCGTGATAAACACGTACAATACTGATAAACTACAGGTTCGTGATAAACACGAACAGCATTGATAAACTACAGGTTCGTGATAAACACAAACAGCATTGATAAACTACAGGTTCGTGATAAACACAAACAGCATTGATAAACTACAGGTTCGTGATAAACACGTACAGTACTGATAAACTACAGGTTCGTGATAAACACGTACAGTACTGATAAACTACAGGTTCGTGATAAACACGTACAGTACTGATAAACTACAGGTTCGTGATAAACACATACAATACTGATAAACTACAGGTTCGCGATAAACACGTACAGTACTGATAAACTACAGGTTTGTGATAAACAAGTACAACACTGATAAACACGTACAGTACTGATAAACTACAGGTTTGTGATGAACAAGTACAACACTGATAAACACGTACAGTACTGATAAACTACAGGTTCGCGATAAACACGTACGGTACTGATAAACTACAGGTTTGTGATAAACAAGTACAACACTGATAAACACGTACAGTACTGATAAACTACAGGTTCGTGATAAACACGTACAGTACTGATAAACTACAGGTTCGTGATAAACACGTACAGTACTGATAAACTACAGGTTCGTGATAAACACGTACAGTACTGATAAACTTCAGGTTCGTGATAAACACGTCCAGTACTGATAAACTACAGGTTCGTGATAAACACGTACAGGACTGATAAACTACAGGTTCGTGATAAACACGTACAGGACTGATAAACTACAGGTTCGTGATAAACACGTACAGTACTGATAAACTTCAGGTTCGTGATAAACACGTCCAGTACTGATAAACTACAGGTTCGTGATAAACACGTACAGGACTGATAAACTACAGGTTCGTGGTAAACACGTACAGTACTGATAAACTACAGGTTCGTGATAAACACGTACAGTACTGATAAACTACAGGTTCGTGATAAACACGTACAATACTGATAAACTACAGGTTCGTGATAAACACGTACAATACTGATAAACTACAGGTTCGTGATAAACACAAACAGCATTGATAAACTACAGGTTCGTGATAAACACGTGCAGTACTGATAAACTACAGGTTCCTGATAAACACGTACAATACTGATAAACTACAGGTTCGTGATAAACACGTACAATACTGATAAACTACAGGTTCGTGATAAACACATACAATACTGATAAACTACAGGTTCGTGATAAACACGTACAATACTGATAAACTACAGGTTCGTGATAAACACATGCAGTACTGATAAACTACAGGTTCGTGATAAACACGTACAATACTGATAAACTACAGGTTCCTGATAAACACGTACAATACTGATAAACTACAGGTTCCTGATAAACACGTACAATACTGATAAACTACAGGTTCGTGATAAACACATGTAGTACTGATAAACACATACAGTACTGATGAACTACAGTTCATGTTCCAATTCATGTTCAAAATTTTACATTCAAATGAAATCAAGTAGTTCATCAATCATCGACCAATGTTTGTAAACAGTCTGACAAAGTGAACTCATTGCTTCACTGCTTTTTTTCTTCATGTGCAGAATAATGAAACGTCAAAATACTGGAACATATTAAAGATCATGAATGGTTTGATGGGGAAAAGTACTGGATGTCAACAGATACTGGATGAATGGAGGCCTCAAAGGGCCAGAGTGAGACCTGACCTCCCCGCAGTGCCATCAAGTTGCGCAGGCCCACATTCTTCACTTTCTGCAGGTTATGAGAGACCTGAGCCGTACTCTGTCCGAAGGAAGTCATATGTAGTACCTGTAGAACAGCAAATAACGGTTAGCACAAATCTGCAGCATCACCACATTTTTCACAGAAAATCTTGAACAGCACAAAGTCCCTCGAAAGCAAATATGAAAGTGAAATAAAATTCCATCCTTTTGAATCCCATACCGTCTCAAGACCACAATAGGCTGCTGCAATGCTTGCAATACGCAATGAAGATGTCTCCCTCTCTCCAGCAGGGTCTCCCGATTGATGCCAAGTTACATCTACAAAGAGTGGTCCACCCAGAGCCATGCGATCAAATCTGCAAATCAAACATCAAAAATTACATTTACTCCCATCAGTGGCATTGACACGTTTTAAAAAATAACCTGTACAAAGCAAATTGGAAAGGCTTTCTTCCACTTTGGAGCCTTCATGCAACCTGCAACAAGTACATCATTTTCCATTCAACTTCCACATTTCATGTATCAGCAATAGTCATGGAACTTTGTTTTATCCCCCTTACCTCATATGCTCTAGTTTTGGAGGTTTTGTGTAAACTACAAATCAGCTATCTCTAACTGCCAGTCACCGTTTTGGGGATTGGGGGGGGGGGCGGGGGGAGGAGCAAAATTAATCCCAAATTGTAAACTTCATTTTGATTCGTTCATTTTTATTTTGATACCAAAGTCTGGGCTCATGGAAAAACTTTTTAAAAAGCAGAGAGCAACAGTTATACAGATTGATGGAGGATAAAAGGTAAACCAAAAACATGCTGCACTTCAACCCGAGTTGGCCTGCAAAAATAGGAGAGGGAAAAAAGAGAAAATGGGAGAGGTGGAATATCAGATTGGAGAAAAGATCTGGGGGAAGCGTAAGGTGACAGTGGGCAGCACTCTTATGAAACATGATGGAAGAGCAAGTGGCAACATGCACCGAGTTGGATCCACAGATAAGTGGAGAAGGGTGAAGGCATGGAGGTGAGAATCCAGCTTAGACTTTGGGAGGGTCGTCAGGTGTGGGATTCACACAACCTAGAGTGTTACAGATGAAACTAGATGAGGAGCACTCGGTAGAGTGCAAAACCTCCGCCGCCAATACTGCTAGGTCACTCAAGTGAACCTGATATCCTATTCATTCAAACTGACGTCAACAGTGCTCACAGAGTTATAGTTTGCAACTTTCCCTTTTACTTTTAACTTTTACATACTCAATTCATTCGTCATAACTAGATTCCTTGAGACAGAAATTGATTTTACGTGGGTATATCCACCTGAAGTTCCAAAATCAGCCGCAATTATAATTTTGGCATGTTTTTTTGTTGGAAATCACTTATAACATGTAGAAATGCCAAAAAATATCGAAATTTTGTTGAAAAAAATTTGCAAAATTATCTTTTTCTCTAACAATTTTTTTTTGGGGGGGGGTTGGAAATCACTTGAAACATGTAGAAATGCAAAAAAAAAAAAAATTCAAATATTTTTTCAAATTGGCTGCCATAGCGGCCATGTCGGATTTTGGACCAAGTCCAAAATCTAATGGCATGATCCTTGGACCAGACCTAACCCCCCCCCCCCACCAAGTTTCGTCGAAATCCGTCGAGGAGTTTTTCCATAATACTGTTCACAAACAAACAAACAAACAAACAGAAAGGGGTGAAAACAGTAACCTCCATCCATCTTCGATGGCGGAGGTTAATAAGGGAAGATGATGCAAATGGATAGATGCCTGAAGTGAGGAAATAATAAAAAACAGAGTCCATCAACCTGCCTGTACACAGAGGGTTGGAAGCAGACCCTGGGCCTCCTGGCCTCCTGGCCTCCAGCCAGGAGGCTTGGCCTCCGGTGAACAATATAAAAAACGATGAACTTGAACATCTCCAGGGAAGCAAGATGGTCTCATAGTTCAGAGTAAGGAGCACCAGACTCCATTGGACTTGGGATGAAGGTCTTGCACATCATGATGAGCTCTGCGTGTCTCAGAATAGATCGGCTCATCGAACAATCCCAAAGTCTTGCCCAGCCTTCGAAGTTAGTTTCGAGAAATGCTCCTTCCAAGACAGGCTGTGACAGATAATAAGGCCTCGGAACTCGAGGGATTACAACACTTCCATGAGTTGACGAGAAACGTACACTGGAAGTTTGACAGCTTTTTCTTATGGAGGAGAAGAGTGAGAGCTTGTGACTTTCCTACATTCAGACATGCTCCAAGTCACTGACTGACATCCCCAACCCCACTGCCCCCCTCAGATTTGTAGACACGGGAAGGGGGGTCATGACAACCTGCCACTAAATTCTGTTTTCATTTTTGAAGAGTAAACTTTTGCATCCTGTGAAAGTTGGTGAGAGGTTGGAAGAGAAGAGATTGACAGGTTTTTGTGCATCCATTTATTTGAATTTATATGTCCAACAAGTTAATTCATAATACTTGGTGTAGTTCTATGATTTTTAGCTTACCTGGAACAGCGCGTCGTCCGTCAGTCCGTCCACAAATACTTTCAACTTCTTCTCTAAAACTACGCATACGATTTCGATGAAACTTTACTACAATGTTCATCACCATGTATGTACCAAAGTATGCTCATGACATTAAAAAAATTCCGGGTGTAACGGGGTTTACGGAGGTGTTGCCACCCAAAATAGGTATTTGCTTTTTTCTCCGAAACTACACTCAAAATTTTGATTAAACTTTACTACAACCTTCTACATAAACCCCCCACCCACAATCTACTTTCTCAACAATCCTCTTGAAGAAGTCCTTTCATTCAAGATTCTGGGTCTCACTACCTGCCATGACCTTTCCTGGGAAAGCCACATTTCCAAGCTGGCCTCCAAAGCCAGTCACCAACTGGGCATGCTCCATCATTCAAAGTCCTTCCTCAGCCCATCTGAGCTCCTGACCACATACAAAGCTTTCGTCCGCAGCCTGATAGAGCACTGCTCTCCCCTCTGGGCTAGTGCTCCTGCCTCTCACCTTTCTCGGCTTCATGCTGTGGAAACCAAGGCATTTAGGATCATTGGTATCTCCCGCGGTGAGGCTGAGTCTTTGGCAATCTCACTCTCTCACCGCAGGCAGGTCGGTGGTCTTTCTGTCTTCTACTGTCACCTCTCTGGCCTCCCCCCACTCTGTCTGCGATACGCCCCCACCATATTTCCGCAGGGTGCTCAAGGTCCACCAGCAACCCCTTTTCTGGTAAAACTAGGAAAAATTAAGTCCCTGCTCACCTTCACTCTTTCATTCATCTTTTTCCCCACCTTTAGAACAAACTCACACACTCTCTTCAATCCCACTCTTCCCTCCAGATCTTCAAAACAGCTGTTCACTACCATCTCTTATCTTCCCCCATCCAAACCTTCAATCTTTTCTACACCCGCTAATCCACCCCAAACCCACCTCCTTCAAATTCCGTGCTTTCCTTCCTGAAAGTCCCTGTTGTGTAAGGACCTGAAAGCCCCTGTGGTGTCCATCTTGTATACCCCGTGTTCCCTGTCCCATCTCTCTCCCTTCCACAGAACTCCTAATATCTTTGTTCCCCACTGTTTTGTGCTTCCCTCTCCCGTCCCTCTTGTCTCCTGCTCCCCTTGTTATACATTCTGTGTATTAGCTCTTATACGAGCCTAGACATTGTGTATATATATATATATATATATTTTTTTTTTTTTTAAACCCTTCATCATCTGTGATGTACCAAAGTTTGTTCACGACATTAAAAATAAAAACGTAGGGGCAATACCCCTGGGCGCTCACCTCGTAGCAGCTGCATAATATAACCAGGGAACCACTGCCTGGCATGGACATCACGGGTGATAAAGTTTGTGGTCAAGTTTTATCGAAATTGTGTGTGTGGTTTCAGAGAAGAAAGGAAATACATATTTTGGGAGCAACCCCCCTTACACCCCCGAGGAGCCCAATTTTTCTAATGTCATGAACAAACTTTGGTAAGTCATAGGTAATGAAGGTTGTGGTCAAGTGTCATCGAAAATGTGTGTGTCATTTCTGAGAAGAAAGCAAATACCTATTTTGGTGGGCAATCCCCATAGACCTCCCCAGGACCCGATTTTTTAATGCCATGAACAAACTTGGGTACATACATGGTGACGAACATTGTGGTCAAGTTTTATCGAAATTGTACGTGTATTTTCAGAGAAGAAGTTGAAAGTATTTGTGGACGGATGGATGGACACGCCATCCCATAAGCTCCCCGAACTACGTTCTAGGTGAGCTAGAAATCAGGGTCTCAGTGATATATGGTGGGGTTGCCCCCCCCCAAAAAAGATATGTATTTGTTCTGCATCAAATATGATATGTATCAAAATATGCATCATCGTGGGAATATATTTTGAGGTCAGGTTAGGGTTAGGGCTAACCCAACCCCGAACAGCCCTTCTTCAAAGCAAGAGCGAGTGGTATTCAAGCTTCTCAACCCTAAACGTAAAAGTTTGTTCAATATCTTCCTATGAAGGATTCACACCCAAATATTGCTTCACCTTTTTTGTGTCTGAATATGGTTAACATACCTCTGTTAATATTTGGTTGAAAAAAATTATCCCTATTTTTACATATTATATATTTTATACACACTGAAACCGACTCAAGTCTAAATAACGAAAATTTCTGTTGAAGGTGAATAAAAACCTTGCAATGAGGTTCGTTGCTCCGTTTGGAGTGCGGGGAGGAAAGAACTCAAAAGAGAACCATGGGTCCCCAGAGGTAAGACGATGTTCCATTGCTTCTCTCAGGCGAAGTCCTCGGCGAAAATGTTTAGCATGCGCACGGAATTGAGGATGGCCCTCGTTTGAATGGTCTGTGTCATTGCACGAGAGCTTTTCCTTTATTTGGTCATCTTGTTTCAAATTATTTTCATGAGATTTCAACGTCTGCAGGTTTGGTTTCACCATAGCTGTGAAAGACATGAAAAAGATGACATAAACAACAGTAAACAACCCTTAACTCCTTCAAGCCTTGAAGTAGCTCAATATTAGGTTATTGGCAGGATTGACCAGCCCTTCAACATGCCAACCTCCTTGGGGATTCAGCATATTCATCAGAGTCCTCTTGAACCTCAGAAGGCGAGGAGGAGCTCAACAATTTTTCCTCTTTACACTTTCTATACATTGTACAATTTCCTGCTATGATCAGAAACATAAAAAGGGCAATGGCATTTTGATGTTTTCATGTCAGGTCAATGCAAACGTGAATAAAAGTTGTTTATGACCTTTCAAGTTACTCCAGCATACATATTGTTGCGGTTCTGCAAAACCACATGCCTCTAAGGCAACGACACCCAGCATACATGATCCCCAGGCAGTTATTTCATTAGTCTTCGAGCAGTGAGACTTTCCCCTCATGTCTAATGGGTTAACGGGATGAAGTGCGTTGCGTGGGTCTTCGAGCTGGGTCTAATTATATCTCTATCTTCCATTCAATCCTGATTTTTATTCCAACCCTTTCTTTTTACCCATGAAACAAATCAAAGCAGGCACCGTACCCAGACGGCCGCCTGTGAAGATCACAACTATGTGATAACAAGATTGTACGGGACACACGTGGCGCTCCCTTTCATTTGAATCTGCATCTAATAATTATACGTCTTCTTTTCAATCCTGATTTACATCCAACCCTTTCCTTTCATCCATGATACAAAGTGAAGCAGGCACAAATGCACGATAACAGACACGTGCGGAGCCCTGTGATAATCACCACCGCACTGTAAGGGAGGCGCATGGCGCACCTCTTCATTCAGGTCTGCGCGCTGATTTACAACGGCGTCTCACAATCGACCTTCGCTCGCCACCTTGGCCACAAATATCTCTCGCAAACGGCAGAGGACATCCCACGCCTCCTCGCACCTTTGCATCAATGCAGTCGCCACCAAGCAGAGGCGTGCTGCACGGCCCAGACCGCTCAGGCCATGTGGCGTGCAAACGGAACAAGCACGTTGACCAGCACCAACCGCATCTCGCCAGGGGTACCCAAACGGGCATGCGGGACCGACGGGACCCTCGTCCAGTCGCCGGAACACGGCCCGGGAGTTCGGTGCAAGGCGATTCATGTCGCGGTGTTTGGTGCAAGGCAATTCTACAGCTCGGCCATATCGTGCCGGTTTTGCGAATGGGACCACTTCCGGCCGTAGGAGCCTGGCAGGGCAGGTCCAGGGTTCAATAGGAGCGCACGATTCGGGTGACGACGCATCGCTTCAAGTCGTCACGCCACCCTACACCACAGGGCTAATAAAAAGGCGGATCGTGAAGCTGTTCGGTCTCTCTCCCTCGACCTCTGCATTAGCCTGCTGACTCCATCTGCCTCGCCTGCTGGCTCCGTCCACTCTACCCGCCTTCCTCGCCTGCTGACTCCGCCTGTCTCGCCTGCTGACTCCGTCTGTTTCACCTGCTGGCGTCCATCCACTTGTCCGCCTTCCTCGCCTGCTGACCGCCTGCTGGCTCCCCCCACTCCGTCTGCCTTCCTTGCCTGCTGATTCCACCCGTCTCACCTACTGGCATCTGCCCACTCCACCCGCCTTCTTCACCTGCTGGCGTCCGCCCACTTGTCCGCCTTCCTTGCCTGTGTGCTCCGCCCAATCTCTGAACCAGTGTGGAGCACGTGCTTCCACGAGCCCCGGCACAGTAATTAGCAGGAGACAACGTGGTGACTCTCAAGGTGAGATCGCTCGGCGGAGCATCCCCCAAATCGTACTGGATAGCACGGTCGGCCAACCATTCAAAGTACTGTGAGGTTGTTAGTCCTCATCTCCTCTTCTTCCTTCTGAATAATAACATCTTCATTGGGTTTGTGTGTATATGTGATGGTGCCTGTCCTAGCTTAAGTTAAGCGTGTAAAATACATCATGGGATAAGTCTGCTCTGTATCTGCTTTTGTAAATTGCTTGCCTTTTTGTCGCACCCCACAAATTCCTTGCTATCCCTGCTGTACATAACAATAAACCCCATTCACTGTGCCACATAACTTTCCTCGCCGATTGTTAATAAATGCTTGTATAGAAATGTTCCCAGCTCATTTTTGTCTTTTCCTTCATTGGTCCAGCATGACCCGTATCCTAGCCAAGCCAGGACGTAATCTCCCAACGATCCATTCTTCGAACCAGTACGTTCCTTGGCAGTTCCGCTCGGCTGCATCTGATCCGGTAAGTTGACCCGGTTTGGACAAGGCATGCCAAGGGCGTGTCCCCGAGTAGTTAGGTCACGTGAACATTTTAGGTAACCGGTGAACATCAGACGGAGAACCCAAAGTCAAGTGGTTCAGTTATTGGCATTCACGGTCAGTTAGCATACCCGCCACGTCAAGGAGTTATCCGTGTGCGATGCCCTGTAATTCCGGAGAGTCTGGTGGAAACCCTAGGTAGCCTTCCTCCACCCCCCCCCCCCCCGGTGGTCTTCTTGCCCCGACTCCAGCTCCACAACAATATTATTCTGGCAGATTTGTGCTTCCTTGAAGGAAAATAATTTTGAAGATAAAGCTCAAGATATCATTAGCTTTTTGGTGTGTCACCTGTTTTCTTTCTCTTTGGGCTTTGCAGGTTGTTGAAGTTGCCAGTTTGTTTTGCTCGTTTGTGGGAAACTACTGACGTGACTGGTCAAATAGTGTGGCTGGGGGTGGTGCGAAGACAAAGCTTTTACTCGGGCAATGCATTACTCCATGATGGAAATGCTTGGAAGTATTCAAAAACATGGCAACACAAGAAAATCTTTGTCCTCTTATGCTATGTAAACTGCTCAAAAAACGGTCTGAATAAGATATCTTTGTTTGAACAAATTCTGTACAACTTACAGCAATGGCATGTGCTGAACATTGAAAGCTCAATGGTTAATTTGGTCAACCAACAAAAAACAATTGTGGCTATCTCCATGGAGATATCTATGTGTCACTGCCATCCACCGTTATGATCTGAACTCTATCTCCCGAGTCAATAAGCAAAGGAAATGTTTAAAAATTACTGTTCACATGTCCATTGTCAAGCATTCCTGAAAGATCCACGTCAACTCATGACGCTCACGAATTGGAATGGCAAAGTAGCAGAAGTGAATGAACATGTTTTAATTGCCATCTGCTATAGTGGAAACAAGAGCTCCAACAAAATAAATATTAATTAGAAACTAGAATTGTGACTGTTACCTTCAACAGAGGAGACGGTATTGCATTTGAGTCAGGTTGTTTGTTACTTGGCAAAAAAAATTTTTTTTGCAAGTATGTTGATCGCCTCCGTTTGTGTGTGTGTATGATTGTGTGTGTGTGATTGTGTGTGTGTGATTGTGTGTGTCTATCCGCTCGCCTCCAGCCCAAACCGCTCAACCGATCGTTCTGAAATTTTCAGATTAATGTCACCGACCCTGTGACGTTTCGCATTGAAGTTTTGTAAAATTCGGTCGACCGAAAAGGCCTACATAAGCCAATTGGCCAATTTGAGCCAAATTTTTATAAAATCCTCAAATTTCATCCGATTGACTTGAAAGTTGAAAAGGATTTGCATACCAGGTAAGTGCATTCAACCACTTATTACTTTTGAGGTTATCATAGTTCAAAAGGTCAATAAAGGCCATAAGGTCAACCAAAATAGGCCAAATTTTTTAATTGCTTCTAAAATTGACAATTTTCATCTGATTGACTTGAAATTTGAAGACCATTTGCATATCTGGTCGATGAACTCAACCACCTATTAATTTTGAAGTCAATATGGACCAAAAGGTCAACATAAGTCTAATTTCTAAAATTGATAAATCGGGCCAAAAACTAAATATATCACTTTATCTCAAAAAGTTGTGGACAAGTTCTGACAAAACAAGGTGGATGAGAAAACAAGTTGGTTCAGATTCAGCCCATCAGTGGGATACAAAACGTGAACCGTTCCACGTGGCAGAGGTGTATGCTCTATCAAGTGCCACTCTACTTTGCGCCGTTTTGCCAAGTTGTCACTCCATGAGCGATTTTTTTATTTGTTACTTGCAAAATCGAAGATTTTTCAAGTATATTAGTTAGTCAATTTTGGTATTCTGTCTGTCTGTCTGTTTGTTTGTTTGTGTGTTTGTTTACCCTGTAGCAGCAACACTGTTTCAGCAATCATGACCAAACTGGGTATAGAAGTCCGCCATGGTCCAACTTCGACACTTGTCGTTTTTGGTGAATCGAGGTCAAAGGTCAAGGTCACAAATTCTTATTTTCGCAATAACGTCCACTAAAATGGTCATATCGACTTCAAACCAAATCCAAAATGTGCATCTTCCAATTCTGCATCCAACCACATGTCTCATTGGGGGTGTCACACCAACACCCTTCTTAGCGGTCGGGGGTCGAATGTCAGGGGGGTTGGGTCAAAAATTTCAAATTGCGATAAAAATGCCATTTCAAGTCCGATTGACTTCCAAGTTATGATCATGACCAAACTAAGTGCTATAACTCATTAAACAGTAGCACTATCGACTTATAAGAACCAAATTGATTTCCAGGTTTTTGTTTTTTCAGAGATCATGGAGATATGACAAAGTTATTCCGGCAATTCCTTGCTCAACGAGCAATTTCATTTGTTTGTTTGTCGCCTACAGGTCACAATTTTAAACCGATCTTCATGAAAGTTTGTCATAACATAGGTTATGCATATCTGCATTAGGAGTCACACCAATGGTGAAAATTTTGTCTCAAACCCAACAAGCGGTTGCAGAGAAAAACACTACAGTTCTGTGCGGCCAAACAAACGAACAAATCAACAGACAAACAAGAAGACGACGTCATGCAGAGCATGATACTTGCAAAATCCAGAAAACACCCCTCGTCGAGCACGTTAGTGGACTCATCCACAAGATAGTGCTGAGTGCCTCCAAAAACTTGGTCAATGCTGTCCCCTGTATTGATCAATCGTATCGATTTTATCATCGTATAACTAACTTTGCTTTAAGACAAAATGAGTGAGTGTCATGGAAGGTGTGAAAAAGAGGAAGATGACCGATTACCGCCACTTTGACCCATTAGTCATGGCGAATCTGAACTGTTCAGCCAGGGAAGACAACGACAAATTGCAGGAAACTTCCAAGAACGCAGGAAATGCAGTTTCTGATGATCAATTTTTCAAAAAATGGGGAAGCCTATTGTTTTTGCGGTCAAAAGGTCAACATAGGCCAAAGGTCAACAACTTCGATGAGATTTCGAAAATCCTCAAATCTCATCTGATTGACTTGAAATTTAAAGAGGATATACCATTCAGATGAATTAATTAAACCAGGTGAGATTCTAAAATTTTCATATGATTGACTTAAAATTTGAAGAGGATTTATACATCAGGTCACTGACTTCAACCACCAATTATTTTTGAGGTCAAATTTGTTTTATGGATTTTGCAAGTATCATGCTCTGCATGACGTCGTCTTCTTGTTTGTCTGTTGATTTGTTCGTTTGTTTGGCCGCACAGAACTGTAGTGTTTTTCTCTGCAACCGCTTGTTGGGTTTGAGACAAAATTTTCACCATCGGTGACTCCTAATGCGGAATGTTTTAATGACAATTATAACGTCATAGGTCACATGGTGTGGCAGGCATATTGGAAAAATTTGGACTTCTGTATCTCCGAAACAGCACCAAGGAAAAATAGAAACTTGGCACATTGCAAGTACTCCTCATGGGGAAGGTGTGATTTTTATACAACATCATAGGTGCCTTGGTTATGTTATCATTGCATACATAGAATGCTACATCCGATCATTATAAAAATTGTTGAGGGTCATCTAGGGATAAATTGGCCCACAAAAAAGATTGATGTCATCGGTCACATGGTTCGCCAACCATATTGTTTTGGCAAAAACAAATTATTAAATACATAAAACCTTCAAAAATCGTCTTCTCTGAAGTGGCTGAACAGATCCAGGCAAAACTTTACACGTATGACTGCCTATCCATGACATAAAAAAGGTTCACACATATGATGTCATCAGTCACATGGGTTGGCAGCCATATTGGCTTTACCCTAAAACCCTTAAAAAAAAAGGAATCTCCCTCTCCAGACGGCTGGTCAGATCGAGGGGAAACTTCATACAAACATTCCCCAAGCCCTGGGGATACCACCGTGTTCACGAATAATTGATAGGTCACATGGTCTGGCAACTAGGATTTTTTGAACAATTAACCTGTAAAAATCTCCAGAGCGGTTTGACAGATCACAATGAAACGTCACCCACATGTTCCACAAGCCTTGGGGATACCAGGTTTTTCAATCATGTTTAATTGGTCACATGGTCTGGCAGCTATATTGGAATGAACGAAAAATTTAAATTATTTATTTTGAACCGGTGAATCAATCAAAGTGAAACTTCACAATTATAATCTTGTAGAGATGGGAATATATACACATATATATATATATATATATATATATATATATATATATATATATATATATATACATATACATATATACATATACATATATATATATATATATATGTTTTAAATTTCAACCTGATTGGATGCATTGTCTAACAGCCAGAATGATTTAAGTTTTTGAATCAGGGTTATTTTGAAATTTTTATATTTTTCTAATAAGGCTCACTTGGCTGCACCTCGCTAGGTTTGAGGGTAGAGCCCGCTTCGCAGCAGCGGAAATGTGAATCTTATCCAGGTTCCTCATCATGCCTTCATCTTTGCTTTTTATTTGTTTGGGTTAATTCTGATTACTACAATGCAGGACTGTACCTATTTAGTCTTCCATTTGATTTGAATTGATTTATTTATTTTAATCCCATTTAAAATAAAATTGAATTATTATTTTAATCCCATTTAAAATTAAATATAATAATAATAAATATCATGGGTCAGGGTCAGGGTCAGGTGTCCGATCAAAGCGGGACGTCTTGGTACCCGGTCATCACTGCCAGCAGTTATAAAGTGGCAGTTCTAATTATGTCTATTATTAATTACGTAACACAACTAGTACACAAACACCACACAAAATACACTACCAAGGGCAGATACAGGTGGGGTGCAGGTGGTGCACCCCCACCCCCCTTCGGACTTTGCAAATGTTTCGTTTCACTTTTACACAAACTGATATTTTCACCTTAATTTTAATCCCCAAATTATGGAAAAAACAGCTCTTATTTATATTTTGGCAGCATACACAGTACTGCAATCCACAGCAAGGCCCACCACATTGTTGTCAGCGGTGATGCGTGTGTGTGTGGTGTGTGCTTGTGTGTACACTGTGTGTCAGGTTACAGTGAGTGAGCTGCAAGCACTTTCAGGCACTCATCATTATCGGGTGGACGAGTTCACAAACACGCTCGACGAGGGGTGTTGACAATGGCACGCTCGTCAACACCGCTCGTCGAGCACGTTAGTGGACTATCCACGCGATAGTGCCGAGTGCCTACAAAAACTTGGTCAATGCTGTCGCCTGTATAGATCAATCGTAACGATTTTATCATCGTATCACTAACTTTGCTTTAAGACAAAATGAGTGTGTCATGGAAGGTGTGAAAAAGAGGGAGATGACCGATTACCGTCACTTTGACCCATTAGTCATGGCGAATCTGAACTGTTTAGCCAGGGAAGACAACGACAAATTGCAGGAAACTTCCAAGAACGCAGGAAATGTCGTTTCTGACAATGAATTTTTCAAAATTTTTGAGGCGAGGATCACCAAACCCCAACCCCTGTTTGGCACTATTATATGGCCTGGTCAGGGATGGATTAAGACCTTTAGAGGCCCTAAGCACTGAAAAGATTATGGTACCCCCATATACTGTATATATATATATATATATATATATATATATATATATATATATATATATATATATATATATATATATATATATATATATATAATCCAAAATAAAAACAATACTAAACCATAAAATGAAATTTTATTTTTTGAAATGAAACAAAACTTACAGTAAGGTTTATATACAGTAAACGCAACAGCATCAGTATTACATTGCATAAAAAAGTGTAAAAAAATTATATTCCTGAATATGTATTTTTTTCATTTATTGTGGGGTCCCTTTTTGTGGGCCCTGGTTCAGCTGCAGCATTTGCACCATGGTCCATTGTAAATCTGGCACTGGAAAAAAAAAACTGTGGGGCCCCTCTTTCCTTGAGGCCCTGAGCACGTGCTTATTTTGCTTAATGGTTAATCCAGGGGTGGGCCTGTGCACCACCCCCAGCCCCCCAGTTTTGAAATTCCTGGATCCGCAAACACCACATAAAACAAGTCCTGGCGAGTGTCTGCAATCTCTGATTGCTCATTCTAATTGCTAATTGTAATGCTTGATTTGAATGAGACAGTTGACTGTCTTAAGTTTGTCAAAGTTACTCAAGCTGTGACTTAAGCCCTTTTCACACTTATAATTCAAGTCCAAACCTAGCCACCCACGAACTCCTGTACTCCACAAACTCAAACTTCCATGAACTCCTTCTCTTGTTTTGTTTCCTTGTGTCTGTGTGCAGTTGCACTCTCAAGAGATACATTGTATTCTTAGCACCAAGTGACATTAACACGTGGAGGAAAAGAATCCACCTTGAGAGGTAGTTTTTTTTTTTAATCCATCGTCTTTACAAGTGGAAGCAAATCAAATGACCTGCGGACTGTTGGCAATGGGAAAAGTGAAACCCTAACCTTAACCCCTCCACCCTGGAACCCTGGAGAGTGTCCTCATGCTCAGAATGTGTGTGGGCTGTGAGCATACCATTGACAAGGCTTTAATCTGCCCCTAAATTTAACCTGTTGATTCATCCCTTTGCCACTGTCCTTCCTCATGACCATGTTTCTGTGGAAATTTTCAAATGTTGCATTTATTATTTAATTGATGCAATTTTCCACGTGTTGCATTCACACAACATTCAAAGCTTATCCTTTAGCATCAATTGTTGCATCTGCCTGTTGTCCACACGACTTATGTCAGTGTATTTCTTTGTCCAGTTTTTCATGGACATAGCCTTTGTATACAAAATGTATTTGTGTGTAGATGATCGAGGCTGGTGGAAGACCGAAAGCAGAATTTAAGAGAACAAAATGGAAAGGGGGAAACGCCAACAAAGTACACGTGAAAATGAGATCAATGGGAGTAGGAGGTAACATGGAGGTGAACAAGCTGCATACAAGCTGAATGAAACACACGAAGAGGAGGAAGGGGAGAGTGGGGATGAAGCAGAAAAGGAGCAAACCACTGAAAAGATCTTACCGAAATTCCTCCCATCTTCTTTCTCAACAACCTTCTCAAAGAAGTTCAGTCACTCAAACTCTTGGGTCTCATTCTCAGCATCTGATCTCTCTTGGGGAAGCCACATTTCAAAGTTGGCCTCCAAAGCCAGATGCTGACTGCGCATCCTCCATCGTGCAGTCCTTCCTTGGCACATCTGATCACCTACCTACCGATCAAGCTTTCATTCACAGCTTGATGGAGTAGTGCTCTCCCCTGCCTCGCACCTTGCTCAGCTTGATGCCGTGGAAACCAAGGCCTTCAATATAATTGGAATTTCTCGTGATGAAGCAGAGTCGATGGGCTTATCACTTCACCATCGCCGATAAGTCTGTGGTCTCCATCTTCTTCCACCTCCTTTCTGGTCTTACACCCTCTGCCCTCTATATGCTCCTCTTTTTTCCCCCCACCTGTGGAAAAAACTTCCATATTCCTTTCAATCTCATTCTTCCCTCCAGGTCAAGACAGCTGTTAACCACCATTCCATATCAACCATCATTCAAAACCATGATCTTTTCTACACCTGTTAAACCACCTACCACCCCTCCCAAAATGTGTGATTCTGTATCCATCTTGTCCACCCTTTGCGTTATACCCTACCCATCATCGTTATTTGCATCCCTTATTTATCCTTCTCCTCAGTCTATTCTCCTCTTATTCCTGTTGTTCCTTTTGTTATGTTGCGTCCTGATCCATTCTGTGTTCTCGCTCTTCCACGAGCCTCAACTATGTATCTAAATTTGTTCGTTTCTTCATTGTTTGTTGAAAAGTGTCTGGTACTGAACAGTGCTTCAACAACTGCAACACTGAAAAATTAAGAAGCCTGTCAACATGACTGACAAATCTATGACAGATGAAGCAGAAGCTCAGATTTTAAGTGAAAATGCTTTACCTCAAACCAACAAAAGCTTTTCACAAGGTTTCAGACCCAAACATACCTCTACTTTTTAAAGAACATAAATTCAGATTTCATGGTGATAAAATTCGACCTTAACAATATGTATTATTTGGTGTGTGAAAGGGCATCGAGTATGGGCCTGACCAGGCCTCATCAGTAAATGTTTATTATATATCTGCAACTTAAATGATTAACCTTTACCAAGTATATACATTGGTTCAAAGTTCGTTTTCACGAGCACTTTGGAAATATGTGAAGTGCAATCACCGAGAGCACGGCAACTAGACAAAGGGGGTGCAACTCAAAGGCCCTTAGAAAATAATTGTGAGTCTCCTCCATAGGAAGGGATGAAACATTATAAAAAGTCTTGACAATGTGTGTCGAATCAAGCCTTTAACCCAATTCCCACTAAAATAACATAGCAATAAAGTAATGCTTATAAAAAAAAATTTTTAAAAAAATTGCACCACCATGACAAAGTAAATATGTAAAACAAAATAAAACTAGAGGGGGAGCACTCGGTAGAGTGCAAAACCTCCGCCGCCAATACTGCTGGGTCACTTAAGTAAACCTGATATCCTATTTATTGTAGGTCAAAACGGATCAGACTCTACTGAACCACGATTGAACAAACTAAACTAGATCGACGCACATGCAGAAATGGCAAAAAAAAAAAATCGAAATATTTTTTCTTTTAAAAGGTGCAAAATTTCTGGGGGTTTTTTTCTCTAAAAAATTTTTTGGGGGTGGTTGGAAATCACTCAAAACATGTAGGAATGCAAAAAAAAAAAATTCAAATATTTTTCAAATAAAATCGAAATTTTTTTGAAAAAAAAATTGCAAAATTTTCTGGTTTTTTTTCTCTAAATTTTTTTGGGGGGTTGGAAGTCACTTAAAACATGTAGAAATGCAAAAACAAAAATTCAAATATTTTTTCAAAATGGCCACCATAGCGGCCATATTAGACTTTGGACCAAGTCCAAAACCTAATGGCAAGATCCTTGGACCATACCTCATCCCCCCACCAAGTTTCGTCGAAATCGGTCCAGGAGTTTTTCTGTAATACTGTTCACAAACAAACAAACAGATAGGGGTGAAAACAGTAACCTCCATCCATCTTCGATGGCGGAGGTTAACAATAAAATTACATATCGGGTAATCCTGATTCAGATGTACCATTCTCTGTTGGAGATCGTCCATCCTGCCGAAGCAGTTTATTGGCAAGAGTTACACAGGGTGTCATTGCCTTCTCTGCAGTTGTTAGGGAAGGAATTTGGAATCTAAAGATTTATTGTCTCCCTCATGGGTTTGGAATGTCCTTCCAGTCTCCTATTTTTTGTATGCATTGTCGAGTCTTGTATAAGAGCGAACACACAGCACATATAACAAGGGGAGCAGGAGTCAAGAACGATGGGAGAGGGAATCATAAAACAGTAGGGCGCAGAGACATTACACATGTGGAAGGGAGAGGGATGGGGCGGGGTACCGGGGTAAACAACAAGATGGACACTACAGGGACTTTCAGGAAAGAAAGCAGGAAATTTGAAGGAGGTGGGCTTGGGTGGATTAACAGGGGTAGAAAAGATTGTGGTTTTGGATGGGGGAAGACGAGGGATGATGGTGAACAGCTGTTTTGAAGATGTGGAGGAAAGAGTGGGATTGAAGAGGTTGTGGGAGTTTGTTCCAAAGGTGGGGAAAAAAAGAGGAATGAAAGAGTGAAAGTGAGCAGTGATTCTTCAATTTGTTAGTTTTATCAGATGGGAGTTGCTGGCAGACCTTGAACGTCCTGCATATCGGGGGGAGGGTGGATTGGGGGGGGGCACAGATCACAGACAGAGCAGGGTGGCTGAGGGCAGAGAGAAGATGGGAGAAGACAAAAAGACCACCTACCTGCCTGTGGTGAGAGAGAGTGGGAGACCCAAGGACTCTGCTTCATCGCATGAGATACCAATGATCCTAAAGCCTTGGTTTCTACAGCATGAAGCTGACAAAGGTGTGAGGCAGGAGCAAAAGCCAAAAGGGGAGAGCAGTACCCCCATCAGGCTGCAGATGAAAGTTTTGCATGTGGTCAGGAGCTCAGTTTTGCCAAGGATGGACTTCGTATGACGTAGGTAGTCGGCGACTGGCTTTGGAGTCGGCGACTGCCCAGTCGGCGACTGGCTTTGGAGGCCAGCATGGAAATATGGCTTTCCCAGGAAAGATCATGGCAGAGAGCGAGACCCAGAAGCTTGAATTTAGATGGGAGGGAGTTGGGGAGGGGTTCCAAATGGTCCTTTATGAGAGACATAGTGAGACTTTGAGATTTGTCAGGATAGAGAGACATGTTCCAGGTGTTGGACCAGCTTGTGATTTTATCCAAATCTGCAGAGAGCGAAGAAGCTACTGCTTGCCGATCTGAGGAATGACAGATGGTACAGGAGAGGGTAAAATCATCAGCAAAGAGACAAAGAGGATTTTCCAGAGTTGGAGAGATCACTGATGAGAACCAGAAAAAGAACAGGGCCCAGAACACTGTTTTGAGGAACTCCAGCCTGGACAGGAAGAGGAAATGAGAGAATTCCATTAAGGGCCACACGTTGACTGTGACAGGAGAGGAAGTCTGCATGCCGTGAGTGGAGATGTCCTTGGATACCATAGGAAGAGTTTGGTGAGCAGGGCAGGTTGCCAGACCATATCAAAAGCTCACGATATGTCTAGGCCTAGGGAGATGGCTCTGATCTCATGTCTGGCATTGAGGACCTCCATCCTTTGTTGCGAAAGCAGAACCAGCAAGTCCAGGGTAGAATGACCTGGTCTGAATCCAAATCAGGCCATTGGAGAAGAGGAAGGATTTAATGTCTGAAGCGATGATGGATTCCATAACCTTGCTGATAATTGGTGTGTAGGTGTAGGGTCCTGTTTTTGCACCTTTTTTATGCAGGGTGGTAATGTTTGCCGATTTCCAAGCAGATGGCAGATGACCTTGAGCAAATGAGAGGGTGAACAGAACAGAGAGAGTGTGAGCAACAACAGCACAGCAAGTATTTAGGACACTTGGGCTGATGGGTACAGAAAGCGATGGGTTTGGAACACAAGATTTAGAAACAAACAAGGAGTTTCGGCATTCAGCCTTTTCATGTGCAGTGACAGCTCTGCAGCCATTTGAGGTAAGGGAGGGATGGAGGGGAACATACACCAGAAACAGACTTTACGAGATGCCACCAGGATTTGGAGGAGGGAGACAGGTTTGAGAGTCAGACTTGAGATTAGAAGGATGTTTTCTGGCTCTCCTGAGGGGAGACACACTTGTTCTAAGCTTTGTGGAAGGAACCAAGATTGCCTTCAGTCGGATTTGCCGTCCATGAGGCGAAGGCAAGTTGTTTCAGGAGAACTGCCTCACCACAAGCTTTAGTGTACCATGGGCGGGAGGAAGGTATGACAACTGAAGACGAGAGGGGATAAATCTGTGCATGAGGGAGAGCAAGTTTCTTTGAAAGAATTCCCAAGATGAGTTGAAGTTGGAGAAAGTAGAGATGGGAGACCAGTTTAGAAGCTTGATGGCTGCTTGAAGTCCCTGCCAGTCAGCATTAGTGAAATGCCAGACTTGACGGCGCTGAAGTAGTTCTCTGATAACAGTCAGAGAGATGTCTACTTTGACAAGCACATGGTCAGATGAACCGATTTGAGCAGAGGAAGAACAGCAGACATTAGCAGGGAAATAGGTCAAACCCAAATCCAGAAGAGATGTAGTACTATTGGTTGAGATCTGGGTGAGACGTTTGGAAGGCTTGCTAAGTGTTGGGTGTGGTGGACTACCGCTCGGTCAGCTGCGTCTTTGGCTGAATGGCGCAGTCGAGGTCCTCTGAGTATGAGAAGGTCATGATGGTCCGCCCCTATAATGGGAGTGTCTCGGATTGTAATGTTAAGTTTTAGTTGTCTTGTTATGTTGATGTTAGAACCTCACCACAGCTTATCCAAAATGGTTTGGGTATATGGACTGTGGCTCGAGAATATTGCATCAAGTTCCAGATCAAGGAGGATGGCACAGTCACCCATGTCCCCAATGGGATGGACCATGAGCAGGTATTTTACGCAGATCACAAAAAAGTATTCCGCAGGTGCAGTCAACTGGGCCACCTTGTTTCTGAGTGCAAAGAACAGTTTTGCTTGCAAAATGGTCTGAGTATATGAACTGGGGCCAGTTGGGACATTTGTAGGAACACTGCACTGCACAGGTGCAGTGAAACCTCTGTGGTACACCAGGGCACACCTTCCACTCCTGCCTGCAGAGCTATGCTAGGAGGATGCATGCAGCTGCAGCGGTGTTGCCCGAGGGACGAAAACGGGTAATATTCCTGCTGTGCGTGTTTTGTTATCCATACCCCCCCCCCTACACACACACACACACACACACACACACACACACACACACACACACACACACACACACACACACACGGAAAGGAGGAGGAGGAGGAGAGGGGATGAAAGTTCAGAGGAGGCTGCAGTCCCCTCGCCCCCAACAGCGCATGACCTGGATGCAGTGATGTTGGGTACCGGGCCCACTAATAGGAGAGGAGAACTGCATGGAAAAGGTGGTTGCTCTGGTGGCAGGGTCGGAGGGAAGAACCTCCATTCAAGAGACCCCATTGCCAGGGATTGAATGCGACAGCTCCTCCTCCAGCTTTGACAACACTCGTCTTTCAGGTGAATGGACAATGAAGAAGCGCACAGTCAGACACACACAATACAAAAGGATGGCTCCCCTGGGAAAGGCACTCACTGTCATCACACCAAGGCGAGGGTGCCTGTGGGGTGCAAACCCCCCTGGCATTAGGTGGCCCATCCAGGGCCAGAGTGAAATCAGGACATAGTGAATCCGGGGGAGGGGGAGGAGAAGGGAGAGTTCTAGTCATTCCCTCCCCCACCCATGTTTCCTCCCCCTTCCGCTCTCGCTCCTAGAGGAGAAGTTACCTACCCCTCATTTTTGTACCTCCTTCAGTGGTGGCAGAGGTCATGAGAATTAATAAGGCTGACAATGGCTAGTTTTATAATTTTGAAAGTAATTATTGATTTTCTGTGAGTTTACTTTTTACTCAGTCTTGCTTTGATTTACTGTTGCTGTTATTGACTTGCTTTGATTTCTTGTTACTGATTTGGTTTGACTATCATTTTTATTTTTGGCCGTTGACATTTTTTGTAATATAAAAGGTTTCTGTCTACGCTGTCGCTGATGATTATCCAATAAGCGTTGAAACTGGTCTGGCGGCTGAGGTGGTGTGTAGCATTGGAATGCTCATGTAATAGATATGATTGTCTTTGCAGCTGTGGAGGAACTCTGGGAAAGGGTTTGAAATGACTAAGGGCTTACCTTGGATAGCTTTTCAGGGTTGTTTTTATGCAACTTCCTTCGGCTAGAAGAGCATGGGAGGAGTCAATTTATTTACAATCCTCGCCACCAGGGGTAATTCATAAGGTGAGAGCTCATTTGTAATTCCCTCTAGTCAAAGGTGATAGGTGTGTGTGTGTGTGTGTGTGTGTGTGTGTGTGTGTGTGTGTGTGTGTGTGTGTGTGTCCGCTGTTTCTCGACAACCACTGGTCCGATCTAATTGAAACTTGCCAGGTATATTGCTGGGGGCCTGAGGATGTGCCTTTTCAAGGTTTGATATTAATCGGACAAGTGCTTCCCAAGTTATGGCCATTTATTTACCAAACCAATAACAAGACACGTTATTGTGTGGGCGTGGCCGATGGGGAAGGGAAGCTGTCGCGTTCCCCATTACGGGTTACAACGTAGGGCTTCTGGAGAGTGATGACTTCGTGTATTCTAATCATTTCTCGATTTCTTATGCGAATTTATAGAAAAACACAACGCCCCAAGTTATGATCGTTTTCATATTAGACGGTGCATAAATTTCGGTTACATCAGAGTGCTGGTATGATCTGAACCAGGATCTAAATTTTTTTCTCTCTCTTCTCTTTTTTGTTTTTCCTTGCCACGACATAACGAAAAGGTAAAATACGTTGGCGCTAATTGAATAATTGGCCATTAAAACCTAAATTGTGAATAATCGTAACTGTGATATGCGAACTTCCGTGCCACGCACGTACGGGCACGCGAAAGCGCAGACACGGCCTGTGTGGTTGTTGTTTCTTGCTCGCGGTTGGATTTTTTTTTTTTTTTTTTTTTTTTTTTTTTTTTTACGGCCACGTACAAGTGTACAAAAATGGGACAAAGCCGCGAACGCTGAAGTCTTCGGGTGTTTATAAGCATTGCAATGTGCCCATCGATTCGTAGCTATGATGAACACGCATTCGATAATATGAGTGAGGAAAGTGGAAAAAAAAAAAAAAAAAAAACTTTACCATGAAGAAATCATCGTGGCCTGTTCCAAGTCGAGTCAAGGTTGAGAGGCCAAAAAAACATGGTGGCTTCAAACACTAGCAAGGTTACCGAGGATACGCCTAAAGACCCCATAGAGAGCAGTGACCGAGGATGTGCCTGATAAAGGATAATATGGAATAGGCAAAGCCTCGAAGCGAACGTAGAATTTTTCTTACATTCGCTTCTGACTTCACCTATTACCTCAACATTACCTTCACAACAACAACTACACCGCCTAGAACAGGATCTCATTTGAAAAAAATATATTACCTCAACATTACCTTCACAACAAGAACTACACCGCCTAGAACAGGATCTCATCTAAAAAAATTAATATTACCTCAACATTACCTTCACAACACCAACTACACCGTCTAGAATAGTATCTCATTCAAAAAAAAAATCCTCAACATTTCCTTCACAACGACAACTACACCGCCAAGAACAGGATCTCATCTAAAAAAAATTATATTAGCTCAACATTACCTTAACAACAACTACACCGCCGAGAACAGCATCTCATCTAAAAAAATTAATACTAGAAGCGAACGTAGGATTTTTCTTTCATTCACTTCTGACTTTACCGATAACTTGTTCACAACTGTATACGCAATTTCCGGTTACTTCGACCTGTATTCGGGATCAGCCACGATCAAATAACGTAAATCACGATTAAAAATTATTTTTTGATGATGCGGGAGATATCTTTATTAAAATCAGTGGAGGAAATATACACCATGTCTGATATTTGGGTCTTTCATGTCTCCGACGATGCCTTTATCTCCCGGCATGCATCATTCCCCATGACAAAAAAACCACTGATCTCTACTACTGGATTGGTCACGTGCACAGCGATTGTATACGGAGGAGTGAAGTCACCGGAAGTTCACTTTCCGCCATCTTGTCTCCCCCAAAACATCACTGCATCGAATACGAAAACAGCAGACTGGCAGTAAGAAATCTCCAAATGGAAGCAATAAACTTTCCATGTAACTCATGCAAAGTTTTATTAGTTGGTGAAATGAACTTATGAAAATCGCAGACCTCATGTGACTGTGAGAGAATGTCACTTTGCGTGGTTTAATCACCTATAAGTCTGTGCGCTGACAGGGAACGTTGACATTTCACATTTTCATGTGTTAAGTGTATTTTGTGATGTCATACACACGGTGATTAAACGCAGGTGGTGACCTATCGGCCCATCATACCTGCACCACATCAACACAAGAAAATTCCGGAAATTTTTTTTTTCCAACTTCCAGAGTGGGCATGTCTTGGGTCAAAAAAAAACAAAACATCAACCACACAACACCCCTTGACAAGACCTACCCCCATCAACAACACTCTGCAGACATGCACAAAATCATCCATCAATGTTCAAACTTGCAAAAAGACCTGCCAACATCCCTCTACCTACCTACCTATCTCTCTCTCTCTCTCTCTCTCTCGAGTGCAGCCTGTGGCTGCTGGTTGCATCATTGGTTGGGATGCGGCTGTGCCGCTGATGCAGTCTCCCCCTTCCCAGTACACTGGTACACATTTTGCCGACCTCAGAAGGATGACAGGCTGAGTCAATCTCCTCGTGTATATTAATTCAGCGGCCAACGGGGCTTGAACTCAGGACCCTGGGATCCCAAGCCGCCACCTGAACCACGAAGCCAACAGCAGGCTTTTTCCTCTACCCCTCAATCTTCACAACTTCCTCTACCCCTCAATCTCCATAACTTCCAGGTTCCTATCTAATTCCAATTCAAACCCTTCTTCTTCTTCTTCTTCTTCCTCCTCTTTCGGCTTGCTCCCGTTAGGGGTCGCCACAGCGGACCAACCGTCTCCATTTCGCTCTATCCTCCACATCTTCCATTGACACTCCAACTGCCCGCATGTCCGCCCTCACCGCATCCATGAACCTCTTCTTTGGCCTTCCTCGCGGCTCCATCTTCAACATCCTTCTCCCGATATACTCCGCTTCACTCCTGTGCACATGTCCAAACCATCTCAATCTCGCCTCTCTCACTTTGTCTCCAAACCGTCCTACCTGCGCAGTCCCTCTTATATACTCATTCCTTATCCTGTCCATCCTCGTCACTCCCAACAAGAATCGCAGCATCTTTAACTCTGCCACCTCCAGCTCCGCTTCCTGTCTTTTTGTTAGTGCCACCGCCTCCAAACCATACAACATCGCTGGTCTCACTACCGTCTTGTATACTTTCCCCTTCACTCTTGCAGCTACCCTTCTGTCACAAATCACTCCTGCAACTCTTCTCCACCCACTCCATCCTGCCTGCACTCTCTTTTTCACTTCTCTCCCACACTCTCCGTTACTTTGGACAGTTGATCCCAAGTATTTAAACCAATCCACCTTCCCCACCTCAACTCCTTGCAACTGCACCATACCACCACCCTCACTCTCATTTACGCACATGTACTCCGTCTTACTCCGACTGACTATCATTCCCCTTCTCTCCAGTGCGTACCTCCACCTCTCAAGGCTCGATTCAGCCTGCTCCCTACTCTCCCTACAGATCATGATGTCATCCGCGAACATCATAGTCCATGGAGACTCCAGTCTGATCTCGTCCGTCAACCTGTCCATCACCATTGCAAACAGGAAAGGGCTCAGAGTCGATCCTTGGTGCAATCCCACTTTAACCTTAAACCGGTCCGCCATTCCTACCGCACACCTCACCGCTGTCACACTGTCCTCATACATATCCTGCACGATCCTCACATACTTCTCCACCACTCCCGACTTCGTCATACAATGCCACAACTCCTCTCTTGGCACCCTATCAGAAGCTTTCTCTAAATCCACAAACACACAATGTAACTCTTTCTGGCCTTCCCTATACTTCTCCATCAACATTCTCAAAGCAAACATTGCATCAGTGGTGCTCTTTCCTGGCATAAACCCATATTGCTGCTCACAGATCGTCACGTCTCCTCTCAACCTAGCTTCCACTACTCTTTCCCACAACTTCATGGTGTGGCTTAACAACTTTATCCCTCTGTAATTTCCACAGCTCTGCACATCACCCTTATTCTTGAAAATCGGAACCAGTACACTTAATCTCCACTCCTCCGGCATCCTCTCATTTTCCAAGACTTTATTAAACAATCTGGTTAACAACCCCACTGCCATCTCTCCTTAGCACTTCCATGCCTCCACTGGTATACCATCTGGGCCAACCGCCTTTCCACTTTTCATCTTCTTCATAGCAGTCCTCACTTCATCCTTACTGATCCACCCCACTTCCAGATTCACTATCTCCACCTCTTCCAACCTTCTCTCTCTCATTTTCTTCATTCATCAGCTCCTCAAAGTACTCCATCCACCTTCTCAACACACTCTCCTCGCTCGTCAGCACATTCCCATTTGCGTCCTTTATCACCCTAACCTGCAGCACATCCTTCCCAGCTCGGTCCCTCTGTCTTGCCAATCGGTATAAATCCTTTTCCCCTTCTGTTGTATCCAACTTCTCATACAGCTCGTCATATGCCTTTTCCTTGGCCTTTGCACCTCTCTTTTTGCTTTTCGACGCCACTCCTTGTACTCCTGCCGACTTTCTTCATCTCTCTGACTATCCCACTTCTTTTTCGCCAACCCCTTCTTCCTTATACTTTCCTGTACTTCCTCATTCCACCACCAAGTCTCCTTATCTTCCTTCCTCTGTCCAGATGTCACACCAAGTACCTTCCTAGCTATCTCCCTCACAACTTCTGCTGTCGTTGCCCAATCATCCCACCCATCTTTACCACCATCCAACGCCTGTCTCACCTCCTCCCTAAATTTCACGCAACAGTCTTCC
This sequence comes from Eptatretus burgeri, assembly GCF_056783735.1. Taxonomy (NCBI): domain Eukaryota; kingdom Metazoa; phylum Chordata; class Myxini; order Myxiniformes; family Myxinidae; genus Eptatretus; species Eptatretus burgeri. Next base: position 616,795 of record NC_140971.1, read on the forward strand.
TCCTTCAGCTTCCACCATCTAGTCCTTGGTTCAGCCCTCACTCTCTTCCTCAACCTCACCTCTAAAGTCATCCTACAGACCACCAATCAATGCTGTCGAGCTACACTCTCCCCTGCCACAACCTTACAGTCACTAATCTCTTTCAGGTTGCATCTCCTACTTAAGATGTAATCCACCTGTGTGCACTTTCCTCCACTCTTGTATGTCACCCTGTGTTCCTCCTTCTTCTTGAAATACGTGTTTACCACTGCCATTTCCATTCTTTTTGCAAACTCTACCACCATTTGCCCTTCCACATTTCTCTTGTTGAGACCGTACCTCCCCATCACCTCCTCATCCTCTTTATTCCCTTCCCCAACATGCCCATTGAAATCTGCTCCAATCACCACTCTTTCATCCTTGGATACACTCTCCACCACTTCATCTAACTCACTCCAGAAATCTTCTTTATATTCCATCTCACACCCCATATGTGGGGCATATGCACTGAAGACATTCATCATCACCCCTCCAATTTCCAACTTCACACTCATCACTCGATCAGACACTCTCCTCACCTCCAATACCCTCTTGACATAATCTTCCTTCAGGATTATCCCGACACCATTTCTCCTCCCATCCACACCATGGTAGAACAGTTTGAAACCAATTCAAACCCATCTACTGTTTCTTTCACCAATTCCTTTCCAGGGAGACCGTTCCATGCATTAACTACTCTTTGAGTGAAAGATCCCTACCTCACTACCTTCTGAACTCGACTCTTCTTTACTCTCAAGCAATGCCCCTGGTGCGATCACTGTGTCTACTCTGCTGAATAATTCTTCTGCACTTATTTTGTCGATACCCTTCAATACCTTAAACATCTCAATCACATCGCCTTGTAACCTCTTTCTTTCTATTGCATAAAGCCCTGTCTCCTTCAACTGCTCCTCAGCTGAGTCGAGTGAGGCCCGGAATCAATCTGTTCGTCCTGCGTTGAACCCTTCAACATGGCAGCTCTGTCCTTCTTGAGTTGTGGTGACCAAAACTGCACACAATATTCTAGATGTGGCCCTCACTAAATTCCTGGGCGATGTTAACAACTCTTTTGATATATAATTGATCCCCCTCCAAATACAACTGAAAACCAGATTTGCTTCACATTTTGCTGCCTGGCACTGTGCTGCCTGCTTACCTCCCATATCTCTTACCACCCTGAGATCCTTCCCCCATGTGACACACTCCAACATTACCCCTTGTATCCTGTAATCTCTATTTATATTGTTCTTCGGAAGAACTTCTTCCCCATCCCCAACACCTTACACTTGCTCAGGTTAAATTACATTCTCCATTCTTTTGCCCAATCTATGAGAGCATCAACACTTTCCTGAATCTGATCACCACCCCCTCTGCTATCCACCTTCCCTCCAAGCTTTGTGTCATCTGCAAATTTGGAAAACCTCTTCACCCCTCTCTCCAAATCATTGATGTAAATTATTAATCGTAATGGTCCGAGTCCATATAAAGTTGACAACATTAAGAGAAGAAAGAGAGGTGGGATGGAAGGGATCCATGGTGTAAGGGAGGGTAGTGACTGAGGGGGGGTGGGGGGGTCCTTCCCCCACTCCTCCAAATGGTAGGGGAATGTTGATTTAACCTGATGTTTGTACATTCTAAAACATTCTTGTGTGCAAAATGAAAGCAGTCTAATCATCTTCTTCATTTCTTGATGTAATTTTTTCAGTTTTTAACACGTAACTCCTGAATATGTTTTGAACTTTACATTGTATAACACACAAGGAGTGTTGAGATGGGGGGGGGGGGGGGTACTCCATGCTGCCTGTGAGAAAAGTACACAGCTACATGATATTATTTACGAGAAGGATATTATATTTATAAGGTTTCAGGATTTGTTGGACATTGAAAGGCCTATGTATGGAATTATTGGCCTCGTCGTGGTTAACTTTTGCCTGCGAACTTTGGTCTCAAAACGGTCTTCAAGCCAACATCTCATAGTTTACAACCTTGCCCCGAAAGCATTAAGAAACGTAGAATAACAAAAAATTGCCAAAAATAACAAAACATATTTTAAAGAACATAAAAAAACATGACTTTAGTTTTGTTTTGTTATTGATGAAGTGTCCTGGAGCCTCATGTAACTTGGATGTCACACCTATGTTTGTTTTCCGATCCAACCCTGTGTCGGGCCTCATCATATGCATTGATCGCCTCCTTGCAATTGCCAAGGAGCTCCAAGGGAATTTTCTGGAATTCGATTGAGTAATAGGAACAGTAATTTACTTCAAAATCCATTAAAATATTAGACAGAAGTTGAAATATATTTGAAGAAATATATATTGCAAAATCGGCTGGGCCCAGTTCAACGTTGCGTGTTACGACAGTTCGCCTCGTTTGGGGGAGACAAGATGGTGGAAAGTGCACTTCCGGTGGCTTCACGCACGAGCCGTCGTGACCCATCCAGTAGTAGAGATCAGTGACAAAAACCGGTAACAAAAAAAAACCGGAAGCAAAAGGGTCATCGCCAACGACACGGATTCCAAATTGCCAGGGTATTGTGTTGTTGTTGTTGTTGTTTCCTATTCTTTCATGTGCACGCATTAAGTATGAGGCTCACGACATTCGCTGTAATTAAATAAGGCCGTTAGTTACATTAGAATCTGAATAATAAGCGTATGCGCCTCTATTTATATTTAGCGGAGGACGTACGAACTTATTTTCCATATGCGCCGTACAGGCGCTTGGTAACCTGTACCACGCCGACGGGCATATGTCATATGAACATGAACGTGATGACAACTTTCCCAAAGAATGCTGTTTTATTCTGGAATGAACAAAATCAAACATAAAGAATATTAGTTCCAACAAGCGCTATGAAAATATCGAGCAATAAAAAGAGTACAGATACGACCACAACATGCAAAACGATTAAAGTGTTACAGAGAGGTATTTTCAGCACAGGATAATAACCTACCAAGTGTTCATACCTGTAGAATGAGTGAGTGTTCAAGGGAAGACATAAAACAGAGATAAACGGATGTTCGCAGCACTCCGAAGCAGAAACGTTGCATTACATGGCGGGTATGAAAAGAAAATGTCGCCAAAGGCAGGAAATGTTGATGTTGCCGAGCCTCAACATGGTCTACTGTTTGAACGAACTAAGGGGTCGTTCAGCATCTTAAGTTAGACAAACAAAGGCGGTCATGACTCACACACATCCATACACATATATTCCTTGAAGTTGATAATGTCCATTTGAGGGACTTCTCCCGTTGTCTTAAGTTATTTCCTCCAGCAGACATCTCTGTGGCAGCGCCTCTAATACAGATAAAGCGATGCAGAGCTTGGATGAAGGAGTCCGATTTGAGGGGGCCAACATCTTCGATGTGAATGTCCCTTGTGGAGAAACAAATGCAGATGCATCGGTAAATGCTTTCAATGCTTCATCTTCGCTTGGCGTAGAAAGGTCCAAAGAAGTCTAAACCGGTGCAAGTGAACGGAGGTTCATAGGGAGTCAGTCTCACTCTCAAGAGGTCCCCATCATCTGCTTCATGGTGGCCTCAAATCTCTTGCGGTAATCGACACAGTGTCGTAGAACTTGACGGGTTAAGGCACAAGCATCAAGAATGCAGAATTAAGTGCTGGCGATGTGTTGCCAAAACGTGTTCACGGCCGGCATGTCCGAGAACTTGGTGATAGTGTGTAATAATTAGCTTGGAAATGGAATGTTCATTGGGCACAACCATGGGATGGGATTGCGTCTGAAAAGATTGGTGCACATTGCAAGCAACCTTCGACGCAAATTAGACCATTCAGTGGAATCGGGCAGAGTGCTGCGAGCCTGCTGTTAGCCTTGACTTGTTTACCAGATGCCAAAGCCTCTTACTCATCTTAAAGGTACTGTCCTTGAACGATCTTGACAATAAGCCCAGATGAAGTTCGCATCTGTTAGGCTAATATATCTCGGAGCTGGATGACTGCCTGGTGTTGGCTTAATGTTTAGGGTGGTGGGCTTGGGATCCGAGGATTCTGAGTTCAAATCCCACTCGGCTGTTGAATTAATACCAGGTGGGGTTGACTCTGCCTGTCATCTTTCCAAGGTCGGCAAAATGAGTGCCAGCTTGCTGGTATCCTGTGTCAGAGTGGCAACCCATCCAGGATTGTGCCTAGTAGCCAAGGAGACTGCTTAGGCAGCACCAAAGCTCTGCACAGAATATGGTCCCAATGGATGGATGGATGGATGAGGAGCAGATTCGGGCTTGCCTTTAGACCACAAATACTGCACGAATCGTGAGAGCCATGAGATGCACACTTGTAGCTTGGATCATGAAGCGAATCTCCTCAGCAGCTCATCAAAGGGGGAGCCAGTAATCATGGTCATCACGTAATCATCATCCCGAGATTTTATGACTTCCATGTCATCTTCTGGAACCTTACTCACTTTCTGTCGAGGCCAGAGGTCTTCTGACTGCCACAGGAACTTTGGTCTAGTACACCAGCAACATTCTGGCTGGAAGGCATGTATCGGCAGACCTCCTGACCCATCATCCATAGGGTTCAGGGTTCCTGGTATGTGATGTCTGGCGTGGTGTGCTCATGAATCTCCTCCAGTCTAGTTGCTACGAACCTGTGAAATCGCCTTGTTTCATTCTTTATTTAATGGATGACAGTTATGGAGTCTGTCCAAAATATGATGGACTCTGGTCCAGTCCAATTCGGTTTTCACCTTGTTGGAGAGGCAAACAGCCATGAGGCTGCCCATGAGTTCCAATCTCGGAATCGTCGGCCTCTTGAAAGTTGCATTACGACATTTCCCCATAACGAAAGAACAATGGATCGAACAATCTTTGTCGACCATTCTGAGGTAGGCTGAGGCTGAGTATGCAAAGTTGCTTGCATCACTAAACATACGCATCTGGATCACACATTCGACCATGTTCGGATCTCTGTAGCATCGTGGGATATGGATGCCTGTGAGACATGGAAGAGACTGGATTCACCTCTGCCAAACTGCGACTTGACATCCTTGGATGTCATCATCCCATCCTTGTTTCTCCTGCCAGAGATCTTGTTTAAACACCTTGATGGGTCATACAAAAGGAGCCAGAAATCCCAAAGGATCAAACAGTGAACTGATAGTGGAGAAGATTCCACGTTTGGTCATGGGCTTATTTATGGAAAATGGTCTTGAAACAAAAAATGTCACTTTCAGCATCCCAGCGCAGCCCCAGGGCCCGATCAATTGGATACCTGTCCAGGTCCAGGTCACGTGTGGGATTGGCTCGTTCCGTTGCAGGTATTTTGCCTGTATAACTTCTCGTCGATTACTGAGAAACTTGGTCAGGTGGAAACCCCCTTCTCGAAGCAAATCAATCAACTTGAGGGCCAATTCAATGCCTTCATTGACTGTCCTAATTGATTTTAGATCATCAACATAGAAGTTGCGGTGCACAACTTCTGTGATCTTCTTGCCATACTTGTCTGCATTGTCATCGGCAGTTTGCCTTCGGGCTTTGTTGGAGCAGCAGTAGCAGGAGACAGTTCCAAAGATATGAACGAGCATTTGATGTTCCTTGAAAGGGTTGCTGAAGCCTCCACTCCACCACAAGAATCTCAATGAATCACAATCATCTGGGGACACTCGGACCTGGTAAACCATCACCTCAACGTGTGCGACAAGGGCAACTTCCTTTTGTCTGAAACGTATGAGGACTCTGATCAAATTGTTGGTCAGGTCCACGCCTGTGATAAGTTGGTCATTTTTTGCAGCTGCATCAAAGACTACACTGACCTGGCCTGGCCTGGCTTGTTAGGATTCATAACTGGGCGATGTGGTAGGTACCAGGTGTTGCTGCTCTTTCACTCCACCTTTTTCCTAGGAGGCTTACGAACATATCCATAGGTTATGTAGTCCTTGATAACGGAAGTGTACTTGTGGTTTAGTTCTGGGTCCTTGTCATATCTGCACTTGAGGTGACGGAGCCGTATTTCAGCCATCGGGAGGTTAAAGGGAAGGTGAGGGTTACTTTCTTTCCACAGCAGTCCCATTTGGTAGTGCCCATCAAACTTTGTAATCATGTCTTCGATCATCTTTGTGGAAGACTTCTCTTTAACAGACATTAAGCCATGACAGGGATCCTTAATGCCAAAAGTCTCAGGTCAGATCAGGTATGGGAGCATGTGCCAGAACAATGCGTCGCTGCATCCACTTTCCGCCGGTACTCCAGGGGCCTCCGTCTGCCCATCCCCCAGGCAGATGCCAGGCCCATCCCCATCTCCTTGAGATGATGGTCAACCTGCTGCAACCACGAGGCACATGGTCGGCCCACTGGCCTCCTCCACTCATGAGACTCCATCGCTGAGAGAATCTGGTGAGCAGGATCAGCGTCAGGAAAACGAGCCACATGTCCATACAGCCGCAACTGACGCTCACAGACTATGCAGGTAACAAATCTCATCCGAGTCTCTCTCAGAAACCGCTCGTTGGACACAAAATACGACCAGCGATAGCCAAGGATTCTCCGAAGAGACCTGGTACCAAAGGAATTAAGTCTCCGTTTCAGATCCTTAGTCAGAGACCAAGTCTCGCATCCATAGAGCAAGACTGGAAGTACCAAGGACCTGAAGACTGGGACTTTCGTCCTCCCGCGCAGGTACCGGCAGCTCCACACCCCATGATCCAGTGAATCCATGACTCCCCAGGCCCGACCCAGATGTCTATTGATCTCTGACTCACAGCCAGCAGAGACATGAATATCAATGCCAAGGTAAGTGAATCTCTCTACGACCTCAACATCCTCACCACAAACAGGCACAGACAGGAAAACAGCATCCAAGATGTCACCGAAAGCCTGCATCTTAGTTTTGACCCAAGAAGCCCGTAATCCCAGCGGCTCAGACTCCTCATTCAGCACCTCGAGGGCCCCCAAGAGGATATCTAAAGTCTCCGCAAAGATGACTGCATCATCAGCAAAATCAAGGTCCAAGATCTTGACATTCCCAAATGATGCACCGCAGCTTGATCTCTCCGACATCCTCCCTAAAATCCAGTCCATACAAGTGCTGAAAAGTGTGGAGCCAGTACACACCCCTGACGAACTCCAGTAACAACTGGAAATAAGTCAGAGATGGTACCACCACACTTCACAGCACTCTCAGTACCAGAGTAGAGTTCAGACATCAGATCGATCAGTTTTGGTGGCACCCCACGAAGACCAAGAATCCTCCAGAGGACATCCCGATTCACTGAATCGAACGCTTTACAGAGATCGACATAGGCTGCAAGCAGCCCCTGCCAAAACTCTCGTCTGCGTTCGGTGAGGACACGAAGAGCAAGGATATCGTTAATCGTTGACCTCTTTGGTGTAAAGCCTGACTGCTCTGGACGCTGGTGCTCAAGCAGATGGTGGTGAACCCAATCAAGAATTATCCGAGCAAAGACCTTGCCCAGCACTGAGAGCAGCGTCACCCCTCGGTAGTTGTTGCAGTCTGGGCGATCACCCTTCCCTTTCCAGAGAGGAACAACATGGCCCCTCTTCCAGTCAGTTGGGATGATGCCTGTGTTCCAGGCAGAGCACAAAACTGCATGCAGCGACACTAGTGCAGCATTTCCACCAGCCTTGAGAAGTTCAGCATGGATGCCACAGATCCCTGGAGCTTTGCCCCCTTTCAACCGGTTCACCGCAGCCCGTGTTTCCACAAGCGAAGGTGGACCACAGTTGATTCAAGGGTCAGCAACAGGGATTCTAACACCCTTGACGTTCAACTCAACAGCTGGGGGATCAGCCTGGTACAACCGCTCAAAGTAACCGGCCCAGCGGGCCTTCACTTCAGACTCCTCTGTCATGAGCCTACCACTCTGTGCTCTAACTGCAGTGCTCCGAGGGATGGGCTTGGATGTACGCAATGCGCGAATTCCCCTGTAAGCGGGACGAGAATCACCTGTTCACAGGTGATGCTCTACCCCCTCACAGATTCCTCGCACATAGGCCTCCTTGTCCACCCTCAGTGCACGTACAGTTTTACGCCTCAGCTCCCTGAACAGCTCAGCTCTGCCATTCAGCCTGGCCCTGAGACTCTGGTCAATGGTATCCAGTGTCCCTTGAGAGACAAAATTCTTCTTTGCCATGTGGTGAGTTCCAAGACATCCACCAGCAACATCAAGTACAGTGGTCTTGAAGGTGCTCCACAACTCTTCAGGACCCCCCAAAGCACCCAGACCCCCCAAGTGTCCACTCAGCCTGTTCGCAAACTCCATAGCTACTCTCTCATCCCTGAGCTTGCCAACATTCAGCCTAGGCTGGGATGGTACCATTCTCCAGAATTTAAGGTGCAGCTTTAGAGTTGCTACAACAAGCCTGTGGTCAGCATTGAGGAACTGATCACTCCAATAGACCCTGCAGTTCTGGATCATCCTCCAACGACCGTCAATGAGGATATGGTCAATCTCCTTTGCCACATCACCAGCGTTGGAATACCAAGTCCAGCGATGAGCTTGTGGGCGCTGAAACCATGAACCAGCCACCCTAAGTCCATGACTTCTTGCAAAGTCAAGGAAGTTAGTGCTATTCTGGTTCATAGTTCCTGACCCATGGGGACCAACACACACCTCATAACCATCTCTATCAGTTCCAGTCGATGCATTGAAATCCCCCAAGACTAGAAGTGTATCTCGTCTGGGGCACTGATCAACCACAGACTCGAGCGTGGTGTAGAATGCATCCTTCACGGTGAGATCACTCGCCTCAGTCGGAGCATAAACAGAGACCAGGAAAATGACACCTAAGGAGTGACGAATCCTTAATCTCATAATACGCTCGTTGACCGGTGTTACTTCAATTATCATTGGGGTCAGCTTATTGGACACAGCTACAGCAACTCCTTGGCTATGGTAACCATCAGAGCGACCAGACCAATAGTAGGTGTAACCACCCACCATTATCTCGCCGCAATCCGGTCTCCGAACCTCAGAGAGAGCTGCAATCCCGATGTCCAAACGCTTGAGCTCAGATGATAAGAGACAGGTGATCATCCTCTCTTCGGGATAGGACATTCCAGGCACCCACCCGAAGGGACCGCCTCAGGTTAACCCAAGGAGACCGCCGTCTGGTGGACGACACCTCAGCACCATTTTCCGACACACTCTCCCGCAATCTGACCCAGGGATGTTACCCCGTGGTTTCCCTCCTATCATCAAAGATTGGGGGTCCCGAAGGCTTTGCCCCAATCCCGTCATCGGTGAGCTTCCCTGCAAAGGGAAGCTGCACAGGAGGTACTCCCACGGAGTGGGTTTTCAGATTTTTTTGCGTTTTGCGGAATGAAGGGTTTTACGGTGGCCGGAGTGCAAATCCTGCCACCAACCTCCTAATAAAAAAGTAACCCAACTGCAGGAGGACGTCCGCAGACACAGTTGGGCACGAGATATGGATGGCCGTTGGCTCACAAGGAGCTCCTCCGCCCTTTGACAGATTTTGTTTTTAATCCTCCTGGGTGTCCATATCCAAACACCCTCCTCACCAGAAATCCTGGTGGGGGAGACGGTTTAGTCGCCGACAACCCGACCATGGAACAGGTTAGTACAGGTTTACATGGTACCTGTAGCAGGTCGCAGATCTGACCTGACATCAATCATCAAAAGTCTCTACCTTCCAGAATTCCTCCACCTGCTCGTTTAGAGTGATGTCGTCTGTTGTTGTGTGAATGTGGTGAACATTGTAGTGTTGTCGCTTTGGTTCGCCTTCCACACAGCCAAGAAGAGAAAATGGAAGGCAGGACAGGATAGCTATTGGATCAGGTAGCACACCACAGCGAACCTCCAGCGAGATAAATGCCTCCGGAACATTGGTGCCAATTATCATATAAATCTTCTTTCGGACAACTTCAGGTTGTGGAATGCCTTCAGGTGGGGCCAGCGCCTCTTGTTCTTGATAACAAGCTACTGACATAAGGGAATTCGCAAATCCCTTTCTTACCATACATGGTGCAACTCCAAGCGACACGGTTCATTGTCGATAAGCGACTCCACAGCAATACTGACCCTTTCTCCTTGATGCTGTTCTTCAGATTTACTCAAAGTGGAAAGAACCAAGTGATTTGATTTCCCTCTCAAATCCAACTGTTTGACTGAGGAGGGGTCTAGAACCAAAATCTCAGATCCTGAGTCGAGCATCGCATACGTGGTGATAGTATTCCCATTTTTAGCAAACACTCAGAGCAGCATCACTTGAAGTAGTACTATTCCTGAACCTTTAATGACAGCAGTACCACAAGTAGCAAGGCCATTTGCTTTAGACTCTGGGATAAGGCCTACCGTGGTCTTGTTGGTGGCTCTGGGCTGGGGTTCAGGGATGTGCAAGTGTGTGGTGAGGAGCACCACATTTTGGTATCTTACATCTGAAAGAGCTGGGGCAGACTCCAGCGACATGCTTCATGGTAACACCATACTGAATGACAGGTGTATCCTTCAAACAATTCTGGCATAAGGCTTTGATACGTACAAATTCGAATTTCTCTCGAAGGGTTATGACCTTGAATACATCACACACATGCAGAGGATGATTCTGGGAACAGCTGAGACAGGCTTGAGGCCTCCCTCTCTTTTCGAGGTGAGGCTGTCTCCAGCTTTCTGCAAACGTGGCTTGGTTATTACCTATAGCTATCATTGTAGGCCTTGGTGAATCGGTCTTAAAATTCCAACCTTTTTTGCTTCACTGAACAAGTAAGGTTCGACTCCATGAATTTGCTGTTGACAGAATGATTCGCTAGAGCTGCCCATTTGTTTACGAACTTGACAGTCAGCAAAGGTAGGGAATCGTTGGCCCTTTTCCTCCAAATCATGAGAGATGGGCGAAATTGTCCCGAAGGTGTCCAGGCAGTCGCTCCACCATGTCCACCACATTTCCTTGATTGATCTCGCTCAAGCAACCCATAGCTCTTAACGTTGCCAGTGCCGTAATGGTTTGATCAGCAAACCTTCTGGAGGGAGACTTTGTCACCATTCGGTATAGCTGGTCCTTTGATTAAGTTGCTGATCAAGGAGTTCATGACCATGCATGGTCGGCTATATGTCTCTTCTAGAATCTATAAGGCATGCTGTACTCCACCTTATATGGCCTCAAGGCCAGCAACCGCCTCCTTTGTCTCACCACCAAGGAATTGTAGTGAGTTTGTCATTTTGTATTCACCATCCCCGTCCTTCCAAGACATTATGTGGTGCTGAAATCGTCGATGAAAAAGAGGGAATAGGTCTGATGTTCTGAAAAACTTCTCAAGTTGTACTGTACTGGGGGTAAATCTTGGTTGAAGGCCAGTTTTTGTTGTCAGCGAAATGTCTCTCATGGCTGTTGCAACTATGGCCAGTACTCCCTCATGTGAGGATAGAGAAGATGGTGTTGGCATTAGTGAGGGCACCAGGGAAGTTGCTACAGTTGGTGCCCTTGGTAGATATTCACTCAGCCCAATTCCTATGGTTGAGATGGCAAGGGTCGCTGTGTCTATGGGAAGGGGTATAGCAGACATTGTTGTTCGCATTGGCTCTGGTGCAAAGGCAGGAGGGCCCACTGGAAGTAAATGCTACATATGATCTGATATGTGATATGGATATATATGATCTGATGGGTAGAAACTGAGGCAAGAAGATTCTGTTTTAGGAGCTATACCCTGTACTGTAGAGGGGGAGGTCAAGGGGGTCGCTGAGAATGGAATACCATTTTTTATTGGACGCATAAAGAGTGATGTTGATGCCACTCCTTTCAGGTCTATATCAGGCACAGGTGAATGTGAATGGATGTTGGTGTGGGTATCGAAAGTCTGGTTCATGAGCTGCCACGATTCATGATCATGGGTTGTGGCATCAGTGTCTTGCAAGGTGAGGCCATGACTGCTTTCCACCTCTTCTATTTGTTGAGTGAGTTGGGCCTCCAGATCAATGAGAGCAGCCTTGCTCCTGGCCTATGCCAGTTCACTTTCAGCTTGCATTTTGAGAGACTCACTTCTTGATTCTCTCAAACTCTTCTCCTTCCATTTATCGCTGACTAGCAATTGCCTCTTGCTTTCTTTCAAGCACCAACATTTTAATTTCTGCCTCAATTCTTCTTTGTTTATCCTGTTCAGCCATTCAAAGAGCTAGTCGAGCTTTCATGGCTTCAGCCTGTCGAAACCAGTCTGTTGAGCTGGATGAGCTGATTTTACAGGTAGCACCAACAGATATCCTGCTCATGGTGTGGCACCCTTGCTGGACTATCTTGTGATCCTAAGTCCTTCATAACCTGCTGGTTAAAATAGGTAACTGCATTATAAAGATAATCGTCGACAGTTTAGTTGAAAGCTGCCCTTTCCTGCGTCAGCTGGTTGTCTTGATGAAAAGCATTCACATGGTCTTCACTTCCATCCTTAACTAATGTCATTAAAGTATTGTGAGTCTATAAATGTGTTCAACAACTCATCATACTGAAAGAAGCGTTCTCTTACCATTGCAGCATTCTCTACATTATCCAGAAGAGTTTCGATAGAACCGCGTTCACGAGTAGCGGCACTCAGCTGTCCCACGCGTGCCATCCTCGCAGCGTGTAATTTCCACACTTCTCCGGTTTTCAAAATCACAGACGTTTGTCTTTGTCGATGACTTGTACGAATCGCCGAGTCCAAATGCTCATCCATTGTCGGCCAGTAAGAGGTCGAGGAAGTGACCAGTTCGGCAAAGCAAAAGTATCGCTTTGAATAAAGCAATGTGCAGGTGCTTGGTGACCTGCACCACGCCGACGGATGTATGAACATGAATGCGAGGACAACTTTCCTAAAGAATGCCGTTTTCTTCTAGAATGAACAAAATCGAACATAAAGAACATTAGTTCATACAAGCAGTATGGAAATATCGAGCAACAAGGCATGCAGTTATGACCACAACATGCCAAACGATTAAAGTGTTACAGAGAGGTATTTTCAGCACAGGATAATAATCTACCAAGTGTTCATACCTGTAGAATGAGTGAATATTCAAGGGAAAGCATAAAATAGAGATAAACAGAGGTTTGCAGCACTCCGAAGCAGAAAGGTTGCATTACATGGCAGGTATGAAAAGAAAAATGTTGCCAAAGGCGGGAAATGTTGTTGTTGTTGACGCTGTTGCTGTTGATGTTGCCGAGCCTCAACAGGTATTGTTGCCTAGTCTCAACATACGCTTATATTCAAGAAGCCACGACATGTGCTTCTAACAGTAAATGTTCTTCAGATTGGCTGCATGGATGTCAGTTTTTACATCATTGCAATTTTACTTGTCCGTACCTCAGAAACAAATTCTAAATACACTTTCTTTCAGTCCTCGAGCACGTATCCGTTTAAACTTCGCAACAACTTCGTTTTCCATGTCCGGGTAAAAGGCCCGTCTTCCGCTCCCTATCTTCTTCGAACCTTTCGTACTCTGAACAATTATTTCCTCATTCTTCACCATGCACGTCAAAGTCCTCGAGTTAAGTCCGAATGTGTGACACGCCTGTTGTTGGTTCTGACAAAAGTTGTAAAATGCGATAATCTCAATCTTCTTTTCACGGATGTATGATCGACGCTTCACTGCCGTGTCCATTTTGATTGTGATGAAAAACGTTGTTGCCTTGATCTGTTCAGCCATTACAGAGAAGATGATTTTTCAAGGTTTTATGTTAAAAACAATAGGTCTGCCGAACCGCATGACCAATGACATCATCAACTTTATTACCAATTACAATTTAGCCCAAGATGACCCTCAAAAATTTTCATACTGATCGGATAAAGTGTTTAATATTTGCAATTATGACGTCATCACGAAGGCACCTATGACATTAAAAAAAAAAAATCACACTCGTTTCCCTTGAGTTGCACTTCACATGTGCAAAGTTTCAATATATTTCATTGAGTGGTTTCAGAGATACAAAAGTCCAAAGTTTTTTTTTCAGTTTTTCCAACATTGCCACCATACCACGTGACCTATGGCGTCATAGCTATCACAAAAGCATTCGACACGAGTAAGTGCATCTATGGTGAAAATTTCATGAAATGTCTACGGTGCAAAAACAAACAAACAAACAAACCCCATGCCGCCCCGCTTCGCTTCAACCCCACTTCGATCGACACCTGACCCACAACGTTCTCTTTATCACATCAAATTTAGAATGGGTGGCCGATCACGTCATTGGGGTTTCGCGTTGATCTGATAAGGTTTTATTTTGGTCCAACATGGCTGCGAGACCAAGTGATCAATGATGTCAACATTTTCAACAAATATTCCCCATGCCGAGTCGATCATGTGATAAAAACTATCTCTGAAACCGCTTAGCCTTTCCATGGGAGGCTTTTACAAATATATATATATATATATATATATATATATATATATATATATATATATATATATATATATATATATACATACATATACATATATACATACATATATATATATATATATACATATATATATATATATATATATATATATATATATATATATATATATATATATATATCACCACAGGAGATAGCAATGACTCTAAATGCCTTTGTTTCCACAACATGAAGCCAAGAAAGGTGAGAGGCAGGAGCACCAGCTCAGAGGGGACAGAGCAGTTCTCCATCAGGCTGCAGACGAAAGCTTTGTATGTGGTCAGGAGCTCACGTGGGCCGAGGAAGGACTTTGCACGACAGAGGATGCCCAGTCGGAGACCCAAAAGATTAAATGAAAGGACTTCTTACAGAGGATTGTTGAGACAGTACATGGGGGGAGGGGGGGTCCAAATGTTCCTTTTGGAGATACATAGTGAGAGTGTGAGATGTGTCAGGATTGAAAGACATGTTCCACGTGTTGGACCAGTTTGTGATTTTATCCAGATCTGCAGAGTGAAGAAGCTGCAGCTGCTTGCCGGTCTGAGGGATGACAGATGGTACAGCAGAGGGTAGAGTCATCAGCAAAGTGATAAAGAGGATTGTCTACAGAGTCGGAGAGATCATTGATGAAAACCAGCAAAAGAACAGGACCCAGAACGCTGCCTTGAGGAACTCCAGCCTGAACAGGAAGAGGGAATGAGAAAACTCCATTTAGGGCCACACGTTGACTGCGACAGGAGAGGAAGTCTGCGAGCCATGAGTGGAGATGGCCTTGGATACCATAGGAAGAGAGTTTGGTGAGCAGGGCAGGGTGCCAGACCATGTCAAAAGCACATGATATGTCTAGGGATATGGCTCTGATTTCATGTCCAGTGTTGAGTACCTCCATCCATTGCTGGGAGAGCAGAAGCAGCATATCCAGGGTTGAGTGACCTGGTCTGAAACCAAAAAAAAATTAGCTCGGAAATTTAGAAAACGCGTTAATATGGCAAACGGCTGGAAAATTGGGTGTTGTTTCAAAATCGCTCCATCAGGGTGACAGGACACAAACCGCTCCACCAGTCATATGTGTGAATATTTTGTTCCTCAAGGGTCAGTAGTCATACTTGTGAAGTTTCACCTCAATCTTTTCAGCAACTTCAGAGAAGATTTTTGAAGGTTAAAAAAACAAAACAAACAAAAAAAAAAACAATATGGCTGCCGAATCACTTGACCCATGACGTCATCAACAATTTTTTTCTGTCGACCATTTTATCCCTGGAGACCCTCAAAAAGTTTACTGATTAGATGTAGCATTCTACATATGCAATGACGTCATACCGAAGGCACCTATGACGTCATAAAAAAAAAATCACACAGTCCCCATGTGGAGTACTTACTGTGTGCCAAGTTTCAATCGTTTCCACAGTGCGGTTTCAGAGATACAAAGGTCCAACGTTTTTCGGTTTTTCCAACATGGCTGCCACAGCACGTGACCTATGACGTCATAATTATCATTGAAACATTGTAAATGAGTAGTTGCTCCAATGGTGAAAATTGTCTCAATCCGACAAGCAGTTGTGGAGAAAAACACTAACGTTCTGTGCGGACAAACAAACACAAAAAAAAAAAAAAAAAAAAAAAAATCACTCAGTGACAACTTGGCAAAACAGCACAAAGTAGAATATAATAGCACTCGGTAGAGCGCATACCTCTGCCAGGTGGAACAGTTTACGTTTTGTATCCCACTGCTGATGGGCTGGATCTGAACCAAAATCCAATCTGCTTGTTCTTGTCACCTATTCAACTCATCCACCTTGTTTTGTCATAACTCGCCCACAACTTTTTGAGATATCGTGATATATTTAGTTTTTGGCCCTATCTATCAATCTGAGAAATTAGGCCTGCGTTGATCTTGTGACGCAAAAAATAATTGGTAGTTTAATTCAGCGACTTGACATGAAAATGCTCTTCAAAATTCAAGTCAATCAGATGAAAATTGACAATTTTAGAAACAATAAAAAATAGCCTATTTTGAGTTGACCTTATGGCCTATGTTGACCTTTTGACCTTTGATAACCTAAAAAGTTATAGGTGGTTGAATTCACAGTCCTCAAATGCAAATCCTGTTCAAATTTCAAGTCAATCGGATGACATTTGAGGATTTTAGAAAATTTGGCTCAAATTGGCCTCGTGGTCCATGTTGACCTTTTCCATCCAACGAATATTACGAAACTTCAATGCGGGACCGTCGCATTGTCGGTGACATTAATCTCTGAAAAATTCAGAATGATCGGCTGAGCGGTTTGGGCTGGAGGCGAGTGGACAGACAGACAAACACACAAAAACACACAAACAAATAAATGAAAAATCGTGCTAAGCACGACACTTGGCGAATTAGTTGACCTTTCCGTGTGGGGGTCCAAACTGTAATGTCATGGAATGTGTGGCGTTTATTTGTTCGTACATTAATAAAATGACGCGACGTCACAAATAACAATTATCAGGTGCACGTTGTCATGGTAACGGCAGCAGATTGAAAATTTTCACAACTCATTTAAAGCCACCATGTGACATTCAACAACTTATCATCGGTGCTTGTGGCCTTCATTCTGATTGTAGAAAATGTTTGAAAATACCTAGGAAATACCGGACAAACCAACAAACAAACCAACAAACAAACAAACCAACAAACAAACAAACCAACAAACAAACAGAACAAAATCGAAGATTTCGCCAAGTAACAAACACAAACAAATAAACAAACAAACGGAACCAAATGCCATTGTCTCTCCTTTGGCGAGGGTAATAATCCTCATAATCCCGATCTTCCCCAAAATTGAATCAATTTGTCCTTATCACACACCCAACGTGTGCGCCGAGTTTCGTCCGAATCCGTCGATAACTTTTTCAGATATCCTGTTCCAGACAAACAGGGTGAAGACATAACCCCCGTGCAGCTTCAGTGCTGTAGGTGGGAACGGCAGCGACACGGGGCGGAAGTTCATAGCCAGGACCACAAGATTAAAAGGGGAGATAGCGCGGACCCTCGTGGAGGAGGAATATCCGTGTGAGGCACGAACAGTGCGTGAATGTCTGTGGAGAGGGATGATGGTGAAGCGAGCCGGCATTAACTGGCAGCACTAAAAAGAAAGAACGAACACACACACACACACACACACACACACACACACACACACACACACACACACACACACACACACACACACACACACACACACACACACACACACACACACACACACACACACACACACACGTAACGAAGGTTGGTCAGGAACTCCGGTTTTTTTTTCTCCTCATTCGGCCCCCTCCCCTCGCTGTTCTGCAATACCCCACACTCCTTCAGCAACCCTCCTTACTTCAGCAACCTTACTTAGCTCTCATACGAGCCTCGACCAAGGTATACAAAAAAAAAAAAATAATAAAAAAAAAAACTCTCCACAGGAAGGTGTGCGGATTCTGTGAACATGCCGTCCCTGAAACCCTCTAACTAAACCCATTGAGATGCCTCTCCCCGTCCACCTTGACAGATAAGTCCCCCCCTACTCAAACCCCTCATGATCGCCACACCCCCCCCCCGGTTCAAAACCCCTCGTGATCGCCACTCCACCCAAAACACTTCAGCGCACCTACACCCATCTGCCACACGAAAAGCAAAGCCCAGAGGAAGACCAACCCCTTCCCCTCCCTTTCCCCAAAACCAATACCCTTCGTAACATCCCCACCAGGATGTAAATCCTGATAGACATAGACATGGACATGGACACTTACCTCCAGCCAATTAACACCTAAAGCATGTTGTGCGTTCAGCGCATTTTAAACACCAATTTGAAAATGTTACAAACCGCGTCACGAGATCCTGTACGTTCCCACTGGCTGGGGAGCGATTCCTCTCCACTGAGAAACGGCGAATAGACAGAGCGAGACAGCTCGTTGCCCGCTTTTTGTAGCACCGGGTGTTCGTGGATCCCACGTGATTCGCCAATCGCATCGTCGCATTGGCTCACAGCTGAGTACGTGAGTGGAGCACCGCCTACACCGAGTTGGACAATCTTCACACTGAGCCGTGGACAAATCCACTCAACTCCCCCTCCCCCTACACCTTACTCCACTCCCCCTCCCCTTACACTCTACTCCCCCTCCCCTTACTCTACTCCCCCTCCCCTTACACTCTACTCCACTCCCCTCCCCTTACACTACTCCACCTCCCCTTGCACTCTACTCCACTCCCCTTTCACCCTACTCCACTCCCCTTTCACCCTACTCCACTCCCCCTCCCCTTACTCCACTACCCCTCCCCTTACTCTACTCCACTCCACTCCCCTTACACTCTACTCCACTCCCCTTACCCTACTCCACCTCCCCTTACACTCTACTCCACTCCCCTTACACTCGACTGCACTCCCCTTTCACCCTACCCTACTCCACTCCCCTACACTCCACTCCACACCCCTGACAATCCACTCCCCCTCCCCTTACACTCTACTCCACTCCCCCTCACCTTACACCCTACTCCACTCCCCCTCCTCTTACACCCTACTCCACTCCCCCTCAACCCTACACTCTACTCCACTCCCCCTCCCCTTCCACTCTACTCCACTCCCCCTCCCCTGAGAATCCACTCCTCCTCCCCTTACACCCTACTCCACTCCCCCTCCCTGACAATCCACTCCTCCTCCCCTCCCACTCTACTCCACTCCACTCCTCACCATAGTGTGGACAAACTTACCCGGTGAGCAGCTTTATGGCTGAGTTCGTAAAGAGCCACGCTGGTGTGGGTTCAATCCCCGTCTCTCCGTGACCGCTCAGAGCGACGTGTTTTGTCTGAACGAAGGACTGTGTGACGAACCAATGATGCATATACAAGAGAGAGATCTATTTATTACATACAGACAGCAGACCGAAATTGAGGAAATTAAAATAGTGACAGAACGGTGCGAAGAGAAGAGGGGTTGGAGAACGGTGCGAACAGATGTTCAAGGTTTGTCAGACGCAGGTATATTAATGGTCGAGACAGGTGCTAACACACCTCTTCCCATTCCTTCAAATATTGCAACTTCATCTTACAATTGCCAGTTATACCGCTCTCAAAAAAAAAAAGATACATTTCCATCTGTCCCGATTAACAGGAGGATGTGATCGAGATGTTTATGATAATGAAAGGTATACATTGGATCAGGGGTCATACATAGCCTAAGAGTAAAGCAGAGGAGAGTTAAGACGGTAGTAAGGTAGGGGTCCTTCACTCAAAGAGTAGTTAATGCATGGAATGGTCTCCCTGGAAAGGTAGTGGCAGCACAAACAGTGGATAAGATTAGATAGGTACTTAGAAGTTATGGGTGATTGTGTGAATGTGTACGGAGTGCTGTTGGTGGGGGGGGTCTCGTCAAGGGGGGTTGTGTGGTTGATGTTGTGTGGTTGATGTTGTGCGTTTCTCACCCAAGAACTACATTCACCCACCCAAAAAAAAAACAATTACAAAAACAAACAAAAAAAACAATTACTCTTTTAAATTATTTAAATTGATATATTTCCCCATATTATTTTAGTGCCACTGGGATATATCGAGATGATATTGTCTCATTCCCTCATTCTACTCCCCCCCCCCCAAAGATATTGCATCGTTTTGATGGATGTAATCAGTGCTGTAGTCTAGGTTTTTGTAGTGAGTATACTGTGATGATCCCCGAATCCCTCCCCGCCTTCGCCACGTCTGTGCCGGGGAGCGACACCCCATAAGCACCACAGCACTAACACATACACTACATGCATCCACACACAATTGAGAGCATTCTACAAGACTGGGTATGTGTTATCAACAAATTATAGCAACACAGACTATAACAGCTAATGACATTTACAGCTGGGAAGATTGAAACGCTTTGGACTGATTTTCTACCGTTTAGTGATCCCTAGTGATTTTGCATGGCTGGAGGATTCAAATTAAAACAGTATGTTCACTTGTCTTCCAAACCATTCATTTATTCCAAAACCATTCCAAACCATCCACTACAAAACTTTCCAAATATGTTTGTACTCAGGCATCCGAGGTGTGCTTTGCCTCCTTGCTTGTGTGGCAGAACGATGGCTTCTCAACCATGTTGTGACGTACTTCCTTGGCTCAAAAAGAGTTACAGGGGGGCCCATTGATGCTGATCATCATCAAATTACTTACATTGGACAACAACAATGTAGATCTCTTGTCCGTGCATACATTGTTCATTAGACTGAAACCCCTTTCACACTCAGCCGTGCTGCAAGGGATGGTCTGCATGCATCGTATGAGAGGTTTTAGGCTTTCAGGCTCACTGTGTGGGTGCTCAAGGAAATCTCTCATACCATTAACTGCTTGGTCTTCACGAAGATTGAACAGCCTGCACAATCGTTTCCACTCATGACTCACCATACCGTATGCCAGGTGTTGATGGCCAGTTGCTTGTGTCCAGAATGCTGAGATCAAGAAGCATTTCACTTTCAAATGAGAGACGCTTCTCCATATTGTTGATCAGACTTTGTAGGAATTGCTTTGCATTGAATGATGTGAGCATTCCATTTGACTCCAGGGAAACCGATCCAAAATGTCCCGAAGCCTTTGCTTTCAATGCCACCTCCGTCATCTCTCCTGGACAGTCTTTGAATGACGCCAGCAATCGGATGGTGCCCTTCAGAAGCTGTTCTTCTCTCAATAGTGTGATCGAATGGGCATGGAGTTGCTGAGACAGGTTTGCAAGTTCAGACAGTACATCGTACATGAGTCCAGTCACACAGAAATTCCTTGCTTTGCATACGATGTGCCAGACCGCTGTAAGTTTCCCTCTCTTTGCTGTTTCTTGTTTGGTCTCCCGCAGCATTTTCAAAGTGTCTGTTGAGTGCTTCATATGATCTCCACACAGCCTTTACAGCACGGAAGCTGCTGGCCACCCATCGCGTAATTAAAACTCTGCCAATTTTCTTGACTCGTGAGCCCACTTCTAGTGCTGCTTCCAGAAGTTCCCATGAATTTTTATTGGACTGTAGAGATTGTGGATCGTCTCCATGAATGCTTTGAAGTGGTTGATTGACTGAACCTTATCCACAGCATCAGATACAGCCAGTTCCAAACGGTGGTTCATGCAGTGCCATGTGAAGAGGTTAGGGTACCTTGCAGTCAACCTGGTTGCCACACCAGAATTCTTGCCTCAAATGACACTGGCTCCATCAGAAACAAATTAGATCCAGTTATTTTGAAGCCACTCTTCACTGAAGCCTGCAGCGTTCAAACAGCTCAATAGGGCTTCCTCTATAATCTATACCCTCTGCCTTTTGGCTTTCCAGCTCAACCAGCTCCAGAAACACAAATTCCAGAGTAGCTCCATCTATAGATAAGAGGCTTTCACATTGACAGTCATGGCAGATTTGTGGCTGAGAGATGTAGCCTCGTCAATGAGAACAGACAACTTGCTTGAAGAAGACACAATGCTGTTAACAATTTTCTTCTGCATCTCTTTTGCTATGTGTTCTACAATTTTTGTGGAACTGTCCCTTGAGTGCAGACAAGTGCCCATGCTGACACCATTTTTTTCCCTGAAGCTCAATGAGATTGTCATGGTCAGTGAAAGGTCGGTTCATCTGAATCCGCTGTCACACCTTGATGTTTTAGCCAGTGTATGGCAACGTATTAAAATGTATGTAAAACGCTGGCGCACGCTGAACTATTGATGTTTTTTCCAGTTTTGGGCGTATTCATAACGAGTTGGACGCATGCATAACGTATTAGTAACGTACACAGAACGTTTCGATAACATATAAATAACTTATACCAACGAATGCTTAGCGTGTTTTCGGCGTTCACAACCTATGCTCAACGATAGTCTAACTTATGCATAGCACGCGGCAGCGTATCGCCGACGATCACGTGGCGTAGCCTATTAAAAGGCTGCGGCTCAACGATTCAAATCATAACCGCACTAGACATCAAAGTGTAAAGCTGCTGTCACACCTTGACGTTTTAGCCAGCGTATGCCGACATATGAAAAATTTCCCGAATACGCTGGCACACGTCGAATACATTATGGGCAAGTTTTGTATACGTTAAGAGCACGCTGAAGCACGCTGGTATACGTAATAGTACGCCGAGTACGTCGACAAATTTTAAGCATGCTGAAAATTTTTCGACATATGCCAGCGTATGACGCACACGTTCCGCATACACTGCCCATAAGTTGTAGGCACGTTATGCGATCGTTGACACACATCGACACACGTTACTTGTAAGTTACTCATAAGTCGAAACACGTCAAGGTAATGTTTCGCGTACCCGAAACTTATTTCTAACCTATGAGTAACGTGCTTTGAACCTATGAGTAACGTGCTTTAAACCTATGTGTAACGTATCTCCAACGCATATTGACGTCTGTAGAAGTATTTGACGTCTTCCAGCCGACGACAGAACTTACTGAACGTGTTACTAACTTACAGTTACCGTATAATGGCGTATTTGCAGCGTTTAGGGGAATTGGTATATAAAAATGGGGTTCACACAGGAGGAACCCGTCAGTGTTCCAGACTCCATGGTTTTTTATATTTTTTTTCGGCATGACGGTGATGTTGACACTTCGATTTCTAGTGCGGTTATGATTTAAATCGTTGAGCGGCAGCCTATTAATTATATTATATTATAACCATACTAGAAATCGAAGTGTCAACATCACCGTCATGCCGAAGAAAAAAAAAATCATGGAGTCTGGAACACTGATGTTAAACATTATGTCGACGTGTTTCGACTTATGAGTAACTTACAAGTAACGTGTGTCGACGTGTGTCAACGATCTTTTAACGTGCCTACAACTTGTGGCCAGCGTATGCGGAACGTGTGCGTCATACGCTGGCATACGTCGAAAAATTTTCAGCATGTTAAAATTTGTCGACGAGCTCGGCGTACTACGACTTATGCCAGCGTACTACGACATATGCCAACATGCTCTTAACGTATACAAAACGTATTCGACGCGTGCCAGCGTTTTAGACAAATTTTTCATTCGTCGGCATACACTGGTGTTAAAAAATAAATTAGATCGTCAAGGTGTGACAGCGGCTTTAGCAAGGTAGTATGCTGTCCTGAATACAGCATCTGTCTCAGCTAACACAGTCTCTGACACAGCTCTCACCACATTTCCAAGTAAATCCTGTCCACCCTTTTCAGTGAGCTCCTGAGCTATTTTGTGTGCCCTGGACATCTGATGTCGTCGAATCTTGTTCCTCAAGGAGGCCAGGGCTGTTTGTCTGTTTCCGTTTGAGCCTGAGGACTGGATCTTCAAGGAAACCCACTCCTCAGATATGGACACTCTTTTTTTTCTGTGTAGATGCCAGTTGATTTTGTAGTGCTACAAATAGCACAACCTGGAAGTAAATAAAAACATGGCTAATTAACATCATCATACAAGTTGTCCTTTTTGTATCTATATTAGCAATAGCACCTAGTGCTGAACAAGGCCAAAATCTACTCAAAAGTATTTAATGAACAGTTTAGAATCTTCACACCATGGCGAACCAATTCATGACAAGGAGAGGAAAGGAGACAAATGTTCCACTCTTTCAATAGGTCCAATTATCTGACAACTATTGATATTTAACATACCATTTAGTAATTTTATGGTGTAAAAGTCTGAAATTATTGCACCTTTAAGATGACCATGAATTAACTATCCCTCCATTTGCACGTAGAAATCAACTTTATGAATTCCAATTGTTTATACCGCAGATTTGCATGTTGGCTGATATTTACCTAACTTTCTGTCCCTCCATTCTAACCAAGGATGCCGGTTTTTAAATTCCATAGCCTGACTCTCAGTCCACAAGGCTGGCCAGGAGTTCTCATCTAGAAAGGAACAAGGAGATACAGTGTGATCACAGCATTGTATTCTGTTGATTACTGGACCCACACACAAACACGCACACACGTTTTCTTGTGGCGGATTTTTCTCTTCAGATCAATATTAATCCACAAGAGGGGAGTCTCGCTTTTGCATGCCGATGGAACTGTTCGAGACTGGAATAGTCTGAATGCATCAGGTGTCAGAACCCCCAATGTTGACACTTCCAAGAGAGCTTTGTGCGGCTAGTTTGCATGTAATCACCAGGTTCAAGTGCACGAGTCTTCAGCATTGAAATTAAGCACTAAATCGGATGAAGATTTTTTTTTTTAAATAATGAGCTATGGTGTGAACAATAGCACTATGAGCATGAGGCATAGGCCTAAGCCAAACTCAAGGGAAGGCAATAGCACACTCGGCCTAATAGTCATCGTCATGGGCCAATCAATGTCACAGCTAACTGACAATATTATTGCCTGGACCTGAAACATATATATACTGTATAATCCGAAAACAGAATTCAAAAATAACTTTCCGTTCGTTCTTCAGAGCCGTTGGAGTGAATTTGCATATTTTTCCACCGCTGCCTTTAAAATCTCTAATTTAATCATTATAAGTCACAGAGCTTAGTGGAACTCCTTATTTTGTCAGTCTATCCTTCCTCTATGTGCTCGTGCTGACGGAAAAATTATTCGGATGATGGTGGAAGAGAAATTCCTTCCGGAATGTTATTTTTCCCAGTATGAAATGCAAGCCGCAGCTAAACTGCGAAACACACGCCGTTTTTAATCGGATTTTCGAGGTAATCTCATTACCACCCTATAGATACTGATAAATCCGAAAACAGATTGAAAATTTTTCGTTCCCTTCGATGGCGAGGCGCCAAAATGTACGCGGTCCACCAACAATCGTTTTTTTTTTTTCTGTAATTTAATCATCACAAGTCCGACAACCGAATGATACCCCTCCTTTCTTAGGTCTATACCTCACCTACCTCCATGTACCGATGAAAAAATTATTTACATTAACCGCCGCTAAAGGGAATTAATCAGCGCATTTTATTTCCTGTTCTCAAAGTACCCAAAGCTGCTTTAGTCGCCAAAATACCAAACATCCTCCGATTTTCACCTGGTTTTCTACGTTGGGATTTAGCCGATGGCTATCGACTGCGAAATCTGAAAACAGAATTCCAAAATATCTTTCCGTTCGTTCGTGAGAGCCGGTAGAGTGAAACTGCATCACAGCCGTAAGGCCTGACGTTAATCGATTAGGCCAGCGGCGCGAAGTGCTTTATTCGCTCATAACTCGACAACACAAAGGCACACAAATTCAACACACACATCGTCATGCAGGTAACAACGTCAGGCATCCGGCGATATCAGTTATAAAGGTGGAAGAAGCCATTTTGGTCGCGAAAGGGGCCCCGAACCGTTGCGGCCTACAACTATCCAAGGCGTGACACTCCGGGCCGCGAAGCCGCGATTTCTTTACACACTCATAAAATGACTATACAAATTCCGAAAACGTCCAAACATACCTCAAAATGTTCAGGTAGTTTTCCGTCCTCTCTGAGCTCGCCTTAGGATAGACCAATAATTAATTGGCCAAGCCCCCACCCCCCTATTTACATGAAATGTAAATCCACCCCCCCCCCCCCCCGCACGCACATTGCTGGAATTATAGAGATTAACTAATTTGTATGCGACTTTCACTTACCAGGTGTAGTGTTAGCATCAGGCTGCTCCTTTTCAGTAGTTTCTGTAGTGTCATCCGAAGTGGCAGTAACTTCAGGGCCAGGCTTACGAAAACACTCAAAGAGTGTAGTTTGCTTTCTTTTCATAATGTTAGCTAATTAAAAACTTGCAACGCTAGCTACTGTCAAACACGTGTTCATCGTTGGTAGTTGCGTGAGCATGACGTCACGTCTACGTCACGTAAATCACGTGTCACAGCCAGTGAGCCACCGCGTTTCACGCTTTGTAACAGCACCGCACTGGAGTGGGGGTGAATTTTATGAATGGAGATGAATGACGTAGATGGCTTCCCCTGCAAGGCTTATTTTATTGCAGTTATACTCTACCCGGTATGTGGGAACAAAATCAATGAACTGAAAGTCCTGTCACAAAACTATATCGTTACGTATCCTTGCACAGTTTTAAGTGGGTATACGGAAATCCTGGAGCTTTCTTAGTGGGTATACAGCGTATACCTGCGTATCACAGATTACACCACTGGATGTAATTGGTCTGGTGATGATGTGGTGAAGGCATGATGGGTTGAACGGCCTCCTCCTGCATCTCGTTTCTCGTGTATGTTGTTATGTAGCAATTCATACAATGGTCAACTTTTCATATAGAATCTGGAAACTTGTGTTTTTTCACTTCCTAAGATCACATAGGACTACAAAAGAGTTGTTTCCAATTTTTCCAAACATTGCTAATGACAAAAATCCAAGATGGCGGCCAGCGAGTGACAAAAATCAATAAAAATCTTGATGACAAATTTCAAGCAGTAGCAAGCAGTAAGGCAACTGAAGAGTGTGGTGGCAAAATCAAACCCCTTCATTACATCAGAGAACGAAGAAGGTTCCAAGTTGAAGCTGGTCAACCTTGTGACGAACAGGATAATGCATGCATCAGTACAGCACGACATACTGGACGTAGAGATGCGTGGGAACAAGGCACTTGTCAGACATGTACAAGAAAGAGTCAATGGTGAGAAAAACATGTGGGACAAAATGTCAAAACTGAAGTATCTGACGTGGAATGATGGATGCAAAACTATCAGTCTCAAGCCAGAATCGGAAGTGGTCAGCTTGAAAGCAACAAACTCTCTGTTTGTTTGCTTGCTCATTGCAAAATCTTCAAGAGAACTCGATCTGGAAGACATCGTAGGAAAGCATGAATTTGCTAGTTCCAATGCCACACTAATGAAGCCAGCTTGTTCCCTCCTACCCAGTACCAACAAGTCTATCCTCATTCATGAACTCGAGAGCATGGTTGCAGAGTCTGCCACGTCTCAAACATCCATTGGAGAGGAGTCAACCTCCCAACATGGCCCGACCAGCATCATAATAGATGGCATGGCTCTCGTACAGGAGATGGTTGTCTACAAAAGCCAAATTAAAACCTGTAAAGATCTGTTGAAATGCTTTATTCGAAGTGTTGATGGTAAATCGGTTGGTTACATGGATGCATACCTAGTATTTGACAACTACAGCATCATTAATTCACTCAAGGACAGAACCAGACAGCTTCGTACGGCAGGGAGAACACAGGACAAGGGGTATAAAGTAGACGATACTACATGCATTAAAGACTTCAAGTCATTTCTGAGCACTAAGGAAACAAAAGCCAATGTTGTGTTGTATCTTGCACAAAAAGCTGTTCGATTGTGCAAAGTGCCGATCACCACACACACCCAGAAAGGCGTCCTTTCTTCCCAGCCAAACATGGTGGGCATTCCGAGTACACAAGAGGAAGCTGATACACTGTTGATCTTGTATTCAGTGGCAGTGAGTCATCTGGGCAATACTGTGCACATATATTCTTGTGATACTGATGTGCTAGTGCTTGCTCTGCGAAGAGTACCTGATCTGAAGCCGGACAGTGTTATCATCATGGGCACTGGAGATGGACGACGAAAAATCAAACTCAAGCCCATCTATGTTGCTCTAGGTGCAGAAAGAGCAGCAGTATTGCCAGGATTGCATGCACTCACTGGTAGTGATACCACTGGTCACATCAAAGAAAAGGGGAAGTCATCATGCTTCAAAGTCTTCATGAAGGCAGGTGAAGATGTTATCTGTGCTCTTGCTGGACTTGATGTTGGAGTGTACCCATCACCAGGGGTGTTGTCTGGATGTGAAAAGTTTGTGTGTCAGCTGTTCAACTCTGGGTTTGCATCAGCCAAGGCACTGAGGTGGCACATGTTCAAGCAGCTGAAGGGTAACCAAGGTGTGGAGAAGCTACTTCCGACTCAAGGATGTATCACTGAGCATATATTGCGCACACACCTACAAGCCAACATATGGTTGCAAGACTTAGTAGCTGTACCAATTCTAATGGATCCTGTTACTCTGGAATGGCGACAACTGGAGGACGGTCACTATATCCCAGTTGGCTCAAAAGTTCCAGCAGCACCGGAGGCTGTGGTGGAACTTGTGAAGTGTTCCTATGTCGCCAGTAAGTGCAGTGGACGGTGCTCTTGTAAGGCACGTAATCTAGCCTGAACAGAGCTCTGCAAGTGTGAAGGAGCTGAGGACACATGCAACAATGTCGCAATTGATGAGAATTCAAGCGATGACGAGGAAAATGAGGACTTGGATGACTAAATAATTATATATGCCTAAGCATCTTTGTGTTTTGTATTTGCACATCCATTCAAATTGTATGTTCTCAGTACTACAGAAGGTCCTTTTTGTGCATATTTGGCTGTCATCTTTTGGGGGGTTCGTAAATAATGCCGAACTGGGTTAAATTTAGCTGAACAGATATTTTTTATTATCTCTGAATGTGCTATAATGGGTAAAATGTGGCGATTTCTCAAATTTTGGATTTTGGTGACTGCTTATGAATAAAAAAATTTGGAAACAGCTGTTTTTGTGTTCACTGTAAACATAGGAAGTGAAAAATTACAAGTTTCCAGATTCTATATGAAAAGTTGACCAAATTACACAATGACATACACTATTCCTTGTGTATTCCATTTTATGGTGGCAGGAAATGTATTCAGGGCAGCAGCACATGGTGGATAATAATTTAATAACAGCACCACATCTCACAGCACACTCGGAACAAAAGCATAATTCAGACATACAAGACTGATGAGTTTTGGGGGCACCCCAAGAAGACCAATAATCCTTCAGAGGGCATCCCGATTCACTACATGGTAATGAAGGTTATATAAACAAATTCCTGAACCCGCCAAAGAATCCTACTATTGGACCTGGTAAATGTCTGGTATACCGACGGCTACTTTGGAAAGGCAGAGTGTCTCAATGGTTTGAAAACCAGATCAAACAGTGTCCCATTCTTACTATGCTGTTCAACCACGAGTGATTTTCACCACCCGCCAGTTGCTTCCATCAGTTCAAAAACATGTTCTGCCCGCCTCTCATACAAGTAAGATTATTTAGAAATTTCAGTGCCAGTGTGATGCTCGGTATGTGGGCCACACATCTTTCAGATTGAAGGATCGCATTGAACAACATGTTCCTTTGGGCATCAGAACAGAGACAACCAATGTGGGCTTGTAAGAATGTACATAGTATGCCAACTATTCCCTGTGGTTACCATTTATTGAAATTGGTTACCATTTACTGAATAATCCTCAGTGTGCAGAGCAATATCGTATCGGCTGGTTTAAAATCCCGAGTGGAGGACGCTGCTGAGCTCACCTTCGTGCAATGGAGGCCACATTCATCAAGTCAAAAAATTATATTCTTTGAGGACAGAAATAATTTGTCTGAACTATATATCTATTTTGACTATGATGACTTGACTGTGACAATTCCACCACAGTCAACATTGAGTCATCATGAAAACCATACCCCCTCTCCCACCCCCCCCCCACACCCCCTCTCCCACCCCCCACCCCACACCCCCCCTCCAACCCCCCACCCCTAGTAGCCCTCAGCTAATTAGCATTATGTTTCAGCCAGATTTTGGTGATTCATTTCTGCCTACTCATTATTCATGATGCTCTGTGGTTCCACCAATCAACATTAAGGAACATTACAATGTAAATTTATAAATGAGTTAGGTGCTTCTTCTTCATCTGCTTGTGGATTTATCCTCAGGAGTGCAAGTCGAAAAGCTTTGATAATGTATTGTTACGGATTTCAGAATCTGATCCGATGAATACATACAAACATCCAGATCCTCAGATAGTTATTTCCCTAAATGCATGTCCAGGAGAGATCCATCCCCATGTCTGGTGGGATTCTAAATGTGATGCGTTGAGAAGGGTAAAGAATAGATTCCCTCTCTTATGGAAAGCTCCTTTTTCTCTTTACGACAGACACATTCATGCACGTGAGATAGCGTTAGCCCATCGGAGGCTCGACACCCACCTTTTTCCATCGACGTTGACACGCGCTTCTTTCATCGAGGCCGAGACCCGTCTTTTTACATCGATGTTTGACACCCCGTTTAGCATCTCTATGGACGCTAACTGGCTCTTTTTCATATCGGGCTGAACATTGAGGTGATTATTGTTGTTAACGTTTTATGAGCGCTTCAGGTTATCGCTCGGTAATTCTGACAAATGGCTGCTTCATGCTGTTCGTCCAGCACCACAGGAATGGTGTTGTGGGCCAGGAGTGATCACGGGACAGGTAGGTTGTCACGGCAACGATTCACAAATGGGGTGGGGTGGATTTGGCTGGAGTCTGCACCCGCCCAGACGGGCCGCCTATAAAAAAAAAAAGAGGACGAGAGGTCCGTTATTGGCGGGTCAGTCGACAAGTCATTTTGTGAGTCAGTTGACATCAGTAAGTCGGTATCAGTCAGACGGCTTTACCAGTCAGTTGGAGTCCAGTCAGTCAGACTACTTTACCAGTCAGTAAGTCGCTGTCAGTCAGACGGCTTTTCTAGACAGTCGAATGCTCAGTCAGATGGCGACGGTCAGTTTTGCGACAGTCAGTCAGACAGCTTTTCCAGTCAGTCAGTCGGCGCCAGTGAGTTGCTGACAGCCTTAGCCCCTCACAGCACCTCACAGTGCCTCACAGCACGTCAGCACCTCACAGTACTTCACAGCTCCTAACAGCTGTCCGTCGGTTGTGGCTCCTGGCGATGCTCGGACCGTTAATGCTCCTGCTCGAGACCTGATCTTGGCGTACCTGATTCTTGGCGTCCCTGGTTCCTGGGCGCTGGCAACAGACAAGGCACGCTCACACATTTCAGGACGTTTTTATTTGACGTAAGACTTCTATTTGGCGAGTGAGACGATTTCTCTCCCCCCCCGCCCCCCTAATGATTTGCTGGGTACCCTTGTCTCATGTTTAATTGTTAAGTCAATGTCGAGGCTCGTATGAGAGCTAACACACAACTCACAGCAAGGGAGCATGAGACAAGAGGGGCGGGAGTGGAAGGGACAAAACAATGGGGAACAGACACATTAGGTGAACTGTGGAAGGGAGAGGGATGGGGATGGGATGGGGAACATGGCGAAGAGAAGATGGACATTACAGGGACTTTCAGGAAGGAAAGCAGGGGAATTGAAGGAAGTGGGCTTGGGTGGATTATCGGGGGTAGAAAAGATCGAGGATTTGGATGGGGGAAGATAAGAGGTGGTGGTGAACAGCTGTTTTGAAAGCCTGGAGGGAAGAATGGGAAAGAATAGAGTGAGGAAGTTTATTCCAAAGGCGGGAAAAAAGAGGAATGAAAGAGTGAAGATGGGCAGTGATTCGTGATTTTGGTAGTTTTACCAGAAGGGGGTTGTTGGCGGACCTTGAGCGCCCTGTGGAAATGTGGTGGGGACAAATCGCAGAGAGAGCAGGGGGGCAAGGCTGGAGAGGAGTCGGTAGAAGACAGAAAGACCACCGACCAACCTGCAGTGATTGAGTGAGAGGCCCAAAGACTCAACTTCATTGCGGGAGATGCCGATGATCTTAAATGCCCTGGTTTCGACAGCGTGAAGCCGAGAAAGGTGGGAGGCAGGAGCACCAGCCCAGAGGGGAGAGCAGTACTCCATCAGGCTACGGACAAAAGCTTTGTAAGTGGTCAGGAGCTCAAGAGGGCCGAGGAAGGACTTTGCACGACGGAGGATTCCCAGTCGGCGACTGGCTTTGGAGGCGAGGTTGGAAATGTGACTTTCCCAGGAAACGTCATGGCAGATAGTGAAACCCAGAAGCTTGAAAGAAAAGACTTCTTCCAGAGGATTGTTGAGAAAGTGGATGGGGGGGGGGGTTTCTAAACGGTCCTTTTGAAGAGACATAGTGAGAGCGTGAGATTTGTCTGGATTGAAAGACGTGTTCCACGTGTTGGACCAGTTTGTGATTTTATCCAGATCTGCAGTGAGCGAAGAAGCTGCTGCTTGCCGGTCTGAGGGATGACAGATGGTACGGCAGAGGGTGGAGTCGTCGGCAAAGAGAAATAGAGGATTTTCCAAGCTGTTACATCTGTTTTCCAAGATTTTCCAAGAGGACTCCTTGAGAGCAGGATCCAAATCCTGCAATGTCTTTCAAATACCATCACAGGCAAATCACTTTCAGAGTGTGACATTGTTTTTTATTGAATTTTTCCCCCTTCCTTGGCACACATTTTTGAGGAGAAGGCTCATCAACATCTCAAAACAACTTGCAATGTGCATAAAAGCTGCTGCCCATATGATGTTTACTGACTAGAATGGCGTTTGTGTGCTTGAGGTGCATTTTGTGTGCAGTTAATAGAATTAATCAACACCAACTCCTTTTTGGATATTTATTCAACTAGCTTTAGAAATTATTTTGCTTCATAAAATTAATGTTTGCAACGAATTTATTCTTTAAGATTGTAATTGTGCATATGGTGGAAAACAAGAACAAGCCTTGATTTTAACAAACCCAGTGGTTACAACATAAAACTGGGATCTTTGATTTGAACAGCACCACAATGGACGATGATATACATATTAAACTAGAGTGCGGAATAATAATTTTGTTTATTTTGAACCAGTTTGTTCAGAATCGTAAGTTCTGATTTTGTTCTCAATCCAGCTGACAAAGTTTGTGACACGTGTATAGACTCCAGGCTTGTAACGGACACCACAGCCATGGCCAAAACTGACCACACCATGAACTACGTACCTTCCATCATCTAACGTACACATGAGTGGCCCACCAGAGTCACCCTGAAAAAGGGAGAAAGATGTACATTTTCAAAAATAATAGATAATAATAGGTCAAGTCGCATTTCACAACATAAATGATCAAAAAATTAATTTTGAATGATAACAATTATTTGACCTGATACAAAAAAATACAGAGATTGTGGAGTGCAGAGATCTTGCATGCTAAACCACATTTTTAATTTGCCAGCATGGATCCGAGAATGAAGGGACAATCAAAGGTGAAATATCAAAGCATCAAGTGGTGGAAGTTGAATACAAATTGGATAATGTTGAATACAAATCAAATTCATAAAAGACATCACAAGAACTGCCACAATATAACTGCTGGCAGTGATGACCGGGCACCAAGACATCTCGCTTTGATACCACCTCGCTTTCATCGGACACTTGACCCTGACCCATGGCATTTATTAGATTCAATTGAATTCAGAATGGGATTAAAATTAATTCAATTCAAATCAAATGGAAGACCAAATCGGTACAGTTCTGCATTAGAGTAATCAGAAGGAACCAGAACAAGTAAAAAAGCAAAGATGAAGTCATCAGGAGGAACCTGGAGAGGATTCGGGTTTCAGCTGCTGCTCCTCCACTGTCAATCCCATCCAGGCACAACAAAGCAAGCCTTATGAAAAAAATATATATATATATATTGAACCCAGATTCAAAAATATATATAATTCTGGCTGCCAGAATATGCGTCTGATCTGATTAAAATTAAAAACATATATTCCCATCGCTATTACATCATGATTGTGAAGTTTCACGTCGATCGATAAAGCGGTTCAAGAGAAATATTTTTTTTTAAGTTTTCTCGTTCAATGCAATATGGCTGCCAGACCATGTGACCTATCAATTATTCGTGAACCCCCTGGTATCCCCAAGACTTGGGGAATATGTGGGTGAAGTTTCCCCTCGATCTGTCGATCCATTCTGGATAAGAATTTTAAAGCTTTATTCTTCATAATATCATAACTGCCAAACCCTCATGATGTTTGTGTACTGGTGTGTTAGACCAGATACTCCAGATATACTCAGACACCCTCATGTTTTTCCACGACATCACACGACGATCATCGAATTGAACCAGGGATTTATCCGATTGACATAACCAGACAGATCACTGACACCCTGGTCCACCAGCGCCAGGCAATACACGAGCCAGATGCCTACGACAGTGACCGGTGATGTTTCAACCCTGGTGCTGTTCCTTCCAGAACTTGGTCAACCAGGCTCATAACCCCATGACGCAGAGACTCGCCTTCCTCGTGAAATGCACCAAAAGTGAAGTTAGACAGCTTGTTGACCGATTTCAACACTGCTATGTTTCTGATCCTGAGGTTGCTAAAGGCCCTGTCACACCTTGACGATTTAGCCAACGTATGCCTGACATATGCAAAATTGGGCTAAAACGCCGGCACACCTCGAATACGTTATGGGTAAGTTTGTACACGTTAAGAGCACGCTGAAAAACACTGCCATACATCGTAGTACGCTGGCTTTCATCGTTGTACTTTGCGGTTGTCCTCAAATTTTAGCATGCTTGAAATTTTACGACGTATGCCAGCGTATGGCTCACACGTTCCGCGACGCTGGCCATAAGTTGTAGGCACGTTATGCGATCGTTGACACACGTTACTTGTAAGTTACTCATTAGTCGAAACACGTCGAGGTAATGATTAGCGTACCCGAAACTTATTTATAACCTATGAGTGACGTGTTGTAGGCACGTTACGCGATCGTTGACACATGTCGAGACACGTTATGCGATCGTTGACACACGTCGAGGCACGTTACTTGTAAGTTACTCATAAGTCGAAACACGTCAAGGTAATGCTTAGCGTACCCAAAACATATTTCTAACCTATGAGTAACGTGCTTTGAACCTATGTGTAACGTACCTCCAACGCATATTGAAATATGTAGACGTATTTGATTGACGTCTTCCGGACGGCCACAGAACTTACTGAACGTGTTTCTAATTTACAGCTACCGTATAATGGCGTATTGGCAGTGTTTAAAAAAAAAAAAAAACAACAACAATAACTTCCGATATTTCGTCACCTGCCTTCACGGAGCCAAGGAGAAAAAAATAAAATGTGCCTTGACGGAGAAAATAAGTTTCGGGTATGCTAAACATTACCTCGACGTGTTTCGAGTTATGAGTAACTTACAAGGAACTTGTGTCGACGTGTGTCAACAATCGCATATCGTGCCTATAACTTATTCCCAGCGTAGCGGAACGTGTGAGCCATACGGCGAGTACGTCGTAAAATTTTCAGCATGCTTGAAATTTCACGACATACTAAACGTACCACGAAATATGACAGCGTACTTCATCGTTTTTCAGCGTGCTCTTAACGTATACACAACTTACCCATACCGTATTCGACATGTGCCAGCGTTTTAGACACATTTTTCATATGTCGGCATACGCTGGCTAAATGGTCAAGGTGTGACTGCATGGTTGACACTTCCAATTCTCAGGCGGTTATGATTTAATTCGGTGTGTGGCAGGTTTTTAACAGGCTACGCCACGAGTTCGTCGGCGATACGTGCAGCGCGCTATGCCTAAGCTAAACTATCGTTGGGCATAGGTTGTGAACGCCGACAACAGGCTAAGCATTCGTTGGTATAAGTTATCTATAAGACAACGAAACGTTCTGTGCCCGTTACTAATATGTTATGCATACGACCAACACGTTATGAATACGACCAAAACTTAAAAAAAAAAAACAGCAAAATTTCAGCGTACGCCAACGTTTTACATACATTTTTATACGTTGCCATTGCTGGCTAAATCGTCAAGGTGTGACAGCGCCTTTACCCAGAATTTTGGAAGGAGCTCGAATGGAGGTTCGGAAATACAACAAGGATAACCACTCGAGTGATTGAGAAACTCACTAATTCCCTGAAGTTCAAGGCGGAAGAGAACTACAAGTTTCTGGAACTTGTGGATCTCTGTACGGAAATAGTTGCACAGATGGGTGAGTTACCCAGCCTCAACGTATTCAACTTCGTATACAACCTTCACCAAATCCTTGAAAAGCTACCTATCCATATCCACAATGGCTGGAGGGAGCACGCCTCAAAATATAAGATGACATTTGGCAGCTACTCACCATTCACCTTTCTCATCGAATTACTGAGAGAAAAGGCTATACTCCACAACAATCCCGAGTTGTACCCATCTTGTCAATAGAATTATAAGATGACAGAAAAAGGGAGAACGTCCAGAATTTTAAAACCCTTCTCCCCCTTTCCGTATCTTGGCAACATCTACACAAATGAATCTTAAACCACAACCATCAGCCACGAGATACTGCTGGTGACATGACAAGCTGGGTCATCATCTGTCTGAGTGCATCTCGTTTAGCAGAAAACCCATCCACAGAAAACCCAAAGCAAAGACCATGCCTCCTTTATGCATGACGTTCCAAGATGAAATGACGAAACCCAGAATGAGAAACAGTCCAAAAACTCCAAAACGACTTTCTCAACAATCTACTTTCCCCATCCCCTTTCTCAACAATCCTCTTGAAGTCCTTTCATTCAAACTTTTGGGCCTAACTATCTGCCATGATCTTTCCTGGGAAAGCTTCATCTCCAAGTTGGCCTCCAAAGCCAGTCACCGATTGGGCATCCTCCGTTGTGCAAAGTCCTTCCTTGGTATACGTGAGCTCCTGACCGCGTACAAAGCTTTCATCCACAGCCTGATGGGGTGCTGCTCTTCCCTCTCACCTTTCTTGGCTTCATGCTGTGGAAACCAAGGCATATAAGATCATTGGTATCTCCCTTGATTAGGCTGAGTCTTTGGATCTCTCACTCTCTCACCGCAGGCAGGTCGGTGGTCTTTCTGTCTTCTTCCGTCTCCACTCCAGCATTGCCATGCCCGTTGATGACCGATGCTTCATCCACATCATGACACAAGGTGCCCACACCAACTCAGAAGGAAACCTTGAGTTCCCCTTACCCTTCAAGGAAGGGTGGACTAATCTACCGAACAACTACTCACAGGTCAGAGGGAGGGTCAACAGCCTTCTGAAAACGCTGAGGTGAAAACAAGAAATGATGCCCGACTACATTGCGCTCTTGGGAAAAATATTCGACAGAAACCATGCCAGCCCAATACCAGAAGACCAGCTGACCGTCGCATAGGGAACAAAGTGGTACCTTCCACATTTCGCTGTTCAACATCCCAAGAAACCTGACATCAGAGTCATTTTTTATTCCAGTGCAGAGTTCCACCGAACTTCTCGAAACAAGTCGCTTCTTCAAGGTCTTGACCAGATGAACAGCCGACTGGGGATTCTCCTCAGGTTCAGACTGGGTGAAGTAGCCATAATGGGAGATGTGGAACAGATGTTTCACAACTTCCATGCAAACTTGGAACAGAGACTTCCTACGCCTCTTGTGGTTCAAAGACAATGAGCCAACAAAGCCCATCGCTGAGTATGGAATGAATATTCACCTGTTTGGTGTCATTTCATCCACTGCAGTAGTAACATTCAGCTTGAGAATGGTTGCCGATGAATGTAGAAGCAATCATGGCGATGATGTGACAGAGTTCATTCATCACAACTTCGATGTTGATGATGGCCTCACCTCTGTCACATTCACTCACAGCAATCAGCCTCAAATGCAGCAGGGATGCTTTAGCTACCAAAAAAAACTGCACTTCCACAAGATCGCCTTGAACAGCAGAGTTATTGAACGCTCTCCCAGAAGAGGTGAGGGTGAAAGAACTCAAGAGCCTGGACCTCAACCATGAAGTGTTACCCACTCAGAGATCCTTAGGAGTGTACTGGTCCCTCGAACAAGACACCTTTACCTTCCGAGTAAGCTTACAAGACAACCCTTCCTCACGGCGGGGAGTTCTGTCAGTGGAAAGCTCAATTTATGATCCAATAGGTCTTGCAGACCCGGTCATCGAGAGTAAAATTCGACTCCATGAACTGACGGCTGAAATCCGAAAGCAACCGAATGTCCCGGACAATATTTGGGACAGGCCACTCCCAGAAACATGCCTCCCCAGATGGTCACGTTGGCACAACTCACCACATGACCCCAAAAACATCCATATTCCTCAATGTTACCAGCCACTAAACTTTGGCTCAGTGAAACGAAGAGAGATTCCTGTTTTCTCTGATGCGAGTAACCTTTCCATCGGAGCCGTTGCTTACCTTCGACAAATCAATGAGGACGAACAACGACATGTGTCCTTCCTACTAGCCAACGCGAGAGTAACACCTACACACGATGTTTCATTACCTCGTTTGGAACTGTGTGGTGCAGTACTCGCATTGGCATTCGTGCAGATGGTGGAACTCGAGATGAAAGATTGAATGATCATAGATAGAGTTACCTACTACACAGACGGCAAAGTAGTCCAAGGCTACATTTCAAATAAATCAAAACGATTCCACGTGTATGTAGCAAAGCGAGTTCACCAGATACACAATGTGTCTACTAGTCAGTGGTGTCATGTCCCCACGGGTGAAAACCCTGCTGACTGTTTCTCGCTCAGTACCAGCCAACCAGCTCGAAAGAACCTTTTGGTTCACAGGACCAGAATTCTTTTGGCAGCCGGAACCCCTTCCGAAGAAGATTGTGGAAATATCTCCCAGTCAACAGTTTCCATTTTTCGAAGAAGATCCAGAAACACACAAACAAACTCATGTCCTGTCTACAAATGTTACCGACAAACCAGATGGCCGTACTTCCGGGGAAAAATGGAAGAGATATAAGTTGTGAACGTTTTTTTCGCTTGTCCACTTGGAAAGTTCTCAGATGGGCATGTTGCAACATTAATTGTTGGAATAAAGATTTTCAAGTCTGGAAGTGAGAAGTGAAGAAACAACCAATCTCATTTAATCAGAAACCCAGAACAAGGGAAAAATTCTTCAGACAGGCAACAGTGGAAGAATTATGGTATACGGAGAAAGTCATTCTCCAAGTTGTACAAAAGAGGTCTTTCAACAAAGAAATAGCCAACCTTAAAGCAGACCATAATATTGACAACACCACAGGCAATACTACGAGGAAGAGCCCACTCTACAAGCCGAGTCCATTCCTCGACAAAGGCAACATTAGCCGAATTGGAGGAAAACTTCGATGAGCCGACATTCATCTTGGAGAAGGTCACCCGGCACTCCTTCCAAAGGACAGTCACATCTCTAAGCTGATCATCAAACACTTTCATCAGGAAGCACAACACCCGGGTTGACACACGACCTTGGCAGCTGTACGGGGTGGAGGCTATTGGATAATTATCAAAGCCCATGACCTCGTTAAAAGGGTCATCAACCAATGCATCGTGTGCCATAAGTTAAGAGGCAAACTTCTCACCCAATTCATGGCCGATCTAACGGAGGACAGACTAGAAGCTACACCCCCTTTACCAATGTGGGAATGGATGTATTTGGTCCATGGACTCTCTTAACCAGAAAGACATGGGGCAGCACAGCAGACTCCAATAGATCGGCCATAATATTCACTTGCATTTGTATCAGAGCTGTACATATTGAGGTTATTGAAGCCATGGACACCTCAGCTTTTATCTCAACCCTACAGAGATTTCACTTCGTGGGCCAGTTGCACGATTGAGGTGTGATGGGAACAAATTGCATTGGGGCCCAAAGCGAGCTGAACCAAGAACCTAGAGCAATATATCTCTCAGAAAATGTCTGTATGTGGGTGTTTAACCCACCCAAGGCATCTCACTACGGAGGAGTGTGGGAGCATCAAATTCGAACCATTTGGCGTATTCTCGACTTCATGTCCACCCTGCTGGGAAAACATCAGCTGACTCACAACATACTTATCACCTTCATCGCTGAAGCATGTGCTGTCATAAACTCCCAACCCCTCACAACGATCTCTTCAGATGCCAATGATCCTTCGGCTCTCATTCTTGCCATGTTCCTCACCCTGAAAACCCAAGCTCTCGAAGCACCTCCTGGTGACTTCATTAAGGAAGACCAATATGGACGATAACATTGGCGACATGTTCAATACCTCGCTGATCAATTCTGGCTACGATGGTGAAAGGAGTATCTTCAAAGTCTACAATCTCAACAAAAGTGGAACGAGACATCTAACATCTCAGAAGGAGACATAATTCTCCTTCTACACAAGGAATCTCCTCGGAACAACTGGTTGTTTGCTCAAGTTATGAAAATCCACCCTAGAGACGACGGTCGGGTATGAAAAGTATAAGTCATGGTTTGCGTGGATGGTACATGTCGGATCTCCCAGAGACCGATTTCAGAATTCATGCTTTTGGAAAAGGCACCTCCTTTGGTGCGAACTCCCTCCATATAGTAACTCCAGAACTTGTCAGAATTCTGTTTTCTAATCGATAAAATTCACCGTCAATTTGAGGTGTGGAGTGTAATGATTATAATTATTTTATTCACATGTATCTAAACCTTACTTTGTGAGTCAGGTTGTTTCGTGCATATCGCCTTCATGGTTTGAAATGTACATATTGTCGTGTCTAGTAGGTCTGCCCCGACCTGGACGGATGGCCAAACAGTTCTCGCTTGGAGGCTAACAGCCGAGATTCTCGGAGATTATGGAGCGCGCAGGAAAGAAACAGCTAGGTGCTTCACCACGAAGGTAGCACAGCACAGGGGTTTTACTCTCAAACCCACAATTGATACACGGACACCGGCAAATTAAACAATGATTTAATAAACAGAAAATCAACAATTCTAATGGAAATAAATCAAGACGTGAGAGAACCTGAATCTAATTTTGAGGCACCTCCTCAGATTCAAATACCATCAAGGGCACAGAATAAAACAAAGAAAAATAATCCTTCCTTTATTTCGGCACATAGCTTCGGGTCCAGGAGTGAGTTTCAGGATCTTGAACGTCACCAAACTGCTTCATCACTGCGTGGAAATGCAACCCCCAAAATGGCACCGAGCCACTCTGGGCAGGAAGCGTACGAGAGGTAATTTGGGTGGTGATTCTCAATGCCAAGGCTCAGAAAACACCGTGCAGCTTCTTGCGTCGATTGCCCTCACAGACGCCGTTGCTTTGTAAAATGATGCCGTCTCTTTCCCCCGATGACTCGACACGAGGCTTGGGCGCTTGTCCCACATGATTCAGCCCAACAGTCGATGGCCGGCGTCTTGTTCCTCCACGCGAGCCAATTCGCCTCAGCATGAACCCAATAATCATGCGGTCGTCTTCACCGCGCCAAGGGGAAGCCAGCAGTAATGCCTTTCTCCTTCGACCGCCGATCCTGCCTCTCTCGCTTCTGTCCTGCTCAGAGCCTTCGTCTCGACTCCTTCTTGTCCCCCACGTAAGACCGATTAACCTCACTCTGCTCCTGCCATGAGCAGCTTTCCCATTCTTCTCTTCCGAGAGACGCACTCTTCTCCATCGGCAACTACTTCGTCATGCCGAGAGGAGAGCACAGCAAGATCCTCCATCCCAGCCACGTTCCTCTCAATTCCTGCCTGCTCTTCGAACCTCACCCTTCTTCCACCCCGGGCGTGGCTTTTTGGCATGAAAACCAGGAAGGCGGGGCTTCTGCCTGCTCGGCACATTTGGCTTGCTTGTTGTTATGGTTGTTATAAAAACGTAATTCTTTCATGACTGGCTTGTAAATACAAAAACGTAGGTCACAGGGGGGCAATTACATACTGGGGGAAATTTTGTATCCCACTGATGGATCGGATCAGAATCCGGACCTTAACCAAAATCAAATCGCCTTATTCTTCTCAACTTACCAACTCATCCACAAGGTTTTGTCACAACTCCTCCACAACTTTTTGAGATATCATGCAATATCGTTTTAAGCCCCATCTCTCAATGGTGAATATTCACTTAAATATTAAATAATTCTCGCATCCGGATTCGGATCTTCACCAAAATTCAAACAATTCGTTCTTCTCACGTAACAAACTTGACCACCAAGTTTTGTCCGAATCCATCCATAACCTTTTGAGATAATGTGCTATATATAGTTTTTGGCCACATTTCTCAATGATGAAGAATCACTTAAAAATTCTCAAATCCAGCTCCAGATTCGGACCTTCAACAAAATTAAGCGTTGCTGTCCTTGGCCAGTCACCTACAAACAAAAATTTCAGAACGATTGCTTGAAAACTGCGGCCAAAAATCGTGTGACAAAACAGACAGACAGACAGACAGACAGACAGACAGACAGACAGACAGACAAATGTTACAGACCAACATACTTGGCAAAACAAAATTCCCCGAAGTAATAACACATGCAACTAACCAATATACATGAAAAATATTCGATTTTCGCAAGTAACAAATGAAAAATCACTCATGGAGCGACACTTGGCAAAACAACAAAGTAGAACAGCACTCGGTAGGGTGCATACCTCCGCTAGGCTGAACAGTTTACGTTTTGTATCGCACTGATGGGCTTGATTTGAACCAAAATGTAATCTGCTTGTTTTTGTCACCTAACCAACTCATCCACAACTTTGTGAGATATGATTTTATATATCTATACATATATATTGTTAACGATTCGGTGGTGGCGGGATTCGCACCCGACTCTTGACAGCCAAATGCTGAAGATTCGGCGTCATTTAACAGCACCGCCGTCCGGGGTTATAGCGCCGGCTGGCTCGGCACAGGTCTCGGGTTAGGCGCCTCAGCAAAGCAAAGCATTCACGACAATGTTATAATTAATCTATAACCCGTTCTTAACTAGGGAGCTACGGATTACGGGTTTCGAAGGGAACCCTAGCGAGATAAACCTTAGACAACATGCAGACAAGACACGGACAGCATGCAGACAAGACACAGAGTACTTGGTGATGCTTCATGGACGAGTGGAAGAGTGTCAAAGGCATGAATGCGGCTCATGACAAGCCGATGTCAACGGATTCGAGCACCCAGCTCGAACACGCCGCGTGGCAAAATGGCAGCGTCGTCCTCCTTTTGTCGCACCGCCCACGCATGCAGTATCAGCGCGTTCAGACCCCGCGAGGTCGACGGCACAAGACGAAAGATCTATGGTATGCTCCAGCTGGCTTTTCACAAGGTCCAGTATACAAGTCCGAGCCTGGCCTGTTCACCAGACAAGGCCAAATCGAGGTGTTGGGCTCCGCAGGCGGATCGACAAACGTGTCGAGCCGTGAGGTGAGTAAGGACAGAGGCTCCATGGTTAGACGCAGGTTAAACCTGTCGATGACCTCCTCATAAAGTCGATCGCCGACTCACACAGCAGCCAGTTCCTCTTGATGCAGATTACAGCCTCCCACTAGTCGTTTCTATACAGCAGAATCCTCACTCGACACTCAGGCTCAGTTACTCCCTCGGCAGATTGCCGACTAACCCTCAGGTTCAGTTACTCCCTCAGCAGATGGCAGACAGACCTCATGCAGTCCCTTCCCTGCCTTTCTTTCGGCTCGCAACTCACGAAAGCCGATTGCAAACAGACACAGCCGTCCCTTGTACCGCCGATCGCGCCACCTCGGCGCTCTCAGTTTCACCTTCCCTTCCCGGCACTCGCTTCTCTAGGCCACACCCTCTCAGAGGACTGGGCGGGGACTCGTCCGGAGAGGGGAAGGAAGGAGAAGAACCTCTTGGTACACCACCACTGCACAAACAAATCAACAGCCTCCGACATCTCCCGACACACATGTAACGTCCAATTACCGAACAACCTGGCTAAACATGCATTTAATGGGGAATCTGGGCTAATCCTATATTTAATAACACACTAAGGGCCATTTCCGCAACAATATATACGCATCAAGTTTTTGGACCGATAATCTCAATTTTAGAAATTAGGCCTATGTTGACCTTTTGACCATAAAAATAATTGGTGGTTAAATTAGTTGACCTGATATGAAAATCCTGTTTAAATTTCAAGTCAATCGGATGAAAATTTAGGATTTCAGATATTGCACCTAAGTTGTTCACCTTTGGCCTATGTTGACCTTTTGGCATATACTACTACTCAGCGGATGCATCTGAGATTAGATTTTGAAGAAGATTTTTGGCATATGCTGACCTCAAGAATAATTGATGGCTGTATTCAATGAGCCGCTATGAAAATCCTGTTCAAATTTTCAAGGCAATTGGTTATTTTGGGTCTCTGAAGAAGTTTTGGGATTGACCCAAGCTGGCATCACCCTGCCTTTGGAGACGGAAAGGAGCCACCTCGCTTGGAGCAGGAAGATAGCTGAGACTTGGAGAGAAGACCAAGGACAGACCAGGAATCCGTGGTCTAAAAAGGGCAAAGGAGACAATGAGGCCTGTTTGAGGGCCTACTCGTCACTGA
The DNA here is from genome assembly GCF_056783735.1 of Eptatretus burgeri. Classification (NCBI taxonomy): domain Eukaryota; kingdom Metazoa; phylum Chordata; class Myxini; order Myxiniformes; family Myxinidae; genus Eptatretus; species Eptatretus burgeri. The sequence goes on from NC_140971.1 coordinate 661,114, forward strand.
TGCGCCTCATGACTGGGAACTTGATCGTTACTGGCTCTCGTCTTGCACCTAGTTTCTTAAAATGGGCTGCATTGTGCTGAACTGTGATCTGTGGTGCCTCATGGGTTATGTTTTGCATTTTATTTGTCCTTCTGGTATACAAGTTTGTATATGCCCATTCTCCTCTTTGTGTCTTGACTTGCTTTATTGGTTTGTTCCATTTATTTTAGCATCATGTCTACCTTTCTCTCTGCACTTTTCTTCTCAAAATAAATCCTTTAAAAGGTAAGACAATGCGTTTGAGCCATCTGCTTCCCGTTTGGGTATTTTCAGTCGATATCGGCTCATTTGAATGACCCTTGGGGAACGGTAATGTTGTGTAAGAATTATTGAATGCAGTGCCGTTAAAGACCGTTTGGACCATCTCTCAGGAATGAAAGGTCCCAACGCTGAGGACTCCTGTGTTAACAAGTACTTGGACGTGACAACATATCTCTGCACAATGCTTCAACACCGAAACCACTGCATTTGCCTCAATTATTTTGTATTGTGTTTGGTTATGCAGCCTTTTGAGCGAAGTGGTCTTTTCTTAAATTTCAATGTCCTTTAACCAAAACATGTATAACCAGGCACAACAAATCCTGCCAATTTATCACAAATATGCATTTTTCACTATAGGAATGGGTAGGATTATAAGTGACAAATAGAATAAGGTTCACTATAAGCTTAGTTTGAAGTAAATCAGATCATTTTTGACGAAGTTATGAGCGAAAAACGATTTTGATCTTTTAGTGACCTTGACCTTTGATCCAATTGGACCCAAAAGTTAATGGGGTCGTCCAAGGTTCATTGCCCACCTGTGGATTAAATTTGATAGTGTTTGCTAAAGCCGTTTTGCCGTAAAGTTGCTAACAGACAGAGAGACAAACAAACAAACAGACAAACAAACCGGACTATTACAATATCCCGCTCCCTCCCTCCGGGGGGCAGGATAATAACAAGGAAGACTCCAATGCACATCAGCATCCAAACCAATCAATGATCAAGTATGACCTCCAATGATGGAAGACGTTTGACCACCAAAAAACTGCACCCACAGCCACCTAAAATGTGAAATTTTATCCAATTGTGGACAAACACGATGTCACAAAGATGTGTTCAAACAACACCTGAAAAATGCTTTGAGATAACTGAGAACTTCAGATAACCGAGATCAGTTCTTCCAAGAACTGAGATAGTATTGCTCATGATAGACCTAAATAGCACAGCATGATCCAGAATGGACCGTAATGTGCATAGGAGGAAATAAATGTAATGGAGAAGCTGGAACAAAACATCACAAAATGATATTCTACATCCAAGGTCAACCTCAGTCCACCGCGACCAATCTGGAAAGGGTTTCTCAGTTAAGCTTCACCTACTTTCCCATTGCCCTACTCATTGCCACCAAGTATTCTAATCCACAATAATATGCTTCACCAACAACTCCAAACTTATCTATAAAGCAGTACCTACTGCACAGACTTTCAGCCACAACTGCACAACCCAAACATGCATCACACAATTCAGCCACCCAAACATCAAACACAATGGACAGCCAATAACAATCAATATTTTCAGAAGCTACACAAAGTAGAGTTTTTAAGAAGAATACATTCCACTTTTGGAGGTAATATTAGGGGAGAGGTGTGGGGTGAACACACTGTGTTCGAGGCTTAAATTTAACGACTGTCCGTGATGTAACCATACTCACAATAAATGAACTAATAACCATAAGGATTGATTTGAAAATGGTATTCAAGGAAACAATTTAATGTTTGGAATTAGTCATTTGTATCTTTTTGTTAATATTGAAGCATACTCAAATTATTTTGCTTACAGCAGTGACTGAATAATTTCATACAAGGTGTAAATAGTTACATACTTATTCAGCAACGATATCTGCCAAACATATAATCACCTGACATGTATCAACATTTCCCTTGTCAAAATTTCCAGCACACAGCATGTTTGTCGTGATACCTCCATTGTACGCAATGGAACTGTTGCAGCGACTGTTTGCGATCGTGGTAACTTGTGCTTCTCTTAATATTGCAGAGGTAGCTGAGTTAAAGGAGGAAGTGAGAAAGAACAAAATGATGTGAAACACTTAAGAGATGACATCAATTACATTCCCTTCACCATTTAATACAGGAAACGTTTCGTCATTTGGCCGGCACTTCACATTTACCTCATTGGTGCACATGATTACAACCGCCACACCATGCCTTAATCACAAATACAAACAAGAAAAAGAGCAATCAGAGATTGCAGACCCTCACCAGGACTTGTTTAGTGTGGTGAATTTTGTGTGGCGTTTGTGTACTGGTATGTTATGTAATTAATAAGAGACATAATTTGAAGTACCACTTTATAACTGCTGTCAATGATGACCGGGTACCAACAGTGGGGCAGATAACAGCAATTTTTGAGAGGAATCGTGCAAATGTTGATACAAGCATCAAATTTGGAACATTTGTTCTCCTGGGGATTCTAATCAAATCTGCCTGATTGGCCATTTGAAAATCCAAATCTTGAAAAAATTGGATTTTCAAATGGCCAATCGGGCAGATTTGATCAGAAAGCCCTGCAGAACAGAAATGCCAAATTTGATGCTTGTATCATAATTTGCACGATTTTTATACTATCTACTACACTAATAAAAAGCAGTGACCATGTAACAAAGAACAAAAATGATTGCACGTAAAAATAATTAATCAGTTCGTTCTTGAAAGACCTTGAATCACAAGATTAACTAGAAGGGCACTCAGTATCGCGCATACCTCCACCACATAATGCCAGATCCACGAGACCATATCAGGCCGAATAACTTTTTGAAATATCATGCGATATAATCGTTTTTGAGCCATATCTCTCAATGGTGAAGAATCACTTTAAAAATTAAATAATTCTCATGTCCAGATCCGGATTCGGATCTTCACCAAATTCGAATCAATTTGTCATGGTCAAACACCCAACCTGTCCACCAAGTTTCATCCGGATCCGTCTACAACTTTTTGAGATATCCTGCACACAGACAGACACACAGACAGATAAACAGACAAACAGACAGAGAGGGGTGAAAACAACCTCCTTCACCTTCGGTGGTGGAGCTAATAATTCAAACACTGATCGTAAGCGTAAAATGCCATTGTGACACAATTTTAAATGCATGTTATTTACCTCCTCCAAAATGTTCAGATCCCCAACCGGATATGTGACATTTCATGCCAGCTTTGATTTCTGTTAATTCTATATTTTCACCTCTTCTATCTGTTGAACCACATGGCAGGCAAGCTTGTTTTATGAAATACGACATTTCCACACAAGCACCAACTGAACCAGTGAGTCGCAATAGTGCTGGGAAGAGAAACGGCATCAAAACAACATGGCAAGGGAATACAACATATCATCAAAATATCAAGGGACTACAACATCATATGAAGGGAATATAACATATCATATCATGGGAATGCAACATATCATCATAATATCAAGGGAATACAACATCATATCATATCATGGGAATATAACGTATCATATCATGGGAATCCAACATATCATCATATCATGGGAATGCAACTTAATGTTACAGCTGTGGAAACTCGCAATACACCATAAAGGGTTCTCAGGTGAGATATATCGATAAGTCCATGTGTAGTTAGCCCAAACCCGTTGTTTTGGGAGAATATGTGTGAATCATTCGGGCTGCGATGCTTTAGTTAGCTGTTTTTCTATTGCTGTCGTTATTTTGGTGCAAGAACAACAACGAACATCGCCACAACCAACATCTCAACGATCACGCCACTCACTACACGACGCCAACAATCACGCCATTCACGCCACGACGCCACCTTCCAGAACTATGCTACAACCATCTTCGCCACTCGCCATTCAACGAGCACTGTGCGGTCACGATCTCCGCGGGACGGATGAAAGGAGCGGAGTGGCAGCAGCAACAAGGGTGCGAAGGGGCATCTCCCGCCAAGATCTCCCGCCCAAAACGCCCGCGCAAATATCTCCCGCCCGAATCTTCCTTCCCTCGTCGTACGGCGCGTGGATAAGAAAACCAACAACGCCTGTGGGGTTTTCCCGCCATTTTTTTCCACGCTTGGTGAGAAAGGGGGAGGGGGTGGCGCGTCCTCTCCCGATTGGCGGATGCGCGGTGTGACACGGCCGGGGGAGAGGAACGCCCCCCTTCGAGGAATTTTCTGGAAGCGTCTCGAAGGAAGGAGGAGCCAAGAACGGGGCAGGGCGTGGGCGTAGCGAAGGGCGGAGCCCGACCCTACAAAAGGCGTGGGCGTGGAGAGTCACTGGTCGGTTCTCCCTGTTCCCTTGTCCCTGAAGGAGAATTGTCGAGAGTTGTCAGTTGTCCCTTGTCCCTGAAGGAGAATTGTCGAGAGTTTTGAAGAATCCCTGGCCCCCTTGTCCCTGGAGGAGAATTGTCGAGAGTTGTGGAGAGTCGCTGGTCGGTTGTCCCTGTGCCCCTTGTCCCTGGAGGAGAATTGTCGAGAGTTGTGAAGAATCCCTGGCCCCCTTGTCCCTGGAGGAGAATTGTCGAGAGTTGTTGGAGAGTCCTTGCTCTTGGTTCGTTCGTTCGGAGGAAGAGGTTGAGGTTCTGTTCGTTCGTTCGTTCCTGTCGGGCGGACGACACATGCAGGCGCAAGGCACGAGCCCAGTGGACCACGCCGGAGGGACTCGGAGTTGTGGTCGCCAAGGACTCGACACACTGAGGGAAGTCGCGACTTCCATTTCTTTTGGGTTCTGTGTAAACGTGTGTGTGTGTGGCGCCAGTTTGGTGAAGTAGAACTGTTTTAAGTGTTGCCGTGTGAATTGCATTATTCGGTTGTAGATCTGCGTGTGTCTCTTCGCTTGCTTTTATTGTGTTTTCTTGCTTGACTGTAATATACGTGCCTTCCGTGCTGCCGTGTGCTTCCGTAATAAATGTGCTGGTCCAATTGTTCCCCGTTTCGCTGCGTCCTTTCCTTTGTTTGAATCTCCATCTTGCATCACGTAAGGGATTAATAGTGGGTTTAAAACACCCGGTAACTAATCTGAACCGTCAAGGTCGATGGTAACTCCGCTCGGTTATCCTTGTAGCACGGAACGAGCCGCTTAAGCGGTTCGTGTCCGGAGTCGACCTGTGGCGTGGTACAACTCCTCGGTACGCTATCCGCGCGGGTACTTAGGTAAATCGACCATTCGGCGATCAGACCCTATTTCGCGCGGGTAGAATGCGGACTGAGTTGTGGTGAAGTTAAACCCCCACCCGTGACTAGCTCCTGGCGTTGTTCCGAGAGGGTCACGACTGAATTGCACGTTCGGTGGGCAAAGCGGCCGCTATTGGTTACACGCGGTCGTTCGCACGCCAGCGGGGCGCGAATTCACAACAATATCATCATATCAAGGGAATATAACGTATCATCATATCATGGGAATGCAACATATCATCATATCAAGGGAATATAACATATATCATGGGAATATAACATATCATCATAATATCAAGGGAATACAACATCATATCCTATCATGGGAATATAATGTATCATATCATGGGAATATAACGTATCATATCATGGGAATGCAACATATCATATCAAGGGAATACAACATATCATCATAATATCAAGGGAATACAACATCATATCATATCAAGGGAATGCAACATATCATCATAATATCAAGGGAATACAACATCATATCATATCAAGGGAATGCAATATATCATCATATCAAGGGAATAAAACATATCATCATCATATCAAGGGAATATAACATATCATCATATCAAGGGAATACAACATGTCATCATCATCATATCAAGGGAATTAAACACATCATCATCATATCAAGGGAATATAAGATATATCAAGGGAATATAACATAATACGAGAGTGGTGAATCAGCCTGCATTATATTCTGTCTCACTTCAAATAACGTTGCTGGTTCATCGGCATGCAGCATATTCAGTCTCACTATAAAAAAAAAAAAACGTTGTGTGTCCGTCGGCCTGCAGCATGTTCAGTCTCACTTTAAACAACGTTGCGAATTTATTGGCCTGCATCATGTTTAGTCTCACAATGAACAACGTTGTGGGTTCATCAGCCTGCAGTATTTTCAGTCTCACTATAAACCACGTTGAGGGTTCATCGACCAGCATATGTTCAGTCTCACAAAAAAACAAGGTTCAAGGTTCGTCGGCCTGCAGCATGTTCAGTCTCATCTTAAACAACATTGCGGGTCCGTCGGCATGCAGCATGTTCAGTCTCATCTTAAACAAGGTTGTGGGTTCGTCGGCATGCAGCATGTTCAGTCTCATCTTAAACAACATTGCGGGTCCGTCGGCATGCAGAATGTTCAGTCTCATCTTAAACAACATTGTGGGTTCGTCGGCATGCAGAATGTTCAGTCTCATCTTAAACAACGTTGTGGGTCCGTCGGCATGCAGAATGTTCAGTCTCATCTTCAACAACATTGTGGGTCCGTCGGCATGCAGCATGTTCAGTCTCATCTTAAACAACATTGTGGGTCCGTCGGCATGCAGCATGTTCAGTCTCATCTTAAACAACGTTGTGGGTCCGTCGGCATGCAGAATGTTCAGTCTCATCTTAAACAACGTTGTGGGTCCGTCGGCATGCAGCATGTTCAGTCTCATCTTAAACAACATTGTGGGTTCGTCGGCATGCAGAATGTTCAGTCTCATCTTAAACAACATTGTGGGTTCGTCGGCATGCAGAATGTTCAGTCTCATCTTAAACAACGTTGTGGGTCCGTCGGCATGCAGCATGTTCAGTCTCATCTTAAACAACGTTGTGGGTTCGTCGGCATGCAGCATGTTCAGTCTCATCTTAAACAACATTGTGGGTTCGTCGGCATGCAGAATGTTCAGTCTCATCTTAAACAACATTGTGGGTTCGTCGGCATGCAGAATGTTCAGTCTCATCTTAAACAACGTTGTGGGTCCGTCGGCATGCAGCATGTTCAGTCTCATCTTAAACAACATTGTGGGTTCGTCGGCATGCAGCATGTTCAGTCTCATCTTAAACAACATTGTGGGTTCATCGGCCTGCAACATGTTCAGTCTCATCTTAAACAACGTTGTGGGTTCGTCGGCCTGCAACATGTTCGTCTCATCTTAAACAACATTGCGGGTTCGTCGGCCTGCAACATGTTCAGTCTCATCTTAAACAACATTGTGGGTTCGTCGGCATGCAGCATGTTCAGTCTCATCTTAAACAAAATTGTGGGTTCGTCGGCATGCAGCATGTTCAGTCTCATCTTAAACAAGGTTGTGGGTTCGTCGGCCTGCAACATGTTCAGTCTCATCTTAAACAAGGTTGTGGGTTCGTCGGCATGCAGCATGTTCAGTCTCATCTTAAACAACATTGTGGGTTCGTCGGCATGCAGCATGTTCAGTCTCATCTTAAACAAGGTTGTGGGTTCGTCGGCATGCAGCATGTTCAGTCTCATCTTAAACAACATTGTGGGTTCGTCGGCATGCAACATGTTCAGTCTCATCTTAAACAACATTGCGGGTTAGTCGGCATGCAGCATGTTCAGTCTCATCTTAAACAACGTTGTGGGTTCGTCGGCATGCACCATGTTCAGTCTCTCTACTTATCCGGAATTCACAAAGTTGTGCAGATCGAGTGGGTCGTCGGCTCTACTAGTTGCAATGTACAGCCGTCTGTGTGTAAAGCACTGGTGGGAAGCAAGATGCCACACTGTCACTGGCTCTGACTCTGGCTTGTGTTGATCTTCATTGCAAAGGTCGGCTTAACCAGAAACTGTCCTCGGCATTTTGGGAAGGAACATCCGTGTCAGATGGAAAAAGAAGAATTCCAAGAATAAGAATAATAAACCCGGCACGTCCACGACCAAGCATTCCTGCCTCAAGAAGGCAATCAGTGACCTTGGTTAATATGTACCATGTGATGAGATTCTGCAACAGCATGAGGGGAGTCTTCAGTAAAATCTCATGTGGTGGCACAGCTGTTCGATTTGAGTTACAAACTCAGGTGTATAAAGAGCAAAAAGGTTTTGATTGGACAGAGAATCAAAAGTTTTGATGATTAAAGTGTCACCCAACAGACGGTCAGTGATCTTGATGTTGAGAGGATGTCAACCATTCAGAATTTGTATGAATGGACAGTTTTTCACGTCTGGTATACAAATGGTTGATGACGTCATCTTCCAAGTTCACACAAAGAGCAGGTGATAATGCAATTTCGTCAACGTAAAGGTTACCCTCCCCAAAAGGCAGGTGCCCCTCACCCAGTTTCAATAACCAATCAGCACAATGCTCGAGTTGTTTTTCGACTTTCTTCATCCGCAAACTTATGGACACCCAGCAGGATGAAAAAACAAAACCTATCAAAGGGCGGAGGAGCTCCTTGTGAGCAAACGGCCATCCATTTGTAGAGCCAAACTGTCTGCGGAAGTCCTCTTGCAGTTGGGTTACTATATATATATATATATATATATATATATATATATATATATATATATATATATATATATATATATATATATATATATATATATATATATATATATATATATATATATATATATATATATATATATACTTTAGGAGGTTGGTGGCAGGATTTGCACTCCAGCCACCATAAATCCCTTCACTCTGCAAAACAAAAGAAAACCACAAAGAAAATTGAAAACCCTCTCTGTGGGATCCTGTGCAGCTGCTCTCCGCTGGGCAGCTCAACGGAATACGGGATTGGGGAAAATCCTTCGGGACCCCCACTCTTTGATGATAGGAGGAAAACCACGGGGTAGCCTTCCCGGGTTAGATTGCGGTAGTGGGTGTCGGGGTGGTGCTGAGGTGTCGTCCACCAGACGGTGGTCTCCTTGGGTTAACCTGAGGCGGTCCCTTCAGGTGGGTGCCTGGAATTTCCTATCCCGAAGAGAGGATGATCACCTGTGTCTGTTATCATCTGAGCTCAAGCGTTTGGACATCGGTATTGCAGCACTCTCTGAGGTTTGGATACCGGATAGTGGTGAAATCATGGCAGGTGGTTACGCCTATGATTGATCTGGTTGCTCTGAATGTTACCATGCCTAAGGAGTTGCTGTAGCTGCTGATTCCAATGGTAATTGAGGTAACACCGGTCAACGAGTGTATTAGGAGACTAAGGATTCGTCACTCCTTGGGTGTCATTTCTCTGGTCTCTGCATCTGCTCCGACTGAGATGAGTGATCTCACCGTGAAGGACACATTTGATGCCACGCTCAAGTCTGTGGCGAGACACTCTTCTAGTGTTGGCTGATGGGGATGGTTATGAGGTGTGTGTTGGTCCGAATGGGTCTGGAACTATGAACCAGAATAGCACTAAGTTCCTTGACTTTGCAAGAAGTCATGGACTTAGGGTGGCTGGTTCATGGTTTCAGAGCGCAAAAGCTCATCGCTGGACTTGGTATTCCAACGCTGGCGGTGTGGCAAAGGAGATTGACCATGTGCTCATTGATAGTCACTGGAGGATGATCCAGAACAGCAGGGTCCACTGGAGTACTCAACTCCTCAATACCGACCACAGGCTTGTGGTAGCAACTCTGAAGTTACAGCTTAAATCCGGGAGGATGGCACCATCCCAGCCTTGGCTGGATGTTGGCAAGCTCAACGATGAGAGGGCAGCTGAGGAGTTTGCGAACAGGCTGAGTGGAGATTTGGGAGTTCTGAGTGCTTTGGGGAATCCTGAAGAGTTGAGTTGGGCAGTGTCTTCAAGACCACTGTCCTTGATGTTGCTGGTGGATGTCTTGAAACTCATCACAGGGCGAAGAAGAATTTCATCTCTCAAGGGACACTGGATACCATTGCCCAGAGTCGCAGGGCCAGGCTTAATGGCAGAGCTGAGCTGTTCATGGAGTTGAGGTGTAAAACAACGTGTGCTGAGAGTGGATAAGGAGGCCAATGTGCGAGGAATCTGTGAGGGGATAGAGCATCACCTGTGGTCAAGTGATTCTCGTCCTGTTTACAGGGGAATTCACTCATTGCATTCCTCCAAGCCCATCCCTTGGTGTACTGCAGTAAGAGCGGAGGGTGGAGAGGAGTCCGAAGTGAAGGCCTGCAGGGCTGGTTACTTTGAGAGGCTGTACCAGGCTGATCCACCAGCTGTTGAGTTGGATTTCAGGGGTGTTACTATCCCTATTGTTGACCCTCCAATCAACTGTGATCCACCTTCATTTGTGGAAACACAGGCTGAAATGAACTGGTTGAAATGGGGTAAATCTCAAGGGATGTGTGGCATCCATGCTGAACTTCTCAAGGCTGGTGGAAATGCTGTACTCATGTCATTGCATGTAGTTCTGTGCACTGTTTGAACACAGGCATCAGCCCAACTGACCGGAAGAGGGGCCTTGTTGTCCCTCCCTGGAAAGGGTAAGGTGATCGCCAGGACTGCAACAAATACTGAGGGGTGACGCTGCTCTCAGTGCCGGGCAAGGTCATTGCTCGAATAATTATTGATAGGGTTCACCACCATCTGCTTGAGCACCAGTGCCCAGAGCAGTCAGGATATACACTAAGGAGGTCAACGACTGACCATATCCTTTCCCTTCAGGTTCTCACCGAACGCAGATGAGGGTTTCGGCAGGGGCCGCTTACAGCTGATGTTGATCTCTGTAAAGCGTTTGATTCAGTGAATTGCGATGCCCTCTGGAGGATACTTGGTCTTCGTGGGGTGCCACCAAAACTGATCGATCTGATGTCTGAACTATACTCTGGTTCTGAGAGTACTGCGAGATGTGGTGGTACCATCTCTGACTTATTTCCAGTTGTTACTGGAGTTCGTCAGCGGTGTGTACTGGCACCAACACTTTTCAGCACTTGTATGGACTGGATTCTCAGGAGGATGTCAGAGAGATCAAGTAGCGGTGCGTCGTTTTGGAATGTCAAAATCTCTGACCTTGATTTCGCAGATGATGCAGTCATCTTTGTGGAGACTCTGGATATCCTTTTGGGGGCCTTCGAGGTGCTGAATGAGGAGTCGGAGCTCCTGGGATTATGGGTTTCCTGGGGTCAAAACTAAGATCGAGGCTTTCAATGACATCTTGGATGCTGCAATCTTGTCTCTACCTGTTTCTGGTGAGGATGTTGAGGTCACGGAGAGATTCACTTACCTTGGCAGTGATATTCATGTCTGCTGGTTGTGAGCCAGAGGTCAAAAGACGTCTGGGTCGGGCCTGGGGAGTCATGGATTCAATCGATCATGGGGTGTGGCGCTGCCGGTACCTGTGCGGGAGGATGAAAGTCCAAGTCTTCAGATCCTTGGTGCTTCCAGTCTTGCTCTACAGATGAGACTTGGACTGACCAGGGATTTGAGACGGTGACTTAATTCCTTTGGTCCCAGGTCTCTTCGGAGAATCCTTGGCAATCACTGGTCGGACTTTGTGTCCAAGGAGCAGTTGCTGAGAGATTAAAATGAGATGTTTTACCTGAATAGTCCATGGGTGTCAGCTGTGGCTGTATGGACATGTGGCTCGTTTTTCTGACGCTGATCCTGCTCATCACTCAGTGAGGGAGCCTCGTGAGCGGAGAAGGTCAATGGGCCGACCACGTGCCTCGTGGTTGCAGCAGGTTGATCGGCATCTCAAGGAGATGGGGATAGGCCAGGCATCTGCCTGGGGGGTGGCCAGACAGGGGCCCCTGGAGTACCGGCAGAAAGTGGACACAGCAACCCGCTGCTCTGGCACATGCTCCCATACCTGACCTGACCTGAGTTTGAAGGACAGAAACTTGACTGGAGAGAAACTCGTGAAAACATTTCGAGACAATAGTTTGAAGGAAAGGTAATTATTGGTCACCTTGTACTCACCTATGTCAGAGTCATGCTTGTTTTCATTGTACTTTGGGTGGACAAATATCTCTTCAACCCCAATATCCTGCTCACCATAATCAGGCTTCAATAAGTTGTGTTGGCCCAAAGTTATCACGTAGTTTGAAAGTGGTTCACTGCAGAAAAATGTTACAAAATGAATAATTAAATCATTCAAGGTGAGGCATCATGCAGATAAACAAACATTGTGCACCCATTGGTTCCCAACAAGGCAATTGTTTCAACAGCACGAGCACATTACCCGAAGGGTGATTGCATCACCTCCCTATGGTGACACACACGCGCACACACACACATACACATACACATACACACACAGGCATCGAAGAAGTTGGCCCATCATCTCCTTATTAAATGATCTCACTTACCCCTTGGACCTGCTGATGGCGATCCCGAAACCACGACCTTGGCGATGAAGGGAAGGAGAGGAAGAAGGTGCAGTGGAGAAAGGGAAAGTAGTGTGAGTGGGATGGAGACATATTAAGGAGTGGAAGCAAGGCCCGATATGAGGGGTGTGTGGATTACAGGCCCGCGTACCCACGAATCAAAGCTCCAAGGCCATTTGTGTCTCCGAAGGACCGTGTGGAGCCCTGGGCGTCGATGGGAGAGTCGAGGACGATGTGGATGGTAATTTGAGCGGGACGGAGACGATAATCAAGGAGCAGTGACGAGGCCTGATAGGAAGTAAATGTGGATTGAAGGCCCGCATGGTCCGGAGATGACGCTCTGTGGCTATTCACATCTCTGGAGGATATGAGGATGACTTGGCTGGGAAGGAAACGCTCAGACAGGCACGGAAAAATGCTTCGCCGACGGACGCAACGGGCCTGGACACTGTGGGAAACTGAATTTATAATGAGCTAAAATGCCAATTAGCCTTAGCTCGTGCTTTAAGAAAGAATTTAATAAATATATGCTGGGAAAAGCCAGTAGGGAGGTTTGTACACATTACTTAGGATTAGTAAAAACCTTGTAAACCTCATCTATGGTCCATTGGCCCAGATGGCCTGGGCAAGAAATCACATTCTCTTTCCTCCCCTCATCCGGACCATCTGGAGCAAGCACAGCTAAGAGACCGTTTCTCACCGTGTTTGTAATTTTAACCTTACAAGTTCCATCTGGGCTTCCTCAAAAGGCCTCTCTACTTAGGAATACTTCTGGTTGTGTATACTCTCCGCAAACAACTAATATTTGTCTGTGCAGAATACTAGCCACCAAAATATACCTCTATTTCCCCAAACATGGAACAACTTGTAAACACCTATCCCAACTGTTTTTTTTATCTGCGGTGATTTGAACTGTCACCATGCCAACTGGCTGGGTGTTGGCTTGGCAACAACCAGCCATTGCATTGCAGCAAAGGCCTTCCACAACTCTCTGGGTTTGACCCGATCTGTAAACTTCCCAACCAAGATTTCTACAACTGGTACATTCTTCCTCCTGGACCGAGTATGCATAACTTTCCAGCCAATTTCTCTTTTTCATCTTCTGCCACCGTTACCTCTTCTATAATCACTACGTTGTCAACGCCCACACCTCTCTGGCTATTGCAAGGGAGCAACCTCAATGATGGAGAATGTGGCTGATTGAACAGGCTTTCAATCTGCCATCTCACAAAAGGACTGGGCCACCATCTCCACATTGATTCCGCATGGGAATACTTTCACAACCCAATTTTGTTCATGCACCAGTTTATCCCATTCCATCTGTGACTTTCCTATCCATCCTCGAGAACACGAGTTCTCAACACAGGGGTAATTACCCACAAGGGGTAATTTGGGATATCCAGGTGTGGGGTGGAGGGGGGGGCAGTTTCTCATTACATTTCCATCTACCCACCTTTGTGAGTCAGCATTTTTCGTCTCTGCTGGCAATAAAAACGAAAGCACGAAACAAAATGGAAGCCGAAACAGATTTGACATGTGCTTTGAGTGGTACGGCACCTCAATTGGCAGGGTTAGTCACAAAAAAAACGAGTGTGACTTTCCCATTCAATGATTAAATTACCTGGTCTTATGTCCCATCTATCCTATCCTTTCATTTGTGATTGGTGTTGAATGAAAATCATCTTATACCGACCACTTGAAAAATTACAACTTCTTTAAGTTTTTAGGCCACTTTAGGTTAAGGCTGGGTAATCGGGTGAGCAGTGGCTGCTCCAGGTGGGTAATGGAAGTTAGTGGGTTGACAACCCCTGGGACTCTTGGCCCTGGTACACTGAATCCTGTGGAGAGGCGGTTCAAGTCAATCAGCATGCTTTCTCACCATAGAAAGCAAACATGACTGAGTAACTTTTGTTCATTTCGTAAGGCTCGTAGAAAGTGTGTCCATCCAAAGGTAAGCAAGAAAGCATCATCTTTAAAAACTCAAGGCTGAACTTTCCAACCAGTTCCATTCCTGCAAGTCATGGTGGTCCATGTTGTCAAGTCTGTCTCTTTCCCATGGTCCTTCTCCATCCCTCCCTCAACTCAAATGGAAGTACTGAAGACTCTGCCTGAGATAAAGCAGGTCTAAACTGTTTGCCTCCGAATCTCGTGTACCCAACCTGTCCTCATTGTCTATTGGACTCTGCTGTTCTCACCTGAGAAGGCAGAGAAAGTTCTGTCTGGCCTTGAACTCGCTTCGACGACGGGCCCAAATGGCATCAGTACCCACGTTCTCAAATTCTGCTCTCCTATTCCTGCTTCTCCTCTATCTGTCACATTCAGTCTGCCCTTTACCTTTGGTCAACTCCCATCTGCACGGAAGACAGAAAACATCACACATCCAGAAGGGTGCAAAACCAGACCCGATAAACTATAGGCCAATGAGCTTGCTTCCAATTACAAGCAAAGTCATGAAATCCATCATTGCTTATGATGTGATCTTTCCTGCTTTCAGTCTGATCTCGAACTATCATATTGGATTCTGTCCTGGTCACTCAACTCTGGACATATTTCTGCTCCTCGCTCAGTAATGGTTGGAGGCACTCAATCTCAAATCAGAAGTTACAATTTGTTGGCATCGTGATTTGCTTACCGAGCTCTCTGTTTGTGTCATAGATGGCCACCTTCATTCCTGGATTTCTGAAATCCTCCACTCATGCTGTCCACATGTTGCCATCAATGGAACAATATCCTCACCTCTGCCAGTGTAGGCTGGAGCTCCTCAATGTTTGCTTCAAAAATAATTGGCTCGTTGAATTCAGCGACCTGAAATATAAATCCTCTTCAAATTTCAAGTCAATCGGATGAAAATTGAGGATTTTAGAAATCTCACGGAAGTTGTTGACCTTTGGCCTATGTTGACCTTTTGACCTCAAAAACAACAGGCTTCTTCCTTATGCCAAACTCTACCATGTGGTGAAGTTTCGTGAGGATCGGTTGAAAATTGTGACCTGTAGGCGACAAACAGACAGACAGAAAAACAAAATCGACTAACCAATATACAGTACTTGAACAATCTTCGATTTTGCAAGAAACAAACAAACAGAAAGACACAGACAGGGGTGAAAACATAATCTCCTTCACCTCTGTTGGCAGAGGTAATGAAAATGTTGTTGTTTGCCAACACAAATGCCAACAAAAATTACACAAACACCACACAAAAGAAGTCCTAGCGAGGGGTCTGCAATCTCTGATTTCTCATTTTCTCATTTCATTTGGAGTGTCTGTTTCCTGTTGGTGTAATTGTGCATTTCATTTGTTATGGGATTGAGACAGAAAGATGTCGTGATGGCAATCCGTAAAAGAACCGCGGTGTTGGATTGTGGTGTCATTCCTTCCTCGTCATTCCGTCATTCTTTCCCACCTTGTTACCTCCACCACTGAAAGTTGATGGAAGTTATGTTTTCACCCCTGTCTGTCTGTTTGTTACTTGTGAATATTGAATATTTTTCCAAGTATACTGGTTGGTCTTGTGCATTATTACTCGGCGTAAATTTTTTTTGCCAAGTATGTTGGTCTGTCGCATTTGTCTGTCTGTCTGTCTGTCTGTCTGTCTGTCTGTCTGTCTGTCTGTCGCATTTGTCTGTCTGTCATCCTATTTTTGGCAAGTTTTCAAGCAATTCAATGGGGATAAAAATATATAATGCACGATATCTCAAAAGTTTATGGATGGATTCGGACGAAACTTGGTGGACATGTCGGGTGTTTGACATGGAAGAATTTATTCAATTTTGATGAAGATCTGGATCCGAATCCGGATCCGACTACTAGAATATTTTAAGTGATTCTTCACCATTGAGGTCAGGTCAGGTCAGGTATGGGAGCATGTGCCAGAACAGCGCGTCGCCGCCGGTACTCCAGGGGCCTCCGTATGGCCATCCCCCAGGCAGATGCCAGGCCCATCCCCATCTCCTTGAGATGATGGTCAACCTGCTGCAACCACGAGGCACGTGGTCGGCCCACTGGCCTCCTCCACTCATGAGACTCCCTCGCTGAGAGAATCTGGTGAGCAGGATCAGCGTCAGGAAAACGAGCCACATGTCCATACAGCCGCAACTGACGCTCACGGACTATGCAGGTAACAAATCTCATCCGAGTTTCTCTCAGCAACCGATCGTTGGACCCAAAATCCGACCAGCGATAGCCAAGGATTCTCCGAAGAGACCTGGTACCAAAGGAATTAAGTCTCCGTCTCAGATACTTGGTCAGAGTCCAAGTCTCGCATCCATAGAGCAAGACTGGAAGTACCAAGGACCTGAAGACTCGGACTTTCGTCCTCCCGCACAGGTACCGGCAGCGCCACACCCCATGATCCAGTGAATCCATGACTCCCCAGGCCCGACCCAGACGTCTATTGACCTCTGACTCGCAGCCAGCAGAGACATGAATATCACTGCCAAGGTAAGTGAATCTCTCCACGACCTCAACATCCTCACCACAAACAGACACAGACAGGACAGCAGCATCCAAGATGTCACTGAAAGCCTGGATCTTAGTTTTGACCCAAGAAACCCGTAATCCCAGCGGCTCCAACTCCTCATTCAGCACCTCGAGGGCCCCCAAAAGGATGTCTAAAGTCTCCGCAAAGATGACTGCATCATCTGCAAAGTCAAGGTCCGAGATCTTGGCATTCCCAAACGATGCACCGCAGCTTGATCTCTCCGACATTCTCCCTAAAATCCAGTCCATACAAGTGCTGAAAAGTGTGGGGGCCAGTACACACCCCTGACGAACTCCAGTAACAACTGTAAATAAGTCAGAGATGGTACCACCACACTTCACAGCACTCTCAGTACCAGAGTAGAGTTCAGACATCAGATCGATCAGTTTTGGTGGCACCCCACGAAGACCAAGAATCCTCCAGAGGACATCCCGATTCACTGAATTGAACACTTTACAGAGATCAACATAGGCTGCAAGCAGCCCCTGCCGAAACTCTCGGCTGCGTTCGGTGAGGACACGAAGGGCAAGGATACGGTCAATCGTTGACCTTTTGGTGTAAAGCCTGACTGCTCTGGACGCTTGTGCTCAAGCAGATGGTGGCGAACCCTATCAAGAATTATCCGAGCAAAGACCTTGCCCGGCACTGAGAGCAGCGTCACCCCTCGGTAGTTGTTGCAGTCTTGGCGATCACCCTTCCCTTTCCAGAGAGGGACAACAAGGCCCCTCTTCCAGTCAGTTGGGATGATGCCCGTGTTCCAGGCAGAGCACAAAACTGCATGCAACGACACGAGTGCAGCATTTCCACCAGCCTTGAGAAGTTCAGCATGGATGCCACAGATCCCTGGAGCTTTGCCCCGTTTCAACTGGTTCACCGCAGCCCATGTTTCCACAAGCGAAGGTGGACCACAGTTGATTCGAGGGTCAGCAACAGGGATTGTAACACCCTTGACGTCAAACTCTACAGCTGGGAGATCAGCCTGGTACAACCGCTCAAAGTAACCGGCCCAGCGGGCCTTCACTTCAGACTCCTCTGTCAAGAGCCTACCACTCTCTGCTCGAACTGCAGTGCTCCGAGGGATGGGCTTGGATGAACGCAATGCGCGAATTCCCCTGTAAGCGGGACGAGAATCACCTGTCCACAGGTGATGCTCTACCCCCTCACAGATTCCTCGCACATAGGCCTCCTTGTCCACCCTTAGTGCACGTACAGTTTTACGCCTCAGCTCCATGAACAGCTCAGCTCTGCTATTCAGCCTGGCCCTGCGACTCTGGTCAATGGTATCCAGTGTCCCTTGAGAGACAAAATTCTTCTTTGCCCTGCGGTGAGCTCCAAGACATCCACCGGCAACATCAAGGACGGTGGTCTTGAAGGCACTCCACAACTCTTCAGGACCCCCCAAAGCACCCAGACCCCCCAAGTGTCCACTCAGCCTGTCCGCAAACTCCTCAGCTACTCTCTCATCCCTGAGCTTGCCAACATCCAGCCTAGGCTGGGATGGTACCATTCTCCAGGATTTAAGGTGCAGCTTTAGAGTTGCTACAACAAGCCTGTGGTCAGTATTGAGGAACTGAGCACTCCGGTAGACCCTGCAGTTCTGGATCATCCTCCAATGACCGTCAATGAGGACATGGTCAATCTCCTTTGCCACACCGCCAGTGTTGGAATACCAAGTCCAGCGATGAGCTTGTGGGCGCTGAAACCATGAACCGGCCACCCTAAGTCCATGACTTCTTGCAAAGTCAAGGAACTTAGTGCTATTCTGGTTCATAGTTCCTGACCCATGGGGACCAACACACACCTCATAACCATCCCTATCAGTTCCAGTCGATGCATTGAAATCCCCCAAGACTAGAAGTGTATCTCGTCTGGGGCACTGATCAACCACAGACTCGAGCGTGGCGTAGAATGCATCCTTCACGGTGAGATCACTCGCCTCAGTCGGAGCATAAACAGAGACCACGGAAATGACACCTAAGGAGTGACGAATCCTTAATCTCATAATACGCTCGTTGACCGGTGTTACCTCAATTATCATTGGGGTCAGCTTATTGGACACAGCTACAGCAACTCCTTGGGTATGGTAACCATCAGAGCGACCAGACCAATAGTAGGTGCAACCACCCACCATTATCTCGCCGCAATCCGGTCTCCGAACCTCAGAGAGAGCTGCAATCCCGAAATCCAAACGCTTGAGCTCAGATGATAACAGAGACAGGTGATCATCCTCTCTTAAGGCCCGGTCACACCTTGACGTTTTAGCCAACGTATGCCGATTTTTGAATTTTTTTTCTAAAACGCTGGCACACGTTGAATACGTTATGGGTAAGTTTTGATAACATTGAGAGCACGCTGAAAAACACTGCCATACGTCGTTGTACGTTGGCTTTAAACGTTGTACTTTTTGTTTGTCCTCAAATTTTTTCATGCTTGAAATTTCACGACGTATGCCGGCGTATGACTCACATGTTCCGCTACGCTGGCCACAAGTTGTATGCACGGTCTGCGATCGTTGACAGACGTCAACACATGCTACTTGTAAGTTAATCATAAGTTGAGACATGCCGAGGTAATGCTTAGCGTACCCGAAACTTATTTCTAACCTATGATTAACGTGTTGTTGGCACGTTACGCGATCGTTGCCACACATCGACAGACGTTACTTTTAAGTTACTCATAGGCTGAAAGACGTCGGTATAATGGATCGTCCTTGCGTCAGCGTCCACGGCCACGGCCAGGACACTTATTTGCAGCATTCTTCAAACTTTTCTTGGGCATGACGAGGATGTTCACACTTCGATGTCTAGCTTGGCTATGATTCCAATTGTCCATCGGCAGCGTCTATTTAAAATAGTCGAGTTTGAGCGTTTTAACACGTTCAGAAGAAACGCTTCAAATTTCCAAACCCCAGCGTCAAAAAACAAAGGAGAGTGACAGCAATTTAAATCGTTCATTGTAAACAATGAAACTAGCTGAGTGGTACCGTTTAAAAGTCGTTGAGTGTAAAAAAAATCCAATTGTTGAGCACAAGCGTCTACTTTCAATAGTGGAGATGCAGCCATTTAAATCGTTTAGTTTATCATTTAAATAGTTAAATCGTTAAACGCAAGGACGATCCATCATAGCCCACACCCTCCCCCTCACACTCACCTACTACTGCCAACATGAACAAACTACTACTACTACTAATACTAATGCTGATACTGATACTGATACTGTTACTGCTGACATGGACATCGACTCAAAAAGGACTCGAAAACACTGTTGGGTTCCCCTTTTATGAGCAGCATTTTTATATACCAATTCCCAAAACCGCTGTGAACACGTCTTTATATGGCAGTTGTAAGTTAGAAACACGTTCATTTATTTTTTTTTGTCGACCGGAAGACGTCATTGGAATACGTCTACATACGTCGATGTGTGTTGGGACTACGTAAAGAATTGGTTCAAAGCACGTCAAACATAAGTTAGAAATAAGTTTCGCGTAAAAAAGACATTACCGCGACGTGTTTCGACTTATGAGTAGCTTATAAGTAGCCTTTGTGGACGTGTGTAAGCGTTCACATATCGTGTGTAAAACTTATCCCCATCACATGCGGAACGTGTGTCATACGCCGAGTACGTCGTAAAATTTTTAACATGTTTAAAGTTTCTTGACGTACTCTACTTACTACGACGTATGATAGCGTACTTTAGCGTTCTACTCACGTATACCAAACTTACTCATACCGTATTTGACGTGTCCCAACGTTTTAGACACATTTTTCTTAGGTCGGCATACGCTGGCAAGATCGCCAAGGTGTGACCGCGATGTTGACACTTCCATTTCTACGGCAGTTATGATTCGAATCGTTGTGCGTCAGCCTTTTAATAGGCTACGTCACGACATCTTCGGCGATGCGTGCAACGCGCTATGCCTAAGTTAGACTATCGTTGGGCATCGGTTGTGTAGGCCGACAACAGGTTCAGCATTCGTTGGTATAAGTTATCTATAACACAACGAAACGTTCTGTGTCCGTTACCAATGCGTTATACATAAGACCAAGTCGCTATGAATACGTCCGAATCTTTAAAAAAAACATCAAAAGTTCAACGTAAGCCAGCGTTTTAGATACATTTTAATACGTTGCCATCGCTGGCTAAAACGTCAAGGTGTGACCGGGCCTTTAGGGATAGGACATTCCAGGCACCCACCCGAAGGGACCGCCTCAGGTTAACCCAAGGAGACCGCCGTCTGGTGGACGACACCTCAGCACCACTCCGACACACTCTCACGCAATCTGACCCAGGGATGTTACCCCATGGTTTCCCTCCTATCATCAAAGAACGGGGGTCCCGAAGGCTTTGCCCCAATCTCGTCATCCGGTGAGCTGCCCTGCGAAGGGAAGCTGCACAGGAGGTACTCCCACGGAGAGGGTTTTCAGATTTTTTTTGCGTTTTTGCGTTTTGCGGAATGAAGGGTTTTACGGTGGCCGGAGTGCAAATCCTGCCACCAACCTCCTAATGAAAGTAACCCAACTGCAGGAGGACATCCGCAGACACAGTTGGGCACTAGATATGGATGGCCGTTGGCTCACAAAGAGCTCCTCTGCCCTTTGACAGGTTTTGTTTTTAATCCTGCTGGGTGTCCATATCCAAACACCCTCCTCACCAGAAAACCTGGTGGGGGAGACGGTTTAGTTGCCGACAACCCAACCATGGAACAGGTTAGTACAGGTTTACATGGTACCTGTAGCAGGTCACAGATCGAACCTGACCTGACCATTGAGAGATCGGGCCAAAAATGATATAGTACTGAATAGCATGATATTTCAAAAATGTATTGGGCCTGATATGTTCTCATGGATCAGGCATTACGTGGTGGATGTATGAGCTCTACCGAGTGCCGTTCTAGTTTTGTCCGGTGATCCTTTCAAGTTCTCGCTTGCTATTTCACATGCCTTTGCTTGCCTACATCTGAAATCAAGCACATATTCCAGCAAATTTAACTGTGACTTCTCATTGAGCCACTGTCCCTTCAAAAGCTTCAATGGTCCTCGCACATTGTATCCAAACACCAGTTCAAAGGGACTGAATCCCAACGACTCCTCAACTGACTCTGACAGCAAACAACAATAAATGTACTCCTTCATCCCAATCCTTGTCACACTCAATCATGTAAGTCTTAATCGTGTTTTTCATAGTCTGGTGGAACCTATCCAAAGCCCCTTGTGACTAGATGGTATGCACTTGACGTAACCTGTGTCACTCCCAACTGGTGCCAAACCTGTTGAATTTGGGGCCACAAATTTTTAAGGGTATCACCTCTGGTAACCTCATGGAAGTCAGCATATGAGTCAGCATGTTTTGATTACCCACCTTAGTCTTGAGAAAGGGACCAACACAATCGATGATGCCCCGACTGAAGGGTTCATCAAAAGCCGGAATGGGTTTTAACGGTGCCGAAGGAATTTTTTGATTCGGTTTTCCTACCGTTTGGCATGAGTGACAGGATTTACAAAACTCCACATCATGTCGCAAGCCTGGCCAAAAGAAATGCATCAACATTTTGTCAAAAGTTTTGCTCACTCCAAGGTGACCTGCCAAAGGAGTCTCATGCACCAAACTCAAGATATCATCACAATGTGGTTTCGGAATCTCAATTTGATAATGTACCTTCCATTCTTCATCTGCCGGTACGTCAGGAGGTCTCCATTTCTTTAAGAAAGACACCATCTTTCTTAAAGTAGTCAACTGGTACTTTGGTCATATCCTCCTTTGTGAGGACTCCATGAGCTAGAATTCTGACATCAGCATCTTTAATTTGCTCTTCTCTAAGTTTCTCTCTTGTGAGACAAGACTTTTCTAATGCATTCCCAGACTTTTCTGAATGACTACCAGATTTGCCTTCAAATCCAAAAATATGACAACCACTCGTTTCACCAGCATCAAAATCATCACTGACTGGTCCATGAAAGTATCTTCTAAAGTGTACATGGGTGCTGATTCCAAATCCTTTTTCACTCTCCTCTCTTCAGAGTGTTTCCTAGATTTGGAGCGAGGGTGGATTAGGAGTCCGGAGGGAGGGGAGGTTAAAGAAGCGAGAGGAAAGGGTGGTGTGGGTGTCTGGAGGGAGGGGAGGTGAGAGAAGGGAGGGGAAGGGGTGGGAGTCTGGAGAGAGGAGGCAAGGGGTAGGGTGGGATAAGGGAGGAGGGACCCGGCATTGCCTGATCATGCCGGGAAGGTTTACTAGTAAGGAATATTTATTAATCCCCACTGTCTACCTTAAGCACAATAATATTAACTGGAACAGCACTCGATAGAGCACAGACTGTACCGCCACCAGGCTGAACACTTTACATTTTGGATCACACTGATAGGCCGGATCTGCATTCGGACCTTAACCAAAATCGAATCGGCTTGTACTTGTCATCAACCCAACTCATTCACCTAGTTTTGTCATAATCCTGACGCATGGCTTTTTGATACATCAATACAGTATCTCATGATATACACTGATGAGCCAAAACATTATGACCACTGACAGGTGAAGTGAATAACATTGATTATCTTGTTACAATGGTACCTGTCAACGGGTGGGATATATTAGGAAGCAAGTGAACAGTCAGTTCTTGAAGTTGATGTGTTGGATGTAGGAAAAATGGGCAGGAGTAAAGACCTGAACGACTTTGACAAGGGCCAAATTGTTATGGCCAGACGACTGAGTCAGAGCATCTCTGAAACAGCAAGGCTTGTGGGGTGCTCCCGGTCAGCAGTGGTGAGTACCTACCGACAGTGGTCCGAGGAGGGACAAACCACAAACCGGCGACAGGGTGTTGGGCGCCCAAGGCTCATCGATGTGCGAGGGCAACGAAGGCCATCCCGTCTGGTCCGAACCGACAGAAGGTCTACTGTGGCACAAGTCACAGAAAATTTTAATGGTGGTCAGGGGAGGAATGTGTCACAATCCACAGTGCATCGCACCCTGCTGCGTAGCCACAGACCGGTCTGAGTGCCCATGATGACCCCTGTCCACTGTTGAAAGAGCCTACAATGGGCACGCGAGCATCGGAACTGGACCTTTGAGCAGTGGAAGATGGTCGCCTGGTCCGATGAGTCCGGTTTTATTTTAGATCACGTGGATGACCGTGTACATGTGCGCCGTTTACCTGGGGAAGTGATGGCACCAGGATTCACTGTGGGAAGACGACAAGCCGGTGGAGGGAGTGTGATGCTCTGGGCAATGTTCTGCTGGGAAACCCTGGGTCCGGCCATTCATGTGGATGTCAATTTGACACGTGTCACCGACCTAAACATCGTTGCAGACGATGTACACCACCCCTTCATGGCAATGGTATTCCCTGATGGCAGTTGCCTCTTTCAGCAGGATCATGCGCCCTGCCACACTGCACACATTGTTCGGGAATGGTTTGAGGAACATGATGAAGTGTTCACGGTGTTGCCCTGGCCTCCAAATTCTCCAGATCTCAATCCGATTGAGCATCTGTGGGATGTGCTGGACCGACAAGTCCGATCCACGGCGGCTCCAACTCGCAACTTACAAGACTTGAAGGATCTGCTGCTAATGTTTTGGTGCCAGATACCACAGGACACATTCAGGGGTTTTGTAGAGTCCATGCCTCGGCGGGTCGGTACTGTTTTGGTGGCACACGGAGGACCAACAGCATATTAGGCAGGTGATCATAATGTTTTGGCTCATCGGTGTATATCATTTTTGCCCCATCTCTCAATGGTGAGGAATCACTTTTTAAAAATTTTAAACTCTCCAATCCGGATCTCGTCTCCAAAATCTAATCATTTTGTCGTCGTCACATACCCAACCTGCCCACCAAATTTTGCCTGAATCTGCACAAAACCTTTTGAGATATCCTGCTCAGTCAGACTTAATGATTGTAACACTTAATGACTTTCCTGAGAATCGCCAAATTAAATATGTACAAACGTCACAAACAACAATGCAGCTATAAGTAAACTCACAACTCTCGATGTGGCACTCTGCTAAAGCAAGCAGTTTGTACAGAAAACCCCAGCGGGTTATAAATGGGTCAAACGTCGGTGGTGAACACAGTTGAAAGGATCTAATCCAGTGGGTTCTCACAGGATGAAGTCAACTTGGCTGTCACGTTTTATAAGTCCTCAGAAGGTGAAGTGCTCGTACCACCTTTGAATCAACTAGACAAAGACTGCGTTTCTCTTTCCACTGATACGAAGGAAGAGATAATTTAGCTGGACAGAATTCCTACAGATGTAACTACATGAGGGATCCCTTATTTGTTGGCATGTGTCTCTCCAAACCATAACAAGCACACGCACACACATGTGCGCACACACACACACACACACACACACACACACACACACACACACACACACACACACACACACACACACACACACACACACACACACACACACACACACACACACCTCGTAGTCCCAGCACTCATTTGTGTACATTCCAGAGAAATGACAGAAGTAAATAGACACCTTAAATTTATTCATTTAATCTATATAATGCAGTTTTACTCCGTGATTTGAACTATTATTGAACTATTTATTTGCAGAAACGAGTTCCTGGGTCACGTATGACAATGAACTCTGCCTCAAACCCAGGGAGCACACGACCTTTGTGATTTTCAAAGAGGACGAATTGTTGGCCAATCAGGAGGTGGAGTCAGCCAGCATCAGATAACTCAGAACCTTGGCATTCCGCCTTCTACGGTCAATCAGGTGATTGTGTAATTCACCAGTGAAGGCAAGGAATCCACAAGTTCTCGTTCTGGTCGATCTGGGCCATCAGAAAAGTGTCTTCGAGCTGTCAAGCAGTCCATTGAGAAAACTCCCCGTTGCAAGGCAGCAGATGTTGCAGAGGAGGTCCAAATTAGCTCACGAACTGGCATGTGGTACCTTCATCAACTTGGCTACTATGGGAGAGCAGCGAGGAGTAAACCTCTTCTTCGACCAGCCAACATTCAAAGGATAAAGAAGTGGGCTGACGAGATGGCCACCAGACCCTTGGAGTTTTGACAAATTGTAATTTTTTTCAGATGAGTCCCAATTTACTCAATTTTCTGAGAGTGGACACATATGGGTCTGGAGACTTCCCAGTCAAGAGTTCTCTTTGAACCGATTGCAGCCAACTGTCAAACACGGTGGTTTTTCAGTGATGGTGTGGGGAGCAATCTGGAGCACTAGTCGGTCAAAGCTTGTGGAGTGTGTTGGCAACATCAACTCTACGACACACATTTCTATCCTTGAGGATGGATTTCTCCATGTGTTCTCCATGGGTCAGATGGTCAAAAACAACACTCTGTTCATGGAAGATGGAGCCCCATGCCACACTGCAAAAAAGACCAAAGAATGGCAGGACAGAAATGGGATCAAGCGAGTCCATGGCCAAATCAGTCGCTTGAGACGAATCCCATTGAACACCTCTGGGCCAAATTGCATCGAGCTGTGCGGAAAAAGTCCAGGAAACCAACATCACGGGAATAGCAGAATTGCTCACCCATTTGCGTGAAGCCTGGGCAGAAGTCCCACAAGTGAAAATTTCAGAACTCGTTAGTTCTATGCCTGAAAGAGTAAAAGCATTGAAATCTGCAAATGGGAAGTCTACTAAATATGAGTGTATGTATTAAAATGGATCAAATGTTCTTCAAATGTTCAATAAATAATTTCTTTAAAAATCATGGCATCTATTTACTTCTGTCATGTCTCTGTGTATGTCGATATTGCACTTGAGATTGTTTTTTTTTTTCTCACCTGGGTATAATGCAATGAGCTGCAGTGAGTACCCAGCATGCCTGGATCAGAGTTCCTCCACAGATGTGCCCGGCGATCACACTCGGTGGCCAACCACCTTCCACAATCAACCTTTGTGGTGGGCTTTTCAGCTTTACAGAAGCCTGTCCAATAATATGTCACCATATGTCGATTATCAATGATAAAGATGACATTGACAATAAAAAACATGATTAATGTTTGTGTCATAAGATTCCATTTAAGGTTACCTGAAATGAAGTTTATGTTCAGGGACATCAATGCAAACTAGATATCTGCGATCACAAAACGATGGTCAAGTGTAAACCTACCCCGACTAGGGGCGGCTTACCCTTGGCCCGTGACCCAATGATGGCCATTTTTTTTTTCAGACCACCATATCATCTTAACCTTCATCATTTAGGGATAGTGTGTAAATTAGGAAAATGTGTCCCCATCCACAATCTATCCATAAAACTCAATATCATGAAAATCAGAGGAAAATTATTCAAGTTATGATCAAAAGATGTTTTTGTTGCTTGGTTCACAATCTAAACAAATTAGGTCAAGGACACGATTCAAATATCAACCGGGCGTAGTGGCGTGCGCCTGTAATCCGGCTACTCGGAGGCTTGGGTTGGAGGATCGCTTGAGGACGGGGGCTCTGCACTGGGCAGGGTGTAGAGCAGCCCAGAATCATGGCAAAACCCAAATCCTGATCCCTGTGTCGTAAGAGGCGACCAGGGTTGCGTCAGGAAGGGCATCCGGCATAAAACCTGTGCCAAATCAATATGCGGATCATAACGGATGATCCGCTGTGACGACCCCTAACGGGAGCAGCCGAAAGACGAACAACAACACTATTCAAATATCAGATGCATAAGTTCAGTGCGGGTACACCATTATGATGCAAGAACATATTGAAAGGCCAAGCGGTCTTTGAGATTCCTCACTAGCAAAATTGAGCGATGACAAAAGACGTGTTTTTTTTTTCAGACTGCCATTTGATGTTGCCTTTAACTTGGATTGGTATGATATAAATTAGCCGTAAATGTGCATTGCTCTTGGCTATCTAGAGAGGGCAATTTTGTTCTGATGGGACAAACCTGTCGAGTTTTGGTGAAAACTGTTAAAATGTCTATAATTGGGTCATGACCTTAACGTTAGGTGAAGGTCAACATAATTATGTCAACTCCACATACCTTTTATTCCCATTGTTGATGCAAAATTTCATTCTGAAAGTCCCAGCTGGATCTGAGAAACAGCTCAGACATTGGCAGAAAAAAAGGAAAAAAACCTAAATGGTGGTTTAGTACTCCTTGGGGTGCAAGACCTTGACCTTTAACCTGGAGCGGTATGATGCAAATTGAACACAAATGTGCCTTGCTCTAAGCTACCGAGTGAGGACTAAAGTTTGTCCAATCGGAATGAAATTGCCAAGTTATGGTGAAAAATGTTAAAATGTCTATAATTAGGTCATGACCTTAAAATTATGTCAAATTATTTTTTTTACGTCAACCCCGCATACTTTTTATTCACATCATTGATGGAAAATTGAATTCCAAAAGTGCGAGTTGGCTCCGAGATACAGCTTGGAAATTTCAGAAATGAGCACAGGAAGAATAAATAAATAAAAAAAAATTAAAAAAAAATACTTCTATAACTGGTGGTTTCGTATTCTTAGGGGTCGAAGAAACTCTGTGGTACCATTGAAAATAGGGGCAATACCGTTGGGTGCTGACCTGATAAAATAATGATACCGAGGAGAGAGTCAACGTGGGATGGAATCAGCAAAATGTACCAATGAACCAATGTTATGGCCCTGATATTTTCATTGTTGTGAACAAACTTTGGTACATCATGGGTGATGAAGGTTGTGGTGAAATTTCATCGCAATCGTGTGTGTATTTTCACAAAAGAAGTTGCAAGTGCTTGTAAACGGACAGACGGAGTGACAACGCGCCATCCCACAAGCTACCTGGAACTACGTTCCAGGTGGGCTAAAAGTTGGAGGCGCTAATTGTAGAAACAAACCCAACAACAGCAATTAGCCTTTCCCGAGCTGTCCTGTAGGGTGAGGCATAAAAATAGAGAAATAACACTTTTTGTACATTTGTGGTGCAACCCCTTTTGAAGTGAAGATTTTAATCATTTCCTCGTGCGTTTTATGCAATATCGACACCTCCGAGACCTCATTCTTTACCTGTCCATTTTCTCAATATCTCCAATCTAAATCTCCATTTAATGTAAACACATCTTCCTTCTTCCTATCAACGCATTTAAGAACATTTTAAAATGCTTCACTTTCCTTACATCTCCGACAGGTATGGGAGCATGTGCCAGAACAGCGCGTCGCTGCATCCACTTTCCACCGGTATTCCAGGGGCCTCCGTCTGGCCATCCCCCAGGCAGATGCCAGGCCCATCCCCATCTCCTTGAGATGCCGGTCAACCTGCTGCAACCACGAGGCATGTGGTCGGTCCGCTGGCCTCCTCCACTCACGAGACTCCCTCGCTGAGAGAATCTGGTGAGCAGGATCAGCGTCAGGAAAACGAGCCACATGTCCATACAGCCGCAACTGACGCTCACGGACTATGCAGGTAACAAATCTCATCCGAGTCTCTCTCAGCAACCGCTCGTTGGACACAAAATCCGACCAGCGATAGCCAAGGATTCTCCGACAGGAATTCCCCACATATTCTTCTTCTTCACAAAGATTGAAACTGTCCATCAACTCAGAACAGGTAAGGCCAGACTTGTTGTCAGGTCAGGCCAAATCAGATCTGCGATTTGCTACAGGTACCATGTAAACCTATACTAACCTGATTAATGGCCGGGTTGTCGGCAACTAAACAGGTCAGGTCAGGTATGGGAGCATGTGCCAGAACAGCGCGTCGCTGCATCCACTTTCCGCCGGTACTCCAGGGGCCTCCGTCTGGCCATCCCCCAGGCAGATGCCAGGCCCATCCCCATCTCCTTGAGATGATGGTCAACCTGCTGCAACCATGAGGCACGTGGTCGGCCCACTGGCCTCCTCCACTCATGAGACTCCCTTGCTGAGAGAATCTGGTGAGCAGGATCAGCGTCAGGAAAACGAGCCACATGTCCATACAGCCGCAGCTGACGCTCACGGACTATGCAGGTAACAAATCTCATCCGAGTCTCTCTCAGCAACCGCTCGTTGGACACAAAATCCGACCAGCGATAGCCAAGGATTCTCCGAAGAGACCTGGTACCAAAGGAATTAAGTCTCCATCTCAGATCCTTGGTCAGAGTCCAAGTCTCGCACCCATAGAGCAAGACTGGAAGTACCAAGGACCTGAAGACTCGGACTTTCGTCCTCCCGCACAGGTACCGGCAGCGCCACACCACAGGATCCAGTGAATCCATGACTCCCCAGGCCCGACCCAGACGCCTATTGACCTCCGGCTCACAACCTGCGGAGACATGAATATCACTGCCAAGGTAAGTGAATCTATCCACGACCTCAACATCCTCACCACAAACAGACACAGACAGGACAGCAGCATCCAAGATGTCACCGAAAGCCTGGATCTTAGTTTTGACCCAAGAAATCTGTAATCCCAACGGCTCCGACTCCTCATTCAGCACCTCGAGGGCCCCCAAGAGGATGTCTAAAGTCTCCGCAAAGATGACTGCATCATCTGCAAAATCAAGGTCTGAGATCTTGACATTGCCAAACGATGCACCGCAACTTGATCTCTCCGACATCCTCCCAAAAATCCAGTCCATACAAGTGCTGAAAAGTGTGGGGGCAAGTACACATCCCTGACGAACTCCAGTAACAACTGGAAATAAGTCAGAGATGGTACCACCACACTTCACAGCACTCTCAGTACCAGAGTAAAGTTCAGACATCAGATCGATCAGTTTCGGTGGCACCCCACGAAGACCAAGAATCCTCCAGAGGACATCCCAGTTCACTGAATCGAACGCTTTACAGAGATCAACATAGGCTGCAAGCAGCCCCTGCCGAAACTCTCATCTGCGTTCGGTGAGGACACGAAGTGCAAGGATACGGTCAATCGTTGACCTCTTTGGTGTAAAGCCTGACTGCTCTGGACGCTGGTGCTCAAGCAGATGGTGGCGAACCCTATCAAGAATTATCCGAGCAAAGACTTTGCCCGGCACTGAGAGCAGCGTCACCCCTCAGTAGTTGTTGCAGTCTTGGCGATCACCCTTCCCTTTCCAGAGAGGGACAACAAGGCCCCTCTTCCAGTCAGTTGGGATGATGCCTGTGCTCCAGGCAGAGCACAAAACTGCATGCAACGACACGAGTGCAGCATTTCCACCAGCCATGAGAAGTTCAGCATGGATGGCACAGATCCCTGGAGCTTTTCCCCGTTTCAACTGGTTCACCGCAGCCCGTGTTTCCACAAGCGATGGTGGACCACAGTTGATTCGAGGGTCAGCAACAGGGATTGTAACACCCTTGACGTCCAACTCGACAGCTGGGGGATCAGCCTGGTACAACCGCTCAAAGTAACCGGCCCAGCGGGCCTTCACTTCAGACTCCTCTGTCAAGAGCCTACCACTCTCTGCTCGAACTGCAGTGCTCCGAGGGATGGGCTTGGATGAACGTAATGCGCGAATTCCCCTGTAAGCGGGACGAGAATCACCTGTCCACAGGTGATGCTCTACCCCCTCACAGATTCCTCGCACATAGGCCTCCTTGTCCACCCTCAGTGCACGTACAGTTTTACGCCTCAGCTCCCTGAACAGCTCAGCTCTGCCATTCAGCCTGGCCCTGCGACTCTGGTCAATGGTATCCAGTGTCCCTTGAGAGACAAAATTCTTCTTTGCCCTGCGGTGAACTCCAAGGCATCCACCGGCAACATCAAGGACGGTGGTCTTGAAGGCGCTCCACAACTCTTCAGGACCCCCCAAAGCACCCAGACCCCCCAAGTGTCCACTCAGCCTGTTCGCAAACTCCTCAGCAACTCTGTCATCCCTGAGCTTGGCAACATCCAGCCTAGGCTGGGATGGTACCATTCTCCAGGATTTAAGGTGCAGCTTTAGAGTTGCTACAACAAGCCTGTGGTCAGTATTGAGGAACTGAGCACTCCGGTAGACCCTGCAGTTCTGGATCATCCTCCAACGACCGTCAATGAGGACATGGTCAATCTCCTTTGCCACACCGCCAGTGTTGGAATACCAAGTCCAGCGATGAGCTTGCGGGCGCTGAAACCATGAACCAGCCACCCTAAGTCCATGACTTCTTGCAAAGTCAAGGAACTTAGTGCTATTCTGGTTCATAGTTCCTGACCCATGGGGACCAACACACACCTCATAACCATCCCTATCAGTTCCAGTCGATGCATTGAAATCCCCCAAGACTAGAAGTGTATCTCGTCTGGGGCACTGATCAACCACAGACTCGAGTGTGGCGTAGAATGCATCCTTCACGGTGAGATCACTCGCCTCAGTCGGAGCATAAACAGAGACCAGGGAAATGACACCTAAAGAGTGACGAATCCTTAATCTCATAATACGCTCGTTGACCGGTGTTACCTCAATTATCATTGGGGTCAGCTTATTGGACACAGCTACAGCAACTCCTTGGGTATGGTAACCATCAGAGCGACCAGACCAATAGTCGGTGTAACCACCCACCATTATCTCGCCGCAATCCGGTCTCCGAACCTCAAAGAGAGCTGCAATCCCGATGTCCAAACGCTTGAGCTCAGATGATAACAGAGACAGGTGATCATCCTCTCTTAGGGATGGGACATTCCAGGCACCCACCCGAAGGGAGCGCCTCAAATTAACCCAAGGAGACCGCCGTCTGGTGGACGACACCTCAGCACCACTCCGACACACTCTCCCGCAATCTGACCCAGGGATGTTACCCCGTGGTTTCCCTCCTATCATCAAAGATTGGGGGTCCCGAAGGCTTTGCCCCAATCCCGTCATCCGGTGAGCTGCCCTGCGAAGGGAAGCTGCGCAGGAGGTACTCCCACGGAGTGGGTTTTCAGATTTTTTTGCGTTTTTGCGTTTTGCGGAATGAAGCGTTTTACGGTGGCCGGAGTGCAAATCCTGCCACCAACCTCCTCATAAGAAGTAACCCAACTGCAGGAGGGCGTCCGCAGACACAGTTGGGCACTAGATATGGATGGCCGTTGGCTCACAAGGAGCTCCTCCGCCCTTTGACAGGTTTTGTTTTTAATCCTGCCGGGTGTCCATATCCAAACACCCTCCTCACCAGAAAACCTGGTGGGGGAGACGGTTTAGTCGCCGACAACCCGACCATGGAACAGGTTAGTACAGGTTTACATGGTACCTGTAGCAGGTCACAGATCGAACCTGACCTGACTTTAAACCGTCTCTAAACTAAACTAAACCGTCTCCCGCAATAGGCTTCCTGGTGAGGAGGGTGCATGGATATGGTCACCCA
This sequence comes from Eptatretus burgeri, assembly GCF_056783735.1. Classification (NCBI taxonomy): domain Eukaryota; kingdom Metazoa; phylum Chordata; class Myxini; order Myxiniformes; family Myxinidae; genus Eptatretus; species Eptatretus burgeri. Next base: position 694,027 of record NC_140971.1, read on the forward strand.
GCAGGATTAAAAACAAAACCTGTCAACACAGGTCAAGCAGTCAACAAGAGTATTATGAGACTGAGGATTCGTCAGTCCTTAGGTGTCATTTCCCTGGTCTATGTATATGCTCTGACTGAGGCGAGTGATCTCACCGTGAAGGACACATTCTATGCCACACTCGAGTCTGTGGTTGATCAGTGCTCCAGGCGAGATACACTTCTCATCTTGGGGGATTTCAATGCATTGGCTGGAACTGATAAGGATGGTTATGACACATGTGTTGGTCCCGATGGGTCTGGAACTGTGAACCAGAATAGCACCAAGTTCCTTGTTGACTTTGCAAGAAGTTGTCGACTTATGGTGGCTGGTTCATGGGTTCAGCGACCACGGGCTCATCGCTGGACTTGATATTCCAAAGCCGGTGATGTGGCGAATGAAACTGACAATGTGCTCGATGATGGGTGCTGGAGGATGATTCAGAACTGTAGGACTTACCGGAGTGCTCAGTTCCTCAGTGCTGACCACAGGCTTGTTGTAGCAACTCTGAAGTTTCAGCTTAAATCCAGGAGAATGGTACTATCCCAGCCTAGGCTGGATGTAGGCAAGCTCAAGGATGAGAGGGTAGCTGAGGAGTTTGCGAGCAAGCTGAGTGGGGATTTGGGGGGGTGTCTGGGCATTTTTTGGAATCTTGAAGAGTTGTGGAGTGCCTTCAAGACCACGATCCTTGATGTTGCCGGTCGATGTCTTGGAACCCCCCCCCCCCCATCAGGCGAAGAAGAATTTTGCCTCCCAAGGGACACTGGATACCATTGACCAGAATCGTAGGGCCTGGTTTAATGGCAGAGCAGAGCTATTAAGGGGGTTGAAGAGTAAAACTGTATGTGCACCGAGGGCGGAGAAGGAGGACTATGTGTGAGGAATCTGTGAAGGGGTAGACTATAGAGTTTCACCTGTGGTCAAGTGATTCTCGTCCTGCTTAAAGGAATTTGTGCATGGCGTTCCTCCAAGCCAATCGCGAGGTGTGGTGCTGTTAGAGAGGAGGGTGGTGGGCTCTTGACAGAGGAGTCCAAAGTGAATGCCCACTGGGCCGGTTCCTTTGAGTGGCTGTACTAGGCTGATCCACCAGCTGTCGAGTTGGATGTCAGGGATGTTCTATCTGAATCTCCTATTGCTGACTCTCCAATCAACTGTGAATCACTTTTGTTTGAGGAAACACAGGCCGCGGTGAACCAGCTGAAATGGGGGAAAGCTCATGGGATCTGTGGCATCCATTCTGAACTTCTCCAGGCTGGTGGAAATGCCAAACTCGTGTCGTTGCATGCAGTTCTGTGTTCTGCCTGAAATACAGGCATCATCCCAACTGACTGGAAGAAGGGCCTTGTTGTCCCTCTCTGGAAGGGGAAGGGTGATCGCCAAGCCGGCAACAACTACCGAGGGGTGACGCTGCTCTTGGTGCCAGGCAAGGTCTTTGTTTGGATAATTCTTGATAGTGTTCGCCACCATCTGCTTGAGCACCAGCGTCCAGAGCAGTCAGACTTTACACCAAAGAGGTCAACCATTGACCGTATCCTTGCTCTTCGGGTCCTCACTGAACGCAGACAAGAGTTTGGGCAAGGGCTGCTCACAGCCTGTGTTGTTTTCCGCAAAGCGTTAGATTAAATGAATCAGGATGTTATCTGGAGGATTCTCGGTCTTCGTGGGGTGCCACCAAAACTGATCGATCTGATGTCTGACCTATACTATGGTACTGAGAGTGCTGTGAGATGTGGCGATACCATCTCCAACTTATTTCTGGTTGTTACTGTAGTTCTTCAGGGGTGTGTCCTGGCCCCCACACTTGGTTGTACTGGATTCTGGGGAGGATGTCAGAGAGATCAAGCTGCAGTGCATCGTTTGGGAATGTCAAGATCTCTGACTTTTATTTAGCAGATGATGCAGTCATCTTTATGGAGATGCTGGATATCCTAATGTGGTCCTCGAGGCACTGAATGAGGAGTCGGAGCCGCTGGTATTACAGGTTTCCTGGATCAAAACTAAGATCCGGCCTTTAGATGACATTTTGGATGTTGCTATCTTGTCTGTACCCGTTTCTGGTGAGGATGTTGAGGTCACAAAGAAATTCACTTCAGTGATACTTCACCTCGGCAGTGATATTTATGTCCCCGCATGTTGTGAGCTAGAGGTCAATTGATGTCTTTGGCAGGCCTGGGAAGTCATGGATTCACTGGATAATGGGGCGTGGCGCTGTCAGTGTCTATGGAGGAGGACGAAAGTCGGAGTCTTTAAGTCGTTGGTGTTTCCAGTCTTGCTCTACTGATGTGAGACTTGGACTCTGACCAGGGATCTGAGATGGAAACTTTATTATTTTGGTGTCAGGTGTCTTTGGAGAATCCTTGGCCATTGCCGGTCAGACTGTGTGTTCAACGAGCGGTTGCTGAGAGAGACTCAGATGAGATTTGTTACCTGTATAGTCCATGATCAACAGCTGCGGCTCTATGGACATGTGGCTCATTTTCCTGATGCTGATCCTGCTCACCAGATTGTCTCAGCAAGGGAGCTTCGTGAGTGGGGGAGGCCAACGGGCTGATCATGCGCCTTGTGGTTGCAGCAGGTTGATCTACTCACAGCAGGTTGCAGCAGCAAAAATTAAGACCACTCATCGCCTGATCTTTATCGCCATATGTCCAATCTGGGAATCTTGAGAAGTCCAGTTTGCAGAAGTTGTCTGCTCACGAAGAGAGCTAGAACTAGGGGGCACTGCAGAGTGGTGTCGGGGAGGAGCTCCATCTTGTTTTATGACGTATAGCAGCTTATATAGGTTGCTCCGTGTACATCAACCCGACAAGTAGTCAATGAGTCAGATCCAGAAAGAATGGTTGCCTTGCATCCCTTCCTTCTTTTGAAATGGCACCAAAGCCGATGCTGTCAAAACTCTGGCAGAGTCCAGGTGTAGTTCTTTGTGACTGGTTTGGGTAGGTACAGTGAGTAAGGGGTTAGGGGGCACAAGATTTGGAAGCAGACACAGAATTGAGGTATTTGTCCGACTTATGATCAGAGTTGGCTGTGGTGCCATTTGAAGAGAAGGAAGGGAAGTAGGGGGAGCATACTCCAGAGACAGACTTGAGATGCCACCATCCTTGAAATTCCTTGAGGAAAACATGTTTGAAAGTTCAATCTTGAGGTTGGACAGATGTTTTCTAATTATCCTAAGAGTGTTGTGGGTTTTGTGCAATGATCTGAGGTTGCGTTCAGTTGGATTTATCTTCCAGGAGGAGAATGCAAGTTACTTAAAGGCAACGGACTCAGATTCAGTGTAACTTAATTCAGTGTAACTTGTGAGAGGATGGGTATGATAATTGTACACAAGGTGGGATAAATCTGTGCATAATGGAGCGCAGTTTTTGTCCAGATGGAAAGAAATTGATGCCACCTGGGAATTATTCAATCCTGACAATGTCAAGATTGAAGAATTCCCAGGAGGCATTCATGTCAGGGTAGGCAAAGATCGAAGACCATTCCTGAAGTAAGAACATTTGCAGTCCCTGCCAATCAGCCTGAGTGAACTGCCAGACTCTGGTTCTGAGGTGGCTCTCTGACAATAGCCATGAACAGATGATGTGAGGAGCAGGGGTTAGGAGGAAGCTGGGAGGGGGCGAAGTGAGAGGAAAGATGGGTGGGGAGTGGTGGTGTGGAATAAGGGAGGGTGGAGCAAGGGGAAAGTTGGGAGTGGTGGGATGAGAAAAGGGGGCAGGGAAAGGAGTAAGATGGGATCAACCTGGCACAGTCATTAACCTGCCCGATTTCATGATGCTCTCGTGAACACTCATATTTCAGCCACTTTTCCCACGGCCATCCACATGTGTGCACTGGCGTGACGACTCTTTGCAGGAAACGCCACTCAGGCCTTTCGCCAGAAATGCCAGTTAGCTAAGCCCAGGAAGAACATTTACAGTTTGTGTAACTTACGGTTTGTGTAACTTACGGTTTGTGTAACTCCACTCAGACAACCATCAATCACGACAGCCAAGGGTGTGTATTACCTACTTACATCTGGCATTATCCACCTACACTTGTACAAATGTCAAGAATTTGTCCAGCATGCAATTTATGTTGATCTGTGCAGCAAACAAGGAAAGGTATCAAAACGATTTGAATGTTGCAAAGTGAAATGTCAATGACTGACCTTGGACTTGTCATTACAGTGAGGTTGCACAGCATCAAGGAGCAATTAATGATGAGTTCATATTGCTGGAAAAGTTTCTAATTTCATATAAAATGTAATGTTCTTGACAACGAATGTAATAGTTAAGCTAACAACGGGAAGTCGAGTCAAAGTAATCAATTTCACATGAGGAAAGCCATATTGTAGCACATCATGTTCATCCGCAGCAACAGTTACGGGAGATACCTTTTACACACTGTCGGGTTTCCTGCCATTTGTTTGACTTTGTTTTATGTACAATCAGTAAGGAGTGATCATTTTTCTTTGAAAACTGAATAAGTTGAGAAAAAGTAATTTACCTGCCAAGGGTGACTACCAGAGTTTGCCACTTGTCCACCAATTATACGAGGAAGAAGTATTCTTGATGTTCCACAAGAGAGTGATGAAATGGATGATGTGAGATTGGAGGAAACAAACGAAGGCTCAAAAGATGGACTTTCTTGCTGGATAATTTCACTTTCCGACAGAAGCGTTTCATCTGAAATGATCAACATATTCTTATACCTTCAGCTCGAGTTTGTATCGAATAGCACAAGGGTGAGAATTGCTTTGCAATGCATGTCCCCCACCGATGTGATATTACAAATAACCCGAAGTGGACACTTGAAGCAAAAACATGTGTGAAATCGGGGTGACAATTCATAGCTGGATCAGGATTCTAACTCTGGCTAGACAGAGAGGTGAATGTGCATACCTACAGGCCATCCACTAGCATCCTTTAATTATGCTATTCACACAAAAGTGAAATAAATGAAGGTTTTTTGTGTGCCAGTTCGGTTTTAGCCAGATGATTCACACATCCAATTATTTGGGTGGTGTAAAATGGTGCATTCGATGCCGGAAATAACAAAAATTACCCGATGTACATACATGATGTAGAAACATGCGTATGGCTGATGTACATCGATACTAATAAATGTGTGTGTGTGTTTTTTTTCATAAAACATAACATTCTACCTCTGCTAACTCCACTGCCCTCACTCTCTGTCCCATCCTTGCTCCCCCCCCCCTCCACCTATAACAAGGCAGCACCATCCCACACATCTCTCTCCTCTCTCCCGACATGTCTGGGTGTCGTTTTGTCTCCGGGCAGTATTTGTTTTCAGACTGCGTTTATCTGAGGGCGGCATTCATTGTATGACCAGTACAAAATGGATTTCAGACATTATTTTGTTTCCATCTTCACTGTTATTCCATTCAGAATCATTTTGATGAGACGGTATGAATCGAAATTAACGCTCCACCGCACATCTACCTTCCCTTCCTCTCATTTCACACTGTCTTCCCTTACCCCACCCTCCTCCCCTCTCTTTCCCCCTGCTCACCTCTCTTCCCCCCTCCACCCGTCCTTTCGTATTCCCATCAGCGAAGCAATGGGTTGTATTTGCTCGTACATAATACATCGTGGTTATATACCTGGGATCATTCCAATTGCACTGGGCCATGGACTAACACCCCAGCCTGAGGCCTGCCGGTCTGTGCTGCTTCATGCAATGGCGGCACATTGATTTTATTGGGGTGGAGAACAAAGCTAATCTCTCTGCAGTTCAAAAGTTATGATTGGAGGGGTAACAGAGTTGTGTACATTTCAATTTCTTCAGTTAGATATGCGACTGATGTTTCCAGGCATCTTTCACAAATCACATTCTTCCAAAGGCAGACGCCCTCCCTCAATATTTAACTTTGGAATGAATCCTTCACACGGCAGCTGTTTGGACAGTCACATCACTCATTGCTACCACTTGACAAATGTGGCCATCTGAGAATGCCATCAAATGTGGTTGACCCGTCACGATTTGTGACCGCCATGTAGAAAATCAGAGCTGTTCAAATGTTGGAATGTGAGGCTGCACAAAAACATGGCGCCAGCTCACCAAGATCGTTTGTTACCTCCACCACCGAAAGTGGATGGAGGTTGTTTACAACCCTGTCTGGTTGTCTCACTGTTTGTCTGTGAGCAGGATATTTCAAAAAGTTAGACGGATTCGGACAAAATTTGGTGGACAGGTTGGTTGTGTGACAAGGACGAATTGGTTCGATTTTATTGAAGATCCGAATCCGGATCTGGATCAGAGACTATTTCAAGTGACTCTTCACCATTGAGAGATGGGACCAAAAACGATATATAGTACATCACGATATCTCAAAAGGTTATGGACGAGTTATGATAAAACGAGATGGATGAGTTGGTTAGGTGACAAGAACAAGCCGATTCGATTTTGGTTCAGGTCCAGATGTAGATCCGACCTATCAGTGGAATACAAAACGTAAACTGTTCTGCCTGGCAGAGGCATGCACTCTACCGAATGCTGTTCTTATCTAGTTCGTTTGTGTTTGCCTGTTTGTCTGTCTGTGAGCACGATATCTCAAAAAGTTATGAATGAATTTAGACAAAACTTGGTGGACAGGCTGGATGTGTGACAAGGACGAATTGATTAGATTTTGGTAAAGATCTGGATCTAGATACTGTTCTTCTCCTCTTCCTCTTCCCCTTCCCCTTATAAGGGGTGAAGTCCAATGGCACCAAGCTTCTGCCCTGCCATAATGATGATACTCCTCCACATCCCTCTGTCCTCAGCCAACTCCTTCCACTCTCCAACCACTCCCACCTTACTGATATCCCTTCTCACACAATCCTCAGATCTCAACCATGGTCTACCTCTTTTCCTCCTACCTTGCTTCCTCAATCTATCCACTATCTTTGCCATTCTCTCTTCCCCCATTCGCACATCGTGCCCTGCTCATCTCAGCCGGCATTTCACTATTCGCCCCGTTAAGCTCATCCTCCTTCTATCCACCCTCTTAACGCCTTCAATCCTCCTGACCCAGTTGTTCTCGCAAATCTTCAGCCTCTGTTGTTGTCTGTCAGTGCCACGGTTTCCAGACCAGAAAGGTAGGCTGGCATTACACATGACATACACACAACAGAACCTTTCCTGTCAATTTCCTTCATATCTTTATGTCTGCCATTACAAATGCCTCCTTCCACTCCTGCAGTACTTACTGCACCTGCCACCGACTCTCTACCACAACCGCCAAATCACCCACACACAGCATCCTCCCCATGTTCATCTTCCTGCTTACCTGCTCCATCGCCATGATAACCACGAGTGGGCTGAGAGTACTTCCCTGCCTCAAATCGATGTTCATGCTGAACACCTCAGACATTCCAGGACCAACCCCAAACTCTTCCCTTCGTTCCCTTGTACATCCCTTCCACCAAATTAACTTCTGCTTCCAGCACTCCCATCCATCTCAGTGTTGCCATCACCATCTCTCTCGGGACAGTGTCATAGGCCTTCTCCAGGTCTACAAATCCCAATGCCATTTCACCATGCACCACCAGCTGTCTCAGCTTGAACATCCCATCCCTCATTCCCCGACCCTTTCTAAACCCCCGCTGCTCTTCTCCGATCTCCACCTCCACACTCTTCCTCCTCCTCCCGTCCAGAATCCTCTCCAGCACCTTCATTACATGACTTAGGAGCGTAATGGCTCTGTACTTACCCGGATCTTGAACATCGCCCTTCCCCTTCAATATCCAATGAACCCTGTCCTCCAATCCCCTGGAATTTAATGCTCTCTCATATACATATATTCAACAGCCTCTTCATCCAACTGACTTTTGTTTTGTATGCAATGTTGAGGCTCGTATGAGAGCTAACACACAGAACACATAACAAAGTGAACAGGAGATAAGAGGGGTGGGAGAGGGAAGCACAAAACAGAATGGAGCAGACACATTAGGAGATCTGTGGAAGGGAGAGTGATGGTGTGGGGTACATGGGGTAAACAAGATGGACACTACGGGGACTTTCAGGAAGGAAAACAGGGAATTTGAAGGAGGTGGATATGGAGTGGATTAACAGGAGTAGAAAAGATCGAGGTTTTGGAAGGGGGGGGAGATATGAGATGGTGGTTAACAGCTGTTTTGAAGACCTGGATGGAGGACTGTGATTGAAGAGTGTAGAAGTTTGTTCCAGAGACAGTAAAAAGAGAGGAATGAAAGAGTGAAGGTGAGCAGTGATTCTTGACTTTGGCAGTTTCACGAGAAGGGGGTTTTGGCGGACCTTGAGCACCTTGCGGAAATATATAGGGGGGGGGCAGATCAGAGACAGAGCAAGGGGTACAAGGAGACGGTAGAAGACAGAGAGACCACCAACCTGTCTGCGGTGACAGAATGAGAGACCCAAACACTCGGCTTCATCACGGGAGATACCAATGATCCTCCTAAAAGCCTTGGTTTCCACAACGTGAAGCCGAGTTAGGCGTGAGGCAGGAGCACCACCCCAGAGGGGAGATCAGTACTCCATCAGGCTGCAGATGAAAGCTTTGTATGTGGTCAGGAGTTCAGGTGTGCTAAGGAAGGACTTTTCACAATCGAGGATGCCCAGTCGTCGACTGGCTTTGGAGGCCAGCTTGAAGATGTGGAATTATCAACCTGATGCAACGTATCTCTTACTGCAATCATCATCTCTGTACAAACCTCACCAATGCCTGGTGCTCTTCTCTTCCTCATCTTCCTCAATACCGTCTGCACTTCCTCATCCATGATCTCTGCCAACTCCACTTTCCCCTCCACATAACACGGTACCTCCAGCTCGCAGTTGCTTCTTTCCCGATTCAGCGGCTCTTTGAAATATCCTTCCCCCACCTTCAATACTGCATCCCTCTATGTCACAAGCCTCCCAACACCACCCTTAATCACAACCACCACCACCCCTTCATATCCTTACTATCCTCATCCCTATCACGAGCCAATTTATAAACCATATTCTTTCCACCATCCTCTTCCAACTTGTTGTACACCTCCTCTTACACATCATTCCTCAGCTTATCCACAGTTCTCCTTGCTGCTTTCTTCTTCTGCCGATACAGGTGCATCAACACTGCATCCGGCTGCCTCCTCCCATTCTTAATCTTTTCAATCCTCTTCCAAATCTGTTTTTCATATACTGCCTTCACGACCTCCTCCGTCCACCATACCTGGTTTCAATACCTCGATGATGCACCTTTTCCTGATGTCCTTTCACACAAAACTTCTGCAATTCACCTAAACACCTCTCCATAATTCTTCCACTCCCTCCTCCAAACCTTTCACTTCTTCACTAAGTTGCTCATACCTATCCCTCAACATCTCCTTGTACTCTACGACAACGTTTCCCCTGCTCTTCCCCCATGAATAATCGTCCGATTCCTGCTCTTAACCCCCCCCCCTTTTCTTAATCTGTACCACAAACATCACAAGTTTGTGCTCGGTGATAACATCCTCTCATGCCACTGCCATACAATCCTTAACCCTCCATAACTGTTGCTTCCTTACCATCATCAAGTCCAATTCTGTTCTATGTTGTCAACTGCTATAGGTAATCTTGTGGCTTTCCCACTTTTGAAAGAATGAACTAGCTATGGCCATGTCATTCGTCACCACAAGGTCCACCATCTGTCAACACTATTCCTCATTCCTCAACCAAATTTACCAACACATTCCTCTTCACCCGGCTCCGTTACTCCCACATGCACGTTAAATCCCCTGCAATGCACATCATTACCTCCAGCTCAACCATTCCCATCATCCTCTCCAGTTCATCCCTGAATTCCTGCTTCTCTGTCCCAGTCTTTCCCGTTTGTGGCCCATACACCGACATAGCACACACCATTTGCCTCTGTATCACCATAACCATCCCTCCCTCCCATCTTTCCACTCTGACCACCTGCTTGCTGATCCTTTCTGACACTATTATTCCCACGCCATTACTCCATCCCCATCCATGTACAACAGCTTGTATTCTCCAACCAACCTCCTTGTTCTGTCTCATTTCCAACTGGTTTCCTGCACAAACACACAACACTTCCAACCTTCTTCTCTGCATCATCTCCACCACTTCGACTCTTGTCTCTGTCTCTCCACCTCTACCCCCCCCCCATCCCCCATTCAAATGACCTATCCAAACCTCACTTCTGAACCGCTGCCCATCCAGCAGAGCCATTACCATTTTGATCAGTTTGGGATGCTCAGTTAATCGGATGCTGTAATTTTTCATGTGATTCTTCACCATTGAGTGAATGGACCAAAACCAATAAATGGTCCGATATCATAAAAAGCATGGCTGAAGTGAGTTTTGTTGGGAGGGATAAACAAAACTTACTACATTGTATCACGTTGCAATGATGCCACTGAAGGCGTTTTCTTTTCCGTGTGTAGCACCATGGCTGCGAAGCATGATCTGGAGCTCTGAAAAGAAGAAAATATCACTCGATACAGACTGAACATGATCAATGATCATGTATGTTACACGTCTGATAATATAATCAATCCAAGCAATAGATGCCAATATAAATAAGAAATACTCATGTAAACCTGCATGACTGCGTGTGTTTGTTCCTCCGCGAGGTAATGTCATGGTTTTAAGGCTAGCACTGGGTACGACACCAGAATCACTGTACAATGTAGCTCTATCAACAGGTTATGGCCCAGAGTTACCCAGAGATAGTTTGCCACCGAGAGAAATATCGCAACGTACCGCGCGTCTCCGGTGAGAGCAGCATACTAGCACCATGGGTAGGAGGACGGAAAGTTCGAGTGGCCGTTGGTCTCGCCTCGTCTTTGACGGAGACGAAAAGAACTATGAACTATGGGAGACGAAATTCTTGGGCCATCTTCGGTTGCAAAAGTTAAAAGACACTATTTTAAATGAGCCTACCGACGAAGATGCGGTGGAAGCAGATGAGGAGAAAAATGCCGAGGCATATGCGGAACTAATACAGTTTTTTGATGATAAGAGTTTGTTGCTGCTAATGCGAGAAGCAACGGACAATGGGCGGGAAGCTCTAAAGATTCTGAGGGATTACTCTATAGGTAAAGGGAAGCCATGTATAATAATTAGCCTGTATTCAGAACTGACTTCACTATAGTACAGTAGATTAAAGAAAAATCGTTCAGTTTGTGAAAAAAAAGTGTGAAAATTGGCATACATGTCCATTTTTATATGTTCTTTCATATAAGAGCAGGACACACCTGATCAGAATACCTTTACGGCCGCCATCTTGAATTTCAAAATGGCCACCACCGAAAATAATATTTTACGATATCTCGATCACCAAGAGACCTGGCATAATGAATAAAGAGTCTAACCCAATGTTTTCACACACAAGGAATCCAATAAACACACTTAAAATGCTCTAGTTTCAGTCTTTCTGCTTTAAAATGACATATACACTGTCCCAAGTGTAGTTCATCTGGTCTAGATACAGTTTTGACTTCACTCTGTCTGATAACATGTTCCTGCACAATGGCAAAGTTCAGTGCACGGGAGAGATGCACAGAAACATTTGCATGGTGGGCTGCATGCCTTTTTGCAGCCGCATTTGATCAGCTCTGTGCAGGATTTGTCTGCCTCGGCAAGTGCTGTCCAGAAAGGTATCCACTGTTCAATGGCGTTCTTCGTCCATCCCCAGTCGCATGGGCTTGGTAACTGCTGCTTCGATATCAGCGCTTGGCCCCAGATGTGTCCTGCCTGGTACGTCGACCTCTTGATATGTTCTGTGAGGGCTGCCTTTGTGGCGGGTAGGCGATCTATTTGTCTTCCTTTCACGAACAGAAGCTTCCTTGCCTGATTCACCTCGGTGCATTCACTGGTTCTATCATAAAGACGTATGACGAACCTTTCTAGTTCACACACATTCTCATCTGAGACTGATGAAGGCTCTTGGGATAAACTCAAGAAAGTGTCCGTTATATCAGGGAAATTGGTCCAGGTGTCCCAAACGGTTTTCTTCCCAATGTCACTGAATGACGTCGCCGTGCCACAGCCAGTGAAGGCATGGAAGAACAGAAGAGCTTTGGCCTTATTTTCCCCAAGACTGTTTGCAATCGTGTGAGCCGGTATTAACCTGTAGTGTTTCTTGACTCCATATGCAACCCATAGTTCGTCGAGGGATAAAGTGTGAAATATGGCAATTGCAAGGACAACAATGTCAGTGTCGACTGACCTGATCAGGATTCTGTGATGGCCATTTTCTGCACAATGGAGAGCATGCAAGAATAACCTCGTATCGACTTCTTCATAGTTGCATGGAGCTAGAGAAGATTCTATGTTGCACTCTTGGGAAGAGATGACATTGGTATCTTGTGTACTATATAGCACCTTCTCTTGTGTGGATAACTTAGCGACGCACTGTTACAGGTGATGAATGATACAGCTCACTCTTATTTTAGTCCACGCGAAGAAAGCTCTGCGGAATTGGCGTAAAATTTGTGACAATAATGCGGCTCCTTGTTCCCCTCCTCTTTCTCGTTGAACTCTTCAAACTGTTGTCAATATACCGATCCCATATAACATCCAGACGTTTTGTGTTTTGCAGATTTCTCAGCACATAAGGCAAGAACACATTTTCAGAAGTCTCCGAATGTTGAGGAGGACTTAGGAAGCAGCATATTGACTATAACAGATCCATCGAGAATCTTGGCATTTACCTCTGGTGTACCACACTCAGAAGCCGTACTAGTAGCCAGCTTGTCGAAACACCCAATAAGATCTGATTTAGTACACTGCCTCAGTTCTCCCATGTCTGATAGAGAAGGTGGTGATCCCTGGTTTTCATGACTGAAGAATTCATCCATGTCCCCTTCTCAGGACTAACAAGATAGGTACATTCTGCCAAACAACTTACAGTTGCTTTTCAGAGTCCTAATTTGGTGTGATTCTCTGGAGTGATTTGAGGGTGAAGTCTTGTGGAAGGGAGCCATGTTGTTCTTTGGTATAATGTCTGAAATTGGTTTTACTCGCTGCTCCAAGTGTTCAGCAGCATATGTGTCATATTTTGACTGCCCATTTGCTTCCGCATTCCTCAGCCTAAAGATTGCGTCTTCTGTCATCACCTCATTTGTGTCCAGCACGATCAGATCATTTGTATCTTCTGTGAAGGGATTACCTAATTCTTCAAATGTTGCAACCACAGCTTTGACGTGTTGAGCAAATTTCAACTGAGTGGATTCTCCCTGATCATGGTGCTCTGTAGATTTTGTGGAAGTAATTCCAAATGAATTCTCAAACTCGTCGATGATTCGAGCCACTTCAGCACCAGCTGTAATTCACTTGATCAAAGCAGAAGGATTATCGGTGATTCCAATCACGTCTCATTATTTTCAGACAGCAACTGATTTTTAGTGCATCAATTGCAATACAGATCATATTCGTGCATGCAAAGAGTGATAGTGATTGACTCACGCACAGGGACATTCTCTGGAACGCATGGATCGACTGACAGCTGGAACGACCGTGGACCATAGTTTCAGAGCGAATGACAGACAGACTCTTGGAATTATAATACCTTTCAAAACATTATATTGAAAATTGAATTGGATGAAGTCATTTCGACATGCTCATAGCATTTGGATATCAAACATCGAGCAAACACTTTAAAGTATTTAGTTGTTTATGAAAGGGTCTCACTTCGATTTTAAAGCAGAAAGACTGAAAATGGAGCATTATAAGTGTGTTTATTGGATGCCTTGTGTGTGTGAAAACATTGGATTAGACTTTTTATTCAAGTGCTTAGGCCTCTTGGTGACCAAGATATCGTAAAAATAGTTTTCGGTGGTGGCCATTTTGAAATTCAAGATGGCGGCCGTAATTGTAGTCTGATCATGCATGTCCTGCTCTTATATGAAAGAGCATATAAAAGTAGTCATGTGTACCGGTTTTCACATTTTGAACGATTCTGGTGAAATGTTGACTTAATCTACTGTACTACTACAAAAGTAGAGCAGTGAGAGTGTGACTGATTACATCATACGCGCAGAGACAGCAATCAAGCATTGAGAAACGCTGGTGAGATATTGAGTGATGGACTGTTAGTCGCAATGCTTTTTAAGAAACTGCCAGAATCATTTGAACTGTTCGCCATTCATGTCACTCAAAGTGATGAGACGGTGCCTTTTTCCGAGTTTAAAACTAAGCTACAGAGCTCGAGGACACCGAGACGATGCGCGCAACAGCTTCCGACGACAACGTCATGAAGGCCGAGTGCAGCCGAGTGCAGCCGAGGACGAAACCCGCTATGGCAAGTGCAAGTGATCGGGGAGTCGAGAGGACGGACATAGTGTGCTTCAAATGTGGCCTGAAAGGACACAAAGCCAGAGCATGTCAACGGAAACAGTGGTGTCGCCAGTGTAAAAGCACCACACATTGGGATGCAACCTGCAAACGGAGACAGCGGCGGGACGACGCACCAGGAGTTTCCGAGGAAGCGAGCAACACATCTGCATTCCGGACAAGCGAGATCCAGCCAGGGTGCAGTATCAATGAAAAAGGTCTGATGGTGGACACGAGAGCGACTTCGCATATCATCACAAATATAGCAAAGTTCAATAAGTTCGACGACAGGTTCCAGGCCGAGACACACTGCGTGGGAATTGGCTGGTGGCACATGGAGCAACGGGGTCGCGGAGCACAGAGGAGATGCGGAGGTGTGCTTGATTGACAGCAGAGGGCGACGCCTCAACACGACGCTGAGATGGGCGTTGTATATCCCCTCATACCTGCAGGACATCTTCTCCATGAAGGCAGCTCCTGCCAGCGGAGCGACCGTGATCTTCAAGGATGGGAAGGACGTCCTACATCACAGAGACGGTACCCAATTCCACATTCATGAACATAATGGGCAATACTACTTGCACACAGTGAATGATGAATGTGATGACCAATGTATGGGTTGTTAGGATATGCAGATATGGCATGAGATTCGAGGGCACTGTAATTACGATGATGTTCAACAATTACAGAATGTTGTTGATGAAATGAAAATCAAGGGCAAAGTAGACAAGTCTACCCTCCATTGTGAAGTGTGCACTCAGGGAAAGTTTATCCAAACGAGGAACAGGAAGCCTGATGTGAGAGCCAAAGCAGCTCCAGAGTTGGTACACACATCTCGCGGGACCAATAGACCCAGAGTCCAGAGACGGGTATACTGTAGGTTTGCGTTATCTTTCACTGATGATTATTCCAGTGCAGTGTTTGTGTACTTTCTAAAACATAAGAGTGACACAGTGCAAGCAACAGAGAAGTTTCTTGCTGACACAGTCCTATATACGGGAAGATTCAATGCATCAGGTCTGATAATGGTACAGAATTCACAGGAAAAGATTACTAAGTACGACTCAGCAGTCATGGTATTAGACATGAGACCTCAGCACCGTACTCACCACACCAGAATGGTACTGCTGAGCGAAATTGGCGAACCCTGTTCGACATGGCTAGGTGTATGCTAATAGAGAGCGAGTTGCCAAAGGTGTTATGGACCTATGCAGTGCAAATAGCAGCTGTAGAGAGGAACAGATGTCTTAGTAATCGCACAAAACAGACGCCTTACCAAATGTTGACAGGTAGACGGCCGAACATGTCTTGGATGCAGAAGTTTGGGTCAGTGTGCTCTGCCTATAAGCAGGACAAAAGAAAGCTGGACTCAAGGTGTGAGAAAGGTATCTTTGTCAGGTACGACAAGAATAGCCCAGCCTACATGGTCTACTATCCTGACAATAGGAAGGTGAAAAAGCACAGACTGGTGAAGTTTGTGTCCAAAACAGTGGTAGAGCAGCAGACACAGACTGACAAGATGCCTGTTGATGATGATGACGATGACTTTGGAGTGCAGAATAGGGCTTGCAAGAACAGGCAAGATACTGATGTGAGTCCAGGATGTATTCGGGGCCAGGTTCCAGTGACTACTGGGCCTGAGATTAACATCCAGGCACAAACTGGTGAGACCAAACGGGAGTCTACACGGTACCCTTCTAGAGTGAGGAAGAGACCAGACCATTTAAGAGACTATGTATGTGATGTGGATAGTGATGATCAGGCACTGACTTACATAGACTATTGTTACAGATTGATGTGTAATGTACTTCTAACTTTCAGAGAAGCTGGAACCTCAACTAACTCATAGGAATGGGTCAGTGCGATGGATGAGGAAATGCAATCACTGAGAGAAAATGACACATTAACTCTGACCAGCTTACCTGAGGGGAAGTGTGCAGTGGGGGTACATGGGTATATGCGATTAAAAGCAATGTTGATGGATCTGACAAGTATACGGCACGGTATGTAGCGAAATGATACAGTCAAAAGATGGGTGTAGACTCTGAGGAGACATTTTCTCCGACTGCTAACTTGACTAGTGTTAGTGTTGATTCAAAAAGCAGCACAGGAGAACCTGATTTTACATCAGATGGATGTCAAAACTGCCTTCCTACATACACCAATAGATTGTGAGATTTTCATGGAACAACCAAAGGGTCATGAGGTGAAATCGAGTACAAATGAAAAGTTGGTGTATAACTTAGAAAAGTCACTAAATGGATTAAAAGAGTCGGGCAGAAACTGGCACAAAATATTGCATGAGTGAAAATGAGTTTGTGCAAAACCCAGCTGATCGTTGTGTTTACACAAGGATAACAGAGAATGAGAAAGTGATTGTCATCATTCGGGTTGATGACTTGAGTTGAAGGAGATAATAATGTGAGAGCAAGTTGGGGTGTTGACATGTACGATATGTGTGTGCTCTCAATAATTCATGAAACCAGCCAATATGAAGCGCTGTGATTGTCATGTGACCAGTATACCTGTGTATACCTGTGTATGCTATACCTGTGTATATATATATATATATACATACGACTGTGCATGTGCAATAAAACTTCTTCTCCCTCTTCTTTTTCCTACGGTGAAACCTGCATGACTGCATGTGTTTGTTCCTCCGCAAGGCAATGTCTTGGTTTTAAGGCTAGCACTGGGTACGACACCAGAATCGCTGTACAATGTAGCTCTATCAACAAAATTATCAAAATATATCTAGCTTTCACTTCATTATTGAGAAACACACACTCTTTCCTCCTACATGTGTTTAAGCAAGTTATGTCACGAGATCATGTTATAGTTGCCGAATGTGCTTTTACAATATGTAGCGGGAAGAAATGCGACCCTCATAGCGAGAATGACCCTCAAAATCAATTGGACCAGGTGAGGTCCATTCTACACGATGTCATAAAACACAGCGGGACAAGACGGAAGATTCTCGCTCTTCGATGAATCTCAATCTTGTGGAGGAAAACAAAACATCTTCCATCGCCAAAGGGGGAAGTGTTCGTCTGTCACGCTTCATTCTATAGGGTTACTGCTGTCGTAGAATATAATAGAAATGGCATCAATTGAAAGCTTCTTCTTCTTCTTTTGTATGCAGCACATGGCTTCTGGGGAGCATCATTGGCTGGGGGTGTGGCTGCACCACTGATGCAGTGCCCCCTGGTTCAGGCAGGAATTTGTCATTTGTTCAAGGTGCCGGGGATAGCTCACCTAATGTTTGTGAAGGAACACCGTGGAGTCATTAACGTCCACCAACAAATGCTGGCAGATGGGATATCCAGTTTAACGTCCATCCGAGGGAAGGCACACACAATGATGCATCACCCAACTCTCAGGGAAGGCTCCAATCGGTTCTTCTGACCACATCCTTGTCAAAGAGGACATCTCTCTGGCTATTATCAGAGAACCACCTCACCGTCATCAAGTCTGGCATTTCACTCCAGCCGACTGGCGGGGTCTCCAAGCAGGTCAGGACAGGTATGGGAGCATGTGCCAGAGCAGCGCATCGCTGCATCCACTTTCCGCCGGTACTCCAGGGGCCTCCGTCTGGCCTTCCCCCAGGCAGATGCCTGGCCCATCCCCATCTCCTTGAGATGCCGATCAACCTGCTGCAACCACGAGGCACGTGGTCGGCCCATTGGCCTCCTCCACTCAGGAAACTCCCTCGCTGAGAGAATCTGGTGAGCAGGATCAGCATCAGGAAAATGAGCCACATGTCCATACAGCCGTAGCTGACGCTCACGGACTATGCAGGTGACAAATCTCATTTGAGTCTCTCTCAGCAATCACTCGTTGGACACAAAGTCCGACCAGCAATCGCCAAGGATTATCTGAAGAAACCTGGTAACAAAGGAATTAAGCCTCCGTCTCAGATCCTTGGTCAGAGTCCAAGTCTCGCATCCATAGAGCAAGACTGGAAGCACCAGGGACCTGAAGACTCGGACTTTCGTCCTCCCGCGCAGGTACCGGCAGCGCCACACCCCATTATCCAGTGAATCCATGACACCCCAAGCCTGACCC
The DNA here is from genome assembly GCF_056783735.1 of Eptatretus burgeri. Taxonomy (NCBI): domain Eukaryota; kingdom Metazoa; phylum Chordata; class Myxini; order Myxiniformes; family Myxinidae; genus Eptatretus; species Eptatretus burgeri. The sequence continues at coordinate 712,393 of NC_140971.1, forward strand.
AGACGTCTGTTGACCTCTGACTCACAGCCAGCAGAGACATGAATATCACTGCCAAGGAAAGTGAATCTCTCCACGACCTCAACATGCTCACCACAAACAGGCACAGACAGGACAGCAGCATCCAAGATGTCATTGAAAGCCGGGATCTTAATTTTGACCCAGGAAACCCGTATTCCCAGTGGCTCCGACTCCTCATTCAGCACCTCTAGGGCCCCCGAAAGGATATCTAAATTCTCCGCAAAGATGACTGCATCATCTGCAAAATCAAGGTCAGAGATCTTGACATTCCCAAACAATACACCGCAGCTTGATCTCTCCGACATCCTCCCTATAATCCAGTCTATTCAAGTGCTGAAAAGTGTGGGGGCCAGTACACACCCCTGGCGAACTCCAGTAACAACTGGAAATAAGTCAGAGATGGTACCACCACATCTCACAGCACTCTCAGTACCAGAGTAGAGTTCAGACATCAGATCGATCAGGTTTGGTGGCACCCTACGAAGACCAAGAATCCTCCAGAGGGCATCCCGATTCACTGAATCGAACGCTTTACAGAGATCAACATCGGCTGCAAGCAGCTCCTGCCGAAACTCTCGTCTGCATTCGCTGAGGATCCGAAGAGCAAGGATACGGTCAATCGTTGACCTCTTTGGTGTAAAGCCTGACTGCTCTGGACGCTGGTGCTCTCTCTCTCTCCTCCCAGCAGCCATCAAACTTACAGACTGGTCTCCCATCGCTACTTTCTCAAACATCAACTCATCCTGGAAATTCTTTCAAATAAACTTGCTCTCCCTCATGCAGAGATTTATCCCCTTTCGTCTTCAGTTGTCCTACCCTTCCCCCCACCCATGATTCACTGAAGCTTGTGCTGAGGTAGTTGTCCTGAAACAACTTGCCTTTACCTCATGGAAAGCAAACCCAACTGAGGGTAATCTCAATTCCTTCCATAAAGCTCGGAACACATGAGTATCTACCCTCAGAAGAGTCAGAAAACATCATCTTTCAAAGCTCAAGTCTGAACTTTCAAACCTCTCTCCCTCCTCAAAATCCTAGTGGCGTCTAATCAAATCTGTTTCTGGTGTATGTTCCCCCTCCATCCCCTTCCTTACCTCAAATGTCCGCACTGCTGACACTGCACGTGAAAAGGCTGAATGCCTAAATTCGGTGTTTGCATCAAAATCTTGTGTCCCAAACCCATCGCTTTCTCTACCCACCTTACCCAGTCGCACCCAACTGTCCCTGGACTCTGTCCTTTTCTCCTGACAAGGTGAAGAGCTTGCTGTCAAACCTCGACTCAGATTCTGCAACTGGTCCAGACGGCATCAGCCCACGTGTCCTAAAAACCTTCTCCTCTGCTCTTGCTCACCCTCTCTCTGTTCTATTCACCCTCTCATTTGCTCAAGGTCATCTGCAATCTGCTTGGAAATCAACAAACATCACTGCCCTTCATAAAAAGGTGCAAAAACAGATCCCTGCAACTACAGACCAATCAGTCTTCTCCCAATCATCAGAAAGGTGATGGAATCCATCATCGCTTCAGACATTAAATCCTTCCTCTTCTCCAATGGCTTGATTTCCGATCATCAATTTGGTTTCAGACCAAGTCACTCTACCTTGGATATGCTGCTTCTGCTCGCCCAAAAATGGTTGGAGATCCTCAATGCCAGACATGAAATCTTTGCCATATCCCTGGACATATCACGTGCTTTTGACACGGTCTGGCACCCTGCCCTGCTCACCAAACTCTCTTCATATGGTATCCAAGGCCATCTCCACTCATGGCTCGAAGACGCTCTCCTGTCGCAGTCAACGTGTGGCCCTAAATGGCGTTCTCTCACCCCACCTCTTCCTATCCAGGCTGGAGTTCCTCAAGGTAGCGTTCTGGGCCCTGTTCATTTTCTGGTTTTCATCAATGATCTCTCCGACTCTCTGGAAAATCCTCTTTATCTCTTCGCCGATGACTCCACCCTCTGCCGTACCATATGTCATCCCTCAGACCGGCAAGCAGCAGCTTCTTCACTCTCTGCAGATCTGGATAAAATCACAAACTGGTCCAACACGTGGAACATGTCTTTCAATCCTGACAAATCTCACACTCTCACTGTGTCTCTCCGAAAGGACCGTTTAGAACCCCCCCCCCCAAATCTACTTTCTCAACAATCCTCTGGAAGAAGTCCTTTCTTTCAAGCTTCTGGGTCTCACTATCTGCCATGACCTTTCCTGGGAAAGCCACATTTCAATCCTGGCCTCCAAAGCCAGTCACCGACTGGGAATCCTCCGTTGTGCAAAGTCCTTCCTCGGCCCACCTGAGCTCCGGACCACTTCCAAAGCTTTCGTCCGCAGCCTGATGGAGTACTGCTCTCCCCTCTGGGCTGGTGCTCCTGCCTCCCACCTTTGTCTGCTTCACGCTGTGGAAACCAAGGCATTTAGGATCATTGGCATCTCCCACGATGAGGCTGAGTCTTTGGGCCTCTCACTCTCTCACCACAGGTTGGTCGGTGGTCTTTCTGTTTTCTACCCTCACCTCTCCAGCATATCTCTATCTCTATCTCTATCTCTATCTCTATCTCTATCTCTATCTCTATCTCTATCTCTCTCTCTCATTTGTCCCCACCACAATTCCGCAGGGCGCTCAAGGTCCGCCAACAACCCCCTTCTGGTAAAACTACAAAAATCACGAATCATTGCTCACCTTCATTCTTTCATTCCTCTTTTTTCCTGCCTTTGGAATAAACTCCCTCACTCTATTCAATCCCATTCTTCCCTCCAGGCCTTCAAAACAGCTGTTCACCACCACCTCTTATCATCCCCCATCCAAATCCTCGATCTTTTCTTCCCCCGATAATCCACCCAAGCCCACCTCCTTCAATTTCCCTGCTTTCCTTCCTGAAAGTCCCTTGTAATGTCCATCTTGTATACCCCATGTTCCCCACTGTTTTCTCCTTTCCACTCCCGCCCCTCTTGTCTCATGCCCCCCTTGCTGTGCGTTGTGTGTTCGCTCTCATACGAGCCTCGACAAGGCATACAAAAATAATAATAATAAAAAATTAAAATAAAGTAAGAAAAACCTGAAGAACACCGAGATGACAGTTTACAGCTGGGCCCACATTCGAACCCAGGCTGGACAGCCAAGAGGACATCGTGTGCATACCTCCAGTCAGGCCATCCTGCCAGTCCCCTTTGGGAAACAAATTATAATCTATTTACTTGGAACAAAAATTTGTGTCCGTTTAATTATATGGTTGTCCGTTTTGAAAGCTCCCTTGATGGAGAAAAAATAAAATAAAAACAAAGAAAAAGAAGAGGAAGAAGGTAAAAAAAGAAGAGGAAGAAGAAGTATTAGTAGATATTTTTGCTCAATACAGTGAGTGGTACCAAGGGTAACATTTATGATTCTACGACAGCAGGAACTCTACAAAAGGACAGAGAAGGAGCACATAAACTACAACCACAATGGTAGCAGCAACTACATGCTGTAAAGGATCCATTTTTCGTGCGTTTCAATTCATTTTACATCCTCATCGAGATTCTCAGAGAGTGAAACGTGTTTGTGAAGGACAACATCCTGGCCTTGGAGTGAACCCGTCAACGAAGCGACAAGAGGCACGTCCAGTCCATTGCAAACGTCAGGATATATTAACATATCAAATTGAAATCTTGCCTGCAGTGGTTATGCTCTCCCATTCCCAGATCAGCTGCTCCCTCACGGAATGCATTGTACTCTTGCTTCAGGAGGGCTGGAGAATTCCAGTACAAGCAAGTGCGTCCACTTTGGGTCACACGAAGGCTCCCTCTGTATGAACTGGCAGTGTCTTCGAAACAATCACCGGGCCCTGCACGCAGGAGGGTCCTTCACTCTGCGATTATATTTATATATACACTTCAACAGATTTTACAAATACTACATCATTCACCCCCCGCCCTCCCTTCACAACACCAATCATTCACCCTCCACCCCCCCTTCACAACACCAATCATTAACCCCCGCCCCCTTCACAACACCAATCATTCACCCTCCACCCCCTTCACAACACAAATCATTCACCCCCGCCCCCTTCACAACACCAATCATTCACCCCCGCCCTCCCTTCACAACACCAATCATTCACCCTCCACCCCCTTCACAACACCAATCATTCACCCTCCACCCCCTTCACAACACAAATCATTCACCCCCCGCCCCCTTCACAACACCAATCATTCACCCCCGCCCTCCCTTCACAACACCAATCATTCACCCTCCACCCCCTTCACAACACCAATCATTCACCCTCCACCCCCCTTCACAACACCAATCATTCACCCTCCACCCCCTTCACAACACCAATCATTCACCCTCCACCCCCCTTCACAACACCAATCATTCACCCCCGCCCCCCTTCACAACACCAATCATTCACCCCCGCCCCCTTCACAACACCAATCATTCACCCCCCACCCCCCTTCACAACACCAATCATTCACCCTCCACCCCCTTCACAACACAAATCATTCACCCCCGCCCCCTTCACAACACCAATCATTCACCCTCCACCCCCTTCACAACACCAATCATTCACCCTCCACCCCCCTTAACAACACAAATCATTCACCCCCGCCCCCCTTCACAACACCAATCATTCACCCTCCACCTCCCCCTTCACAACACAAATCATTCACCCCACCCCCTTAACAACACTAATAATTCACCCCCGCCCCCCTTCACAACACAAATCATTCACCCCCGCCCCCTCCAAACACAAATCATTCACCCCTCACCCCCCCTTCACAACACTAATCATTCACTCCACCCTCCAAACACAAATCATTCACCCTCCACAACACAAATCATTCACCCCCGCCCCCCTTCACAACACCAATCATTCACCCTCCACCCCCTTCACAACACCAATCATTCACCCTCCACCCCCCACTTAACAACACAAATCATTCACCCCCGCCCCCCCTTCACAACACCAATCATTCACCCTCCACCTCCCCCCCCTTCACAACACAAATCATTAACCCCCACCCCCTTAACAACACTAATAATTCACCCCCGCCCCCCTTCACAACACAAATCATTCACCCCTCACCCCCTTCACAACACTAATCATTCACCCCTCACCCCCCTTCACAACACCAATCATTCACCCTCCACCCCCTTCACAACACCAATCATTCACCCCCGCCCCCCTTCACAACACCAATCATTCACCCCCGCCCCCCTTCACAACACCAATCATTCACCCTCCACCCCCTTCACAACACCAATCATTCACCCCCGCCCCCTTCACAACACCAATCATTCACCCCCGCCCCCTTCACAACACCAATCATTCACCCTCCACCCCCTTCACAACACAAATCATTCACCCCCGCCCCCTTCACAACACCAATCATTCACCCTCCACCCCCTTCACAACACCAATCATTCACCCTCCACCCCCCTTAACAACACAAATCATTCACCCCCGCCCCCTTCACATCAATCATTCACCCTCCACAACACAAATCATTCACCCCCACCCCCTTAACAACACTAATAATTCACCCCCGCCCCCCCTTCACAACACCAATCATTCACCCCCGCCCCCTTCACAACACCAATCATTCACCCCCGCCCCCCTTCACAACACCAATCATTCACCCTCCACCCCCTTCACAACACAAATCATTCACCCCCGCCCCCCTTCACAACACCAATCATTCACCCTCCACCCCCTTCACAACACAAATCATTCACCCCCGCCCCCTTCACAACACCAATCATTCACCCTCCACCCCCTTCACAACACCAATCATTCACCCTCCACCCCCCTTCACAACACAAATCATTCACCCCCGCCCCCTTCACAACACCAATCATTCACCCTCCACCCCCTTCACAACACCAATCATTCACCCTCCACCCCCCTTAACAACACAAATCATTCACCCCCGCCCCCTTCACAACACCAATCATTCACCCTCCACCTCCCCCCTTCACAACACAAATCATTCACCCCCACCCCCTTAACAACACTAATAATTCACCCCCGCCCCCTTCACAACACAAATCATTCACCCCCGCCCCTCCAAACACAAATCATTCACCCCTCACCCCCCCTTCACAACACTAATCATTCACTCCACCCTCCAAACACAAATCATTCACCCTCCACAACACAAATCATTCACCCCCGCCCCCTTCACAACACCAATCATTCACCCTCCACCCCCCTTCACAACACCAATCATTCACCCTCCACCCCCCACTTAACAACACAAATCATTCACCCCCGCCCCCTTCACAACACCAATCATTCACCCTCCACCTCCCCCCCCTTCACAACACAAATCATTAACCCCCACCCCCTTAACAACACTAATAATTCACCCCGCCCCCTTCACAACACAAATCATTCACCCCTCACCCCCTTCACAACACTAATCATTCACCCCTCACCCCCTTCACAACACCAATCATTCACCCTCCACCCCCCTTCACAACACCAATCATTCACCCCCGCCCCCTTCACAACACCAATCATTCACCCCCGCCCCCTTCACAACACCAATCATTCACCCTCCACCCCCCTTCACAACACCAATCATTCACCCCCGCCCCCTTCACAACACCAATCATTCACCCCCGCCCCCTTCACAACACCAATCATTCACCCTCCACCCCCTTCACAACACAAATCATTCACCCCCGCCCCCTTCACAACACCAATCATTCACCCTCCACCCCCTTCACAACACCAATCATTCACCCTCCACCCCCCTTAACAACACAAATCATTCACCCCCGCCCCCCTTCACATCAATCATTCACCCTCCACAACACAAATCATTCACCCCCACCCCCTTAACAACACTAATAATTCACCCCCGCCCCCCTTCACAACACCAATCATTCACCCCCGCCCCACTTCACAACACCAATCATTCACCCCCGCCCCCTTCACAACACCAATCATTCACCCTCCACCCCCCTTCACAACACAAATCATTCACCCCCGCCCCCTTCACAACACCAATCATTCACCCTCCACCCCCTTCACAACACCAATCATTCACCCTCCACCCCCCTTAACAACACATCATTCACCCCCGCCCCCCTTCACAACACCAATCATTCACCCTCCACCTCCCCCTTCACAACACAAATCATTCACCCCCACCCCCTTAACAACACTAATAATTCACCCCCGCCCCCCTTCACAACACAAATCATTCACCCCCGCCCCCTCCAAACACAAATCATTCACCCCTCACCCCCCCTTCACAACACTAATCATTCACTCCACCCTCCAAACACAAATCATTCACCCTCCACAACACAAATCATTCACCCCCGCCCCCTTCACAACACCAATCATTCACCCTCCACCCCCCTTCACAACACCAATCATTCACCCTCCACCCCCCTTAACAACACAAATCATTCACCCCCGCCCCCCTTCACAACACCAATCATTCACCCTCCACCTCCCCCCTTCACAACACAAATCATTCACCCCCACCCCCTTAACAACACTAATAATTCACCCCGCCCCCTTCACAACACAAATCATTCACCCCTCACCCCCCTTCACAACACTAATCATTCACCCCTCACCCCCCTTCACAACACTAATCATTCACCCCTCACCCCCCTTCACAACACTAATCATTCACCCCTCACCCCCCTTCACAACACTAATCATTCACCCCTCACCCCCTTCACAACACTAATCATTCACCCCTCACCCCCCTTCACAACACTAATCATTCACCCCTCACCCCCTTCACAACACTAATCATTCACCCCTCACCCCCCTTCACAACACTAATCATTCACCCCTCACCCCCTTCACAACACTAATCATTCACCCCTCACCCCCCCTTCACAACACTAATCATTCACTCCCCCTTCACAACACTAAATCATTCACCCCCCCCCCTTTCACAACGCAAATCATTCATTCTTGTTCACACACATTTTGTGTATGTATTATTATTTGATAAAAGTTGTGTAAACCATAAAACATCCCCACATATTGCTGTACCATTCACGTTATCATTAAAAACAGTCGTGTTTGGTTTAGAGATTGTGAAATGGATATTTTACCGAATTCGCAGAATAAACCTTTGTACGGAGGTGAACACAAACAACGTGAACGTCGCCGACCACGTTTCAAACACCTTCCACCATTTTGACATGGATTCGGGTCACATGGCCTTCGTGGTCCTGTGGAAACACAGCAGAGCCGACATGACATGACATGACAACACATGTGAAGAATAAAATGAACCAAAACGTATGGTATCATCTGACGCCAGGCTCAGAGTTTAACGTTTTTGGAGTAAGAAGTCTCAGTGAAGATCAAGCCGACAGAAGACAAGAGAACAGATGAACAAGAAACCTGTCGTGAATCATGAAGGGATTTCTGGGTCTTTGGGACTTTCGGGTCTTAGGCCTCTTTCAGGGGTCTTAATGGTCTTGGGAATCTTAAAGGGTCTTCAACTGTCAAAGGGGTCTCAGCAGTCTTAAGGGTCGAAAGATACGTTCCAATGCGACGTAATTAATAGACGTACGCGTGTGACGTCAGGGTGCAACCGACATTCAAACAGTACATAATTAATGGACATATAGTCACATGGCTTCACTGTGAAAGTACATTCCAATAGTACGTAATTTATAGACGTCGTGTATATGTTGTCGGCAACCAATGTTCAAGTTCATACAGAACATAACAAGTGAAATCCTTCAATACAGCGCGTGTGGTGAAGCAAATGAGTACACTAATGTTAAAATATGCAATTTATGCTTTTTCAGTTGAAAAACAATTAAAAAACGTACTTAGTATTTGAAATGTAAAAATCTTGTTATTATTGTGATAAGCACCTTTATATATAACAGAAGGAACGAAATCGTTCGATACAGCGTGGCAGGGGGCCACAAAAGAATGATAGCCTAAGAAGAACTTAGCTTTCAGCATTCGGCGATCGACGCGAAATGTGATGGTGGGCGGAAATGACGTCTTTCGGCGCTAAATGCGATGGTGGGCGGAAATGACGTCTTTCGGCGCGAAATGCGATGGTGGGCGGAAATGACATCTTTCGGCGCGAAATGCGATGGTGGGCGGAAATGACGTCTTTTGGCGCTAAATGTGATGGTGGGCGGAAATGACGTCTTTCGGCGCTAAATGCGATGGTGGGCGGAAATGACGTCTTTCGTTCGTTTGTACATGAGAGGGGCGTGTTTCTTGGTTTTTTTTCCTCGTCAGGCAATGAATTAAATGGTTTTCACATATACAACACATTAGTTTCACAAATTTCCATTGAAATACTTGGGTATTTCCATCAATTCTCGCTATTTCTGTATAGGTTACGCACTACCATCTACTGGACGGCCGTCATTGGCTGTCTTGAGGCACGTGGGGGGGGGGGGGGGGACAGGGTACACCGGAGACATGGTAGACACCGGGGACATTTCAAACCCGGTGCAATTGTATACAGCGCACGCGCTGTAATTAGTCGGCATCTAGTCACACGGCTTGTCAAACCGTGTTTCTCGTTTTACACACACACACACACACACACACACACACACACACACACACACACACACACACACACACACACACACACACACACACACACACACACACACACACACGTCAATGAAAATGACAAACACAAACATTTACCTTCAAACATGATGTAAAGTGGGAAATTATCGAAATTCAATTCAAAAATGTATCAAAACCACAGAACACAAAATGTCCATGTACACTCGATGCCAAAAACGATACGTACATAGCACGATATGTTAAAAAGTTGTGTATGGATTCGGATGAAACTTGATGGACAGGTTGGGTGTGTGACGAGGAAGAATTGGTTCGATTTTGGTGAAGGTCCGAATCCGGATCTGGATAAGTGATTGATAAGTGATAAGTTTAATATTAAATGTGATTCTTCACCATTGAGAGATTGGGCCAAAAACGATCTAGTGCTGGACAGCATGACATTTCAAACACGTGTGGGACCCAGTATGTTCTCATAGATCAGGTATTACGTGGCGGAGGTATGCGCTCTACCGAGTACCCTTGTAGCTTTTACCTTCGCCACCGAAGGTGAAGATGGTTATGTTTCCACCTCTCTCTGTCTGTTTCTTGCAAAATCAAACATTTTTCAAGTATATTGGTTCGTCGATTTTGTTATTCTGTCTGTCTGTCTGTCTGTCTGTGTCTATCGACTACAGGTCAATTTTAAACCGATCTTCACGAAACTTCACCACATGGTGAGTTTGTCATAAGGAAGAAGCCTGTTGTTTTTGAGGTCGAAATGTCAAAAGCTCAACACAGGTGCAAGGTCAACAACTAAGGTGATATTTCTAAAATCAAGGAATAACAAGGAAATCTAAAACAGGTGGAGGCCATTCAGCCCATCATACCTGTGTGAACACCACAACAACCCATCCACACAAGATCCAAGGAAGAAAATGCAAAAAAATGTTTTTAATTAATGAAATAAATTTTGTGTATTTGTTTGGGGTTTCTATTTTGTGGGGGGTTTTTTTTTTCTTTTCTTTTCTTCTCCTCATGTGAGGGGGCATGGGCTTGGTTAAAAACACAAAACATCAACCGTACAACCCCCCTTGAGAAGACCCCCACCAACAAACAGCACTCCGTACACAATCACCCATCAATACTCAAATTACCTAAAAATCCCCTCAACATCCCCATACCCGTCTATCTCCATAACTTCCAGGTACCTATCTTATTCTAATTTAAACTTATCTACTTTTTCGACTGCCACTACCTTTCCAGGGAGACCATTCCATACATTAACTACTCCCTGAGTGAAAGTCCCCGACCTTACTACCATCTTAACTCTCCTCTTCTTCACTCTTCGGTAATGGCCCCTGGTCCTTTCACAATCTACTCTGTTGAATAATTCATCTTCACTTATTTTATCTCTACCTTTCATTATCTTAAACATCTCCATCATATCTCCTCGTAACCGCCTCCTTTCTAGTGTATGAAGCCCTGTCTCCTTCAGCCGCTCCTCATAGCTAAGTCTAGCTAGGCCTGGAATCTATCTAGTAACCCTACACTGAGCCCTCTCTATGGCATCTACGTACTTCCGGAACTGTGGTGACCAGAACTGCACACAATATTCTAGATGTGGCCCTCACTAAATTCCTGTGAAATGTTCTTTTGATTATAAATGATCCCCCTCCTTATACAGCCTAAAACACTATTTGCTTTACCTATAGCTACCTGGCACTGTGCTGCCTGCTTACCTCCCGTATCTATTACCATCCCCAGATCCTTCTCCTGTGTGACACGCTCCAAAATTACCCCTTACCTCCTGTAATCTCTATTTTCATTGTTCTTTCCCATCCCCAACACCTTAAACTTCCTCAGGTTAAATTACATCTGCCAGTCTTTTACCAAATCTATAGAAGTATCAATACTTTCCTGAATCTGTTCACCACCACCTCTGCTATCCACCTCACCTCCAAGATTTGTATCATCTGCAAATTTGGAAAGCTTACTCTTCACCCCATTATCCAAATCGTTGATGTGAATCATGAATAGTAATGGTCCGAGTACTGATCCGTGAGGTACCCCGCCACTTACATCCTCCAACTCACAGTCACTCTTTGCTTCCTACCACTAAACCAGTTTGCAATCCAATTATCTACATAACCAGCCACTCCACAAGCCCTCACTTTGTCTCACAACCTCCAATGTGGTACCTTATCAATACCTTCTTAAAGTCTAGATATACTGTGTCCACTACCTTTCCCTCATCCACCCAATCAGACACTGCTTCATCCTCAATTTTCATCCGATTCACTTGAGATTTGAAGAGCAGTTAAATATTTGTTCATTGAATTCAACCACAAATTATTTTTGAGGTCAAATTTGTTTTATGGATTTTGTAAGTGTTACACTCTGCATGACATCTTCTTCTTCTTTGTTACTTGGTGAAAAAAACATTTCGCCAAGTATGTTGGTCTGTAGCATCTGTTTGTCTGTCTGTAGCGTCTGTCTGTCTGTCTGTAGCATCTGTTTGTCTGTCTGTAGCGTCTGTCTGTCTGTCAGTCACGATTTTTGGCCACAGTTTTCAAGCAATCGTTCTGAATTTTTTTTTGTGTGTGTAGGTGATGGGTCAAGGACAGCAATGCTAAATTTGGTGAAGTCCCAAATCCGGATCCAGACACGAGAGTTATTTAATTTTTAACTGATTCTTCCCCATTGAGAGATGGGGATAAAAACGATATTGCATGATATCTCAAAAAGTTGAGGATGGATTCGGATGAAACTTGATGGACCAGTTGGGCGTGCGACAAGGACTAATTGATTCCATTTTGGTGAAGATCCGAATCCGTTTCCGGATTCAAGAATTTTTCAAGTGATTCTTCACCGTTGAGAAATCGGGACAAAAACTATATATTGCACAATATCTCTAAAGGTTGTGAACGGGTTACGACAAAACGAGGTGGACGGGTTGGTTAGGCGACGAGAACAGGCCGATTCGATTTTGGTGAAGGCCGCAAGTTCAGATCCTTTCTATTTTTGGTGAAGGTGCGTTAAACCAGCAGGTTCAGATCCGACCGATCAGTGGGATACAGAATGTAAACTGTTCTGCCTGGTGGAGGTATGTTCTCGACCGGGTGCCGTTCCGTTTCACCAAGTTTTCACTCTCTGAGTGATTTTTCATTTTCTTTCTTGTTTGTCTGGGCAATATCAGAGCCATTGTTTGAGTTAGGGAGCTGAAATTTGGTGACAAAAGTGAAGATCTGCTTCGGCAAAATGATATTTTTTGGCGTTATTGAATTAATTGATTAAACACTTAATTATTAGCGATTTATTGATGACTTTATTTTCTTCTTATCTGGGCAATATCTCAGGCACTTTTTGAGCGGGGAAACTGATATTTGGACATGACAGTAAACAAGTGGTTTGGCTATAAAGGGTATTTTTTATACACCGCTCCTTCGCAATTCCACATCCAGGTGATGCATGACGTCATTGCCAAACACCAAAGGAAGGGAGTACTCAGTTTTTACTCTGTTTGTCTGTTTCAACTGAGAAGCTGAGAAGCCCATTGATTTTGAGATCAAAGGTCATCACCTTGAGGTCAAATTTCTAAAATCGCCAATTCTCATCATATTGACTTAAAGTTGAACAGGATTTTCATATCAGCTTACTGAATTCAACCTCCAATTATTTTTGAAGTCAACATGGACCAAAAGGTTAACATAAGCCAAAGGTCAACAACTTCGGTGAGATTTATAAAATCCTCAATTTTCATCCAATTTCCTTGAAATTTGAAGAGGATTTATATTTCAGATCACTGAATCCAACCAGTCAATTATTTTTGTTTTTCAAAACGTTAAAAAAATTATTATGTAGGTTTTGAAAAAATCAGCCAGTTTTTCAAAACGTACATAATCTGGTAACGCACAACCCCTCCAACCACCCCCCTCCCTCCTCCAAACAAAAATCCTCGACTTTCTTCTCACAAGAAAACTATCATGTAATTCATCATTTTAAATACAATATTTGTTTCACAAACGGTGCTTCAGAGCAGATCAAGCAGGGGACCCTCCCCCCACCCCCCACTACCAACCCCAACCCCCTTCACCACGAGATAGTAGAGGAGCCAGAGTGAGCTATCTTGCAAAGTAAGGGTTGGATGTGAGGTTGCATGCTATACTTTGTTTGAATGTATTTTTGGTAGATATATCCATTCCTTATGGATTATATGTTGTGTGCTCGACAAAATATCTTGCGAACTCAAATTGTGGCCCAGACTTTGAACTTTTACAATTTTGGCCAAAATAATTAGAGGTAAGGGAAATACGAGTACATTTGGGATTTGTATAGGATCGTCTTTGAAAAAGACATACGTTAGGCATCAATAGAAAGGAATTGGCCCAAGCTACAATTTGCTATCAAAATTCGTTTGATTACGTTATTGATGACGTCACTCGAGGTCAAAAGGTCACCGATGCTGAAGGGAAGTGAAAATCAATGTTTCTCATCAATAGATTGCCCCATTTCAGATACATCAATAAAGTTATAATAGCAAAAGCACTATTTCTGTAAGAAGACATGTAGACAAAGTTTATAGTATCAAGAAAGTTTACAAAAGGTACATAATTGTTATGTAAACCCCTTTTATTTGAACCGAAAGGGAAAAATTGGATGCTCATTTACAAATGACTAGTTGGTGTACGGATCGTCGTCAGAAATGAAACCAAAATGAAACATCTAGTCATACAGATGATGATCAACCCGTTCAGATATAATAGTACAGACCTCACAAACATTTCAACAGGCCAATTGGCTTCATCCAACGAGTTAGTGGAGGCAAAAGAGAGCAGACTGAAAGGTCTTTCAATAGCACAAGATGAAAACAGCCACAAAGTGGAACCTATACACCTGAAAACATTCATTGAAAAAGGGGGGGGGGGGACAAACGACACACAAACAGAAGACTAAACAACCTCAAATACAAGAAAGTTCTGTGACAAGAAGTCTATGCTTTGCACAAAAGCTAAATAACTGGGAAAATGGAAGCTTTTTCACATGAATGGGCAAACTGCCCTAGCTCGCTGTTTAACCCAGATGAAGGACACCCATCTGGATACGGCATGAGAAAAGGCCACAAGGCAGATTATGTTATGGCTTTGAAGAGTACAAGGGGTTCTCACTGGGAGGCACTGGATCAACTTCCCCCTTCCAAAGAAACGAGAGCTACGGTACTTGATATAATGGCATTTATTCAACGTTTTCAAGGTATGGGATGCACCATTTTAATCAACGACAACAAAAGCACCTTCACAAGATTCTGAATATGAAACCAGCAGGCTGTGATATGATTCACATCATTGGTGAGAGATATGACATCAATTCATCAAGTCACCTGAAATATGAGGAAAGATACCACAGATGAAACAATGTACAGAATCTCAAGACCTTGAATCCCCACTCTAGTCTTTCTGTGCCACAGTGAAAAAAACTTCACTTATAAAATGGAGAACAAGGACAGGCTACTGAACTTCCTTCATGAGTCTTGATCAAAGGACACCCAAAATATCCCAGATCAGTGTCAAGTCATCATAGGACGATTTTTACCTGGACCAGCCATCAAGTTAACAAGAAATATAGCCTCTGAGTTGTCCGATTTAAATTGTCAACCCCATGAGGAGGCCGACACACGGATATTTACCCATGTTTCCTCCTGCGTACAAGAAGATAAGTAGTCATTATAGCGAATGATACAGATATCGTAATCATGGCCATCTCCCATGTATCCCACATGCCTGAATTAAATAAACTATGGATATATAAAAATACCTCGTCATGCTCCAGTCAAAACCAGAGAACAAAGGTACTCCTGCCATGCCACAGAATAGCCAATTATCTTTCCTCTGCCCATCCAACAGTAGACATAACAGCAATACTCTTAGCTGCATACATAATAACAGGAACAGACACTGTCAGCTATCCTTATTCCGTTGGAAAACCACGCACACTCAAAATTGCTTTGGACTGTGCACCCGTTCTTGAGCCCCTAGCAGAAAATGCCAACACTAGGGAAACCTTAGATGTCAAAGCAGATGTTGTCGTTTCAGCCAAGAAATGAGTTTTTGCACTGTATGGCAAAAAAACTAAATGAGCTCCATTGCCACCTGTTCATGACGGAAAGCGGATATTCGTTCTCTACCAGCAACAGAGGATGCATCCCATCTTCACCGAGTGTGATCTGTCAATCAGCTAGCCATTTGAAAACGAGAATCCCAATCGCAACCAGCCCGAGCAGATCCAATCAAATTTGGAAGGAAAGCAGAAAATGGCCACCTGATTGCAAACAGAATGACAAAGCCCCTAAAACCAAAATTAGTCAACACTTCCTGCAACTGCCAAAAAGGTAGATGCAAAAGGCGTTGCGCTTGCGGAGTGGCAACGGTTAAATGTACCATTATCTGCTTGTGTTGTGGTGATCCACAAAAGTGTGATCTTCATCAGATGTCGAATACTCAATTCCATGAAACGAGAACTGGCTTTTGGTTTGATTAACGAAAGATAAGTGAGATAGTCTCGACTTCCTTGGTATCCAGTGCCTTGAATTACAAATCCAGGTCGTGCATGCGTGAATTGCCATTTTCTGAAGATCGCGTAAAAATGCCTCTTTGGGGTTACCATAATGACTATATTACTTTTGATGAATATCTTGCTATCAAAACCTTTGTTCTTGAGTTTACTTCCCTCAGTAATATTTCAGTTGTCTTACTGAAGTTACAGTATCTAGATATTCACTTCCCTTTAAGATCGATGACCCCTCTCTCTCTCTGGTAACATCATCGATGGTGTAATCAAAATAATTGCATTACCAAATTATAGCTCAGTGTTAATATCTGATTGAAAATTATTATTGAATACATTATGAAGCCGGATAAGGTTAGAATCTATGCTGTTACATCATAAAATGAGAAGACATGAAGGCTGTCTGTGTTTCAACGAATTTCTTGTTCATTTTTCCAAATTTTACCCTTTGGTTTAAAAGGGTTTACATAATAACCATGCACCTTTTGTAACCTTTCTTGATATTAAAAATTTTGTCCATATGCATTCTTATATAGATATAATGTTTTCGATATTCTGACTGTATTGGTGTGTGTGAAATGGGGCAATCTATTGACGAGAATCATCGATTTTCACTTCCCTTCAAAATCGGTGACCTTTTGATTTCTAGTGACGGCATCAATCATGTAATCAAAATAATTTTACTACCAAATTGTAGCCTGGGCCAAAGTCCTTTCATTTGATGCCTAAACATGTATGTCTTCTTGAAAGCTGACCCCATATAAATCCCAAATGTATTTCCTGTACCTATATATTTTTAGCCAAAAGTGTTGCTTCTGAAAGTTAAAAGTTTGGGCCGTAATTTGAGTTCGCAGGAGATTTTGCCGAGCACACAACATAAAATCGATGAGGAATGGATATATCTACCAAAAATACAAACAAACAAAGTAAAGCATCCATCCACACCTCCATAAGGATTTTAGAGCCTTGGTTCCCTCCCCTACTAAGAAAGCAAAATTAGACAATTTTCAGTGTTTCTATGATGATGCTTCCATTTTTCTTTTGAAACGTGAGCAACTCTTCATGACCCACCAGCTCATATTTTGTTAGAACTTAATTAAGAAAGCATTTGCATCTGTTTGAGAAGAGTATAAAAAACAAACATTGCTTTGGATGTGGTGGTGGTGCACCACATTTCTTACCTGACTCACATCTTTCACCAGAGTACCGTGGCTTACACACACAGGTATAAAGATCCGGAGACGCAGGTCGAATCAAGCAGATGCTGCGTGCTTTTGGACATCGGTTACGGACACAGGCATTGCGTACTGAAAAGAAAAAAAGACACACACAAAGGGGGTTATATTGTAGATGCACATCAGTTACGGACAGTGTACTGAGAAGGAGAACACAGCCACCCAATAGAGAACTTGGAAAACGAACGGCACACAACAGCCTGCTTTTTTAAACGATACCATATAGTCTTTCATGTCCATGACTTCAATTCAGCCCGATAAACTAGCTCTCCAGCTCTACGTTCCTCTCCAATGGACGGTTTCCTCCAAGCAAGCATTACACTGCTTGTATTCTTACTGGTAATGTGGGACATGCAGTGACAAGGGGATGCCATTCGAGGTGAGTGATTCGGGGATGCCATTAGAGGTGAGTGATAAGGGTATGTCACTATAGGTGAGTGACAAGGGGACAGTTCCACCGTGCCCACAATATTTTTTCAGCAGGCCATCCAAACAACTGATGCTGCTACCCCCAAAACATCGCAATATTGCAAAAAACAAATGTTACATCTTAATATGACAAACGAGACAACAGATACACAGAAAAAGAAGAGTTTACCTCTTTGGCAAAAACGGCCCCGAAATGGTGGTTTGCAATGACAATTAACGCGTTGAACTCCTTCTTGACCAAGGTACGCACGATCTTGTTCACGATTAGACCTCTTCCTTATGGAGTGAACTCCAAGCACATCTGCTCCAGTTTCTCGGGTTTCCAAAATATCACCTTCACCCACGTCACCACCATCTTCCTTACCATGATGCCATCTTGGATTTTTCCTGTAAGGGGAACTTTCAGAATACTCATGTTCATGATCGGTGATAGTTTCATCATCATCCATTTCTTTTGTAAACCTTTTCGTTTTGTGAGCAATGTCATGCTGATCTGCATCTTCTCTTGCATCATCTCCAAAAGCATACTTATCAGTGAGGGAAGTGTTTGACGAAACCATTCGATTTCCATTTATAGACATTTCTTCACCTTCATTTCTCAATTCACACTTTCCTCCATTATTGCATGGATTGGGAAGACAGGGATCATCTAGGTCAAAGGAAATGAAACTAATTACACTCATGAAAATGTAAAAACACAATTGGCACATCCACTCATTGCTCATTGATCAGAAACGAGTCAACCGCACAGATTTCAACAACACCAGTAACAATTAGAATGGTACTCGGTAGAGTGCATACCTCCACCAGGGTGACCACTTTACCTTTTGTATCCCACTGATAAGCTAGATCTGGATCCGGACCTAAACCAAAATCTAATCCGCTTATTCTTGTCACCTAACAACTCAACCACCAAGTTTTGTCAGAACTAGTACACAACTTTTTTGAGATATCCTGCACACAAACAAACAAGAAAGACGTCGTGCAAAGCACAATACTTACCAAATCCACAAAACAAATTTGAACTTTAAAATAGTAGGTTGTAGAATTCAGTGACCTGAAATGTAAATCCTCTTCAAATTTCCAAGTCAATGAAATGAAAATTGACAATTTTAGAAAATTGACCAAATGTAATGGATCACGCGAGATAGTGTAACCCCGCATGATTGGCAGTACCAATCGACGCTCATGGTTGCTTCACAACCCGCTGGAGCACGAAGTTATCCGTGCCCGGTGGCCTCAGGACCAGATGTTTGGGAGGGACTCGAGCACTTCCCCTCATGGCAAAACTCAAACCCTGGGTCCGCAACAATATAATATTATATTCCATTCCATTGGGACCATACTCTGTACAAAGAGTCAGTGTTGCCGAAGCAGTTTCCTTGGCTATTAGGCACAATCCTGGACAGGTCACCATTCACACACAGGATACTTGAATGACTCGATCATCCCAGCAAGCTGGTACTCATTTTGCCGACCTCAGAAGGATGGCAGGCTGAGTCAAGACCCTGGTGAAGTAATTCAGCGGGCAACGAGGCTTGAACTCAGGACCCTTGGATCCCAAGCCACCACCCTAACCACTGAGCCAACACCAGGCTTCAATATTATATAATACAAACATAAATATATGCACACACATATACATACATACATATACATATCTGTAATAATAAATGTCAGTGTGTCAATCAGTGAGTCAGTGTGTATGTGTGTGTGTGTCTCTCCTCCATAACTCCAAAACCATGAAACATAGCGGCCTGAAACTTTGCATGCACACAAAGGGAACTCCAAGGGAGTGCATGAATGAAAACTGGGTGTTTGGGTCAATTTAAACATCCCTTTTGAAGATAGTTAATGGCCTCATTTAATTATTCTTAATCAAGTCTCATCCTTGGTCACCTTGCTAGGGTCCTAATTCGCCCAATTCTTTTTTTGGCCTGCTCAAAAATATCTTGACTTGGAACAAGCCGCAACAATTTCTCAATTATAAAGTTGTTTCCCCCCCCCCCCCACTTTCCTCACTCATATTGTAGAATGCATGTTCATCATATCTACGAATCATTGGATACATTGCAATGCTTATAAACGACCGGAGACGCCACCAGCGTCCGTGGCTTTATTTCATTTCCACAAATGCCATAACCTCTAGAATCTCTCAATCTGAGCCAAATTTTAAAATGTAAACTCTGGAATTTAATTTATCAGCAGTGCCGACTGCTAAAAAAAAACAACTGTTCATTTGTCCAATTCAGATATTGCTTGGCATTCTGGGTGTCTGCGGGTGTACGATATTTTTATGATCGATCAGTGGTGGCTAATCACTACCCAGCCAGCCGTTCTTTATCAACCGTTTCATTGGAGTGCTTGCTTGAGTGCTTAAGCCACTTGGCGAGCTTGGTTGTACGTTTCCAAGCCATGGCCATATCTAAAAAATATTTGCACTGGCAATGAATATATCGTTCAACTTCAACAAAGTTCAGTCCCGACTTGCCTGCGTTTGGCCCCGCGTGTTGTGAAATGGCTCGCTTGCCGAAAATGTGCAATTATATTTTGACGTTTTCCCCTTTTTGCATGATCTTCTTTCATTACATGACCCATCACTTCCACATAGACACAGTGCTTAAAGTATTCACACCCCTTGATTTTTGTCACATTTATTGTGTTACTGCCCGAACTTAAAACGGATTAAATTTAAATTTTTTGTCACCGATCCACACAAAATACCCCAAAACGACAAAGTGAAAACATGTTTTTAGAAATTTTACAAATCCATTAAAAACGAAAAGCTGAAATGACTTGAATCAATATGTATTCCACCCCCCCCCCCCCCCCGAGTCAATACTTTGGGGAAGCAACTTTGGCAGTGATTACAGCTTCGAGTCTTCTTGGGTATGTGTGTATCACCTTTGCACATCTGGATTTGGGGATTTTCTCCCATTCGCTTTGGCATATGTTTGGGGTCATTGTCCTGTTGGAGTCTTTTGCCGTCTCAGGTCTTTTGCACTCTGAAGCTGGTTCTCCTCAATGATTTGCCTGTATTTGGCTCCATTCATTGTTCCCTCGATCCTAAGTCTCAGTCCCTGCCGCTGAAAAGCATCCCCATAGCACGATGCTGCCACCACCATGCCTCATGTTAGGGATGGTGTAAGATGTGTGTAGAGCTGTGCTCAGTTCCTGCCAGACGTAATGCTTTGCATTTAGGACAGAGTTCAATTGTCTCCTCATCAAACAGAATCTATTGCCTCATGCTCTGCCTTTCACGTGCCTTTTTGCAAACTCCAGGTGTGCAGTCATGTGCCTTTTCTCAGGAGTGGCTTCCGTTTGGCCACTCTCCCATAAAGCCTCGATTTGTGAAGTGCTGCAGAGATTGTTGCCCTTCCAGCAGGTTCTCCCATCTCAGCCAAGGGACTCTGTAGTTCTCTCAGAGTGGTCATTGGGTTCTTGCTCACCTCCCTGACCAAGGTCCTTCTGGCCCAGTTGCTCAGTTTGGTCAGACTGGCAGCTCTACAAAGAGTCTGGGTAGTTCCATACTCTTTCCATTTCCTAATGATGGAGTTCACTGTACTCTTGGGAACTTTCAACCCCAGAAATTGTTTTATCCCTTCCCCAGATCTATGCCTCCTCACAATTCTATCTCGGAGTTATACGGACAGTTCCTTGGATTTCATGGTAAAGTTTCTGCTCTGACGTGCACTGTCAAATGTGAGACCTCATAGAAAGGTGTGTTTCTTTCCAAATCATGTCCATTCAATTGAGTTGTCCATATGTGGACTCATATCAAGTTGTAGAGACATCTCAAGGATGATCAAAGGAAATTGGATACACCTGAGCTCAGTTTGAAGTGTCGTAGCAAAGAGGTTGAATACTTCTTGAAACCAAGACATTTCAGCTTCTCATTTTTATTAATTTGTAAAAAAAATTCTAAAAACATATTTTTACTTGGTCTTAATGTTGTATTTTGAGCAATCAACATTTTTTGTCAACATTTTGTTTAATGTTGTAAACAAAATGTGACAAAAGTCAAGGGGTGTGAATACTTTCTGAAGGCACTGTGCAGATAAAAAAAAATTAAACGTTTCATTTGCAAAAGTTTCTTCAACTGTGTCGTTGGAATGCTTGATCGGAGCATTCTTCAAGCTTCGATCTCTCCAAGCTTCCATTGCAATACCGCGGCTCGGTTCTCTGTGAGGACATCTCCATAGTAAAGGAGGAAATATCAATGAGATGATCACTCCAAGCTGTCCAGACTGGGTTTGAATCCCGACCCAGGTATAAACTGTCATCCTGGTGTTTTACAGGCAGGGCTATTCGTCAATGTGTGCCGTCTCTTGGACGGACGTTAAACTGGAAGTCGCATCTACCGGAATCAATCAATCAATCTCTCTCCCACTCCCCACCCCTCTCCCACCCTTCACTACCCCCCTATTTTTTTTAACCATTTTAATATAAAAACACACCTTCATAATGAGGGTAAACAAGTAAAAAATGATAAAATGTAATAGCCCCAGTTGTTTCAGTAACTTTGCTGTTTGGAGTTAAAGGGCGAGCCCATATCTATGTACATCTAAAATGGCCACCAGTCTATCAGTCGACCATCTTTCAGCAGATCACAAAATAAAGTGAGGTGCACGTGTATGCTGTCATGTGCTGTGCTTGTGCCAAATTGAACAAAATCGGACCATGCATGTCTGAGAAATGGTTGGGGACACATTTAAGTAACAAAATGGCCACCAGTCAGCCATCTTGGATCTGATCTTGAAAATAAACGACGTGCATATGCAAGCCATCATTCTTGATCTGTTTGCCAAGTTTGAACAACATCGGTAAATGCATGTCCGAGACATGGTTGAGGACATATTCAACATTGGGTTTTCTTTTTACAACTAAAATGGCCGTCAGTCGGCCTTCGATCGATCTCGGCCTTCGATCTTCGATCGCTTCACGAAACAAAATGATGTGCATATGTATACGATCATATGTTGTGTTTGCGCCAAATAAGAATAAAATTGGTCCATACATGTCCGAGATATGGTTGAGGACGCATGCACGGACGTGAACATCGAGACCAAATTCATAAGCAGCCATTTCAGACTAAGTCCAACGGGGGCTAGTAATAGACAGAAACAATCGCAAAAACAAAACATACAATTCACGACTCAAATGAGTCAGGGATTGAACCATCCTGCCAGAGCAGGTAGTAGTTCAATTGGTTGGGTGAGACACATTGTGCGGAATACATCTAGTGGCAGCGACTACATTCCTTGATGCGCACTGAGTAGTAGGCGCAATACCGTCAGAATGGTCATTGAGTGATCGGCTGTTTGGAGCAGGTACAGAGACAGGAATATCAGAACACTACCGTGCCAAGCCAGAACCACTAGTGTCCTCACTTATGGGGGGCTGTGTGAGAGGAAGGATCTCCTGAATGTGAACTTGATTTCGGTGATATGAACGGCCATTAGGTGATTGCAGTAGGTATGATCTCAGCTCTTTACAACGTGATACAACAGCAGCTGGCTCCCAAATATCAGATCTACGATGCTGAACACTCACAAATTGGCCTGGATGAAGGGGTGGATATTCACGTGCGTGTGCATACTGATTGTGGTAAATCTTGTGATATCATTGACGATTTACAGGCTCATCATGGACAGTATTATCAGGGTCCAGAGTGTTCACAATACGGGTAGGCACAACAGATTTCAACTTCCTGCCCATGAGCAATCGGGCTGGACGATCAAGCAAATGGCCAATCGGTGTCGAACACCACGCGAGGAGGGAGTCTGTAGTCAGTACCTGCATGTTTATGCTTCTTCAGGGTCTCTGATAGTTTTTACATTGCGTTCAATAAGACCATTGGACCGAGCATACAGGGGACTTGACGTCACAACATCAAATTACATGCTTTTGCAAAGGCTCGGAATTCAGCACTATCAAAGTGTCCACCGTTATCACTCATGAGGCAAGGTATGCCAAACTCGGAGAAAATACTCCAGAGACACTGACTAACAACACCGCTCGGGCAAGGATTAGGAAATCGTCATGCAACAGGAAACTTTGGGTAGTATTCACACAGAATTAACGATTGAGTGCCATCAGCTTGGCATAGATCGGCAGTGAGCTCACTCCATGGCCCTAGCGGAACCTCATGCTGGAGCAATGGCTCCGAACTCTGTGACATTTGGCACCTCTGGCAAGTTTGGCAACTGCTGACAATACAATCAATATCCCTATTATATTTATGTTCAGCCAGAACATGGTGTCATTAGCGAGAAGCTTGGTCTTCTCATGACCAAAGTACCCCGAGTGGAGCTTTTGAAGAATTTGTCGTTGTAAACATATCAGGATAACAAATCGCTCTCCCTTGACAACGATACCGTTTTCAACAAGCAGTTTATCGCAACACCTCCAGAACCCTCTAAATTCATCAAGCAAGCCATTGATGATGTCACAAAGTCGACTAAGATCTGGGTCACGGAGCATTTGTTGCTGTAGAATTTGAACCTTTTCTGATGAAAATCTGACGAGGTCCACAAGTAGATCAAGCTCAATTGTGCAGTGTTGTTCGGACGAGGTAAGTGAGAGAGTCCATCTGCGAGTTGATTGTTTATGCCCTTGCGATGCTTGATGGTCAAGTTGTATCCTTGCAGACACACCAACAGCCGTTGAAGACGCGGAGGTGCCGCACAAGCCGCTTCTCCACGAACATTATCAGCGATTTGTGATCCGTTATCACATGGAAGTTGCGATCATTCAGGTTCGTATGAAATCGTTCGACACCAAACACGGTCGCAAGCAGTTCTCTTTCAAAACAAGCATATCGTTGCTCGGCATCATAGAGGGTCTTGCGAGCAAAAGCAACAGGTTGTAACTGGTTGCCACGAGCCTGGAGCAGGGCGGCACCAAGGCCATGAATACTCGTGTCACACTGGAGGTACACCGGCGCATCCGGCCTGTAGTAAGGAGGAAGTGAGCGCTCAGAAACCTCTGTCTTAAGGATGTCAAATGTCTTCTGATAATGCGGTTCCCACCTGAAATCAGCATGTTGCTTGAGTAGCTCTCAAAGCGGTGCTGCCTTTGCACTGAAGTTATCCACATAGCATGCGAGATATGTCATCAGAGAAAGAAAGTGTTGGGGTCAGACTTTGACGTAGGTGGGTGAATAACCTGAAGGTCCTTGATCTTCTGAGGATCTGGTTGGATCCTCTGGGCACCATACACATTCCCGAAGAATGCAATACTGCTCTTCTTAATGAAACACTTAGCAGAATCGAACACGAGTCTTTCACGTTGCGCAGTAAGCAATAGCTCATTCATGGAGGTCCCGATCGTGTTCCTGTTCCGTGGCCCTATACACAGAAATGGCATCCGCAATATTCACAGCACCTTCACTGTTCCTCAGTATAAGATCCATCTCGAGCTGGAAAATGTCCTGGCTTCATCTTCACTTATTTTATCTCGACCTTTCATTACCTTAAACATCTCGATCATATCTCCTCGTAACCACCTCCTTTCTAGTGTATAAAGCCCTGTCTGCTTCAGCCGCTCCTCATAGCTAAGTCTAGCTAGGCCCGGAATCAATCTAGTAGCCCTGCACTGAACCCTCTCGATGGCATCGATGTCCTTCCGGAACTGTGGTGACCGAAACTGAACACAATATTCTAGATGTGCCCTCACTAAATTCCTGTACAATGGTTAACACCTCCTCTTGATTTATAATTGATCCCCCTCCAAATACGGCCTACAACACTATTTGCTTTACCTGTAGCTGTCTGGCACTGTGCTGCCTGCTCACCTCCCATTACCACCCCCAGATCCATCTCCTGTGTAACACGCTCTAAAATTACCCCTTAGACAGGATGTAAGGATGTAAGCATCCTGTAATCTCCATTTTTATTGTTCTTTCCCATCCCCAACACCTTACACTTGTTCAGGTTAAACTCCATTTGCCAATCTTTTGCCCAATCTATACAAGTATCAATACTCTCTTGTATATGTTCACCATCCCCTCTACTATCCACCTTACCTCCAAGTTTTGTGTCATCTGCAAATTTGGAAAGCTTACTCTTCACCGCATTATCCAAATCGTTGATGTAAATAATGAATAGTGATGGTCTGAGTACTAATCCCTGAGGTACCCCACTACTTACATCCTCCCAGCAAGACATCCTCCCACTCACAGCCACTCTTTACTTCCAACCACTAAACCAGTTTGCAATCCAATTAGCTACCTGACCAGCCACTCCACAAGCCCTCACTTTCGCTAACAACCTCCGATGTGGTACCTTCTCAAATTCCTTCTTAAAGTCTAGATATACTATGTCCACTGCCTTTCCCTCATCCACCCAATCAGACACTGCTTCATGGAACTCCAAAAGATTTGTTAAACAGGAACTACCTTTGGTAAACCCATGCTGACTACCTTTAATTAGTTTGTATTTATTGAAATGGTTCCTCATCTGGTCCTTAATTAATGTCTCCAACACCTTCCCCACAACTGAAGTCAAACTAACAGGTCTATCGTTTCCCATTTCTTCTCTGGATCCTTTATTAAATAATGGTGTTACATTCGCTACACCGGTACCTCTCCAATCCTCCGGTACCTGTCCTGACTCCAGTGAGCAATTGAAAATATCCGTTAACATCTCACTTACCTGCTCAGCCACCTCCATCAATACTCTCAGGTGCATATTATCTGGACCCGGAACCTTATCTTCTCTTAGATTACCGAGCTGTTCCTTTACTTCCTCCACTCCAACCTGGATCTTCTGTAAAAGCCCTTCATCACCTCCTTGGTAGACACTCTCAGCTATTGGCAATTCTCCTGACTGTTCTTGTGTAAAATTTGAAGTAAAATACCTGTTTAATAAGCCTGCCATCTCACCTTCATCACTAACAACTCTCCCGGTGCTATTCCTCAATGGACCCACACTGGTACTAACCTGTTCTTTTCCCCTGATATACTTAAAGAAAGCCTTGATATTATGTTTAATATTCTTAGCCATGTCCTTCTCATCCTCTCTTTTGGTTTGCCGAGTTATTTTCTTCACTTGCCTCTGTTTACTCCGATAGTGATATAAATCCCACTGCAGGAAATCCTCATCCGCTCTGCCCTTTCCCTGTTCCTCCACCCAATCTATCCCTGGGAAAGTTAAAATCCCCATGACATCATGTTGGAAAAACGAAAAAAACTTTGGAGCTCTATCTCTGAAATCGCACCAAGGGAAAAATTGAAACAAGACACACGGAAAGTACTCCTGATGGGGAATAAGTGTGATTTTTATGATGACGTCAGAGGTGCCTTTGTTTTGATGTCATAATAGCATATCTCGAACGACACACCGAATAAGCCTGAAAAATTTTGAGGGTCATCTCGGGATAAGCTGGTCCACAGGAAAAAAAAATTTGATAAGGTCATCGGTCACATGATTCGACAGCCATATTGTTTGAAAAATAAAATAAACCTTCAAACATCTCTGAAATGGCTGAACAGATCGAAGTGAAGCTTTACACGTGTGACCACCTATCCATGAGGAACAAAAGGTTTACACAGATGACATCATACATCACATGGTTTGGCAGCCATATTGGATTTACCCTAAAACCAATAAAAAAAATCTTCTTCTCCATAACGGCTTTACAAATCGAGGGGAAACTTCACACAAATGTTCCCCTAGCCAAGGGTGTATAAGGTTGTTAAGGAATAATTTATCAGTCACATGATTTGGCAGCCATATTGGATTAAAGAAAATATTAAATAATGTTTTCTCTGGAACTGCTTAAAAAGACAGAGTTAAAGGACCAAGATGTGGACACAGGAAGAAGATATGAAATAGTAAAACTGTTTAAATTTGGTTTTGTAACTCCACTAACTGGGAGAGCCTTGTCGGTGTGTTGTGATTGCGTAATGATGATTAGGAGTAGTTGTTGGTTTGGTCATATGATACATCTTGATAATGAACTATCCATTGTAAAAACCAAGCACACTGTTTGTTGTGACGTAATTTAACCATTTCCAAGTACACAGGAGATCACAAGTTCTTACCCCATACAATGTCCATTTATTTATTTATTTTTTTAATCAAAATCTCTCAATGAATCATAAACATTCTGAAACAAGAACAAGAGCAATCAGACATTGCAGACCTTCGCCAGGACTTGTTTTGTGTGGCGTTTGTGTACTGGTGTTACGTAATTAATAAGAGACATAATTGGAACTACCACTTTATAACTGCTGGCAGTGATGACCGGGTACCAAGACGTCCCACTTTGATTGGACACTTGACCCTGACCCATGACGTTTTTAATAATTATTATTCAATTGAATGTAGAATGGGATTAAAATGAATTCAATTAAAATCAAATGGAAGATCAAATTGGTACAGTCCTGCATTGGAGTAATCAGTAGGAACCCAAACAAGAAAAAAGCAGAGATGAAGTCATCAGGAGGAACCTGTAAAGTAATCTGCTGGCACATCTGCAAAAATGTTGATATCCCAGTTCCAGAGAAATTGTGGGACGAGGCCAATATTCCAGAGAATGGTCGGCCTCGTCCAAAACATATAGCAACGTCTTGAAAGAGGCCAATGTTCCTCGAGTCGTGGAGCAAGGTTTAACCGTTCAACCCAATTTAATTATAACTAGCAAATACAACCCGTCACTTCACTGATGGGGGGTGTGAAGTGGAGGGGTGGAGAGAGAGAGAGAGAGAGAGAGAGAGAGAGAGAGAGAGAGAGAGAGAGAGAGAGAGAGAGAGAGAGAGAGAGAGAGAGAGAGAGAGAGAGAGAGAGAGAGAGAGAGAGAGAGAGAGAGAGAGAGAGACGGAGGAAAAGCGAGGGGTGGGTGAATAAATGAAAGGTAGGAAGGTGAGAAGAGTGAGGAAGGGGGTGGAGTTGGGGAGAGTGACGCCTCACGAAACGTTTCTATACACTGCAGAAGGCATGGGTGTGAGAGACAGAGACAAACAGACAGAGAGACAGAAACAAAGCGACAGAGGTGTGGGAGAAGGGTGTTGCATTTCATTCGGAGGGGAAAGCGAGGAAGGGACAGAGAGAGAGAGAGAGTGAGTGATTGGGGGTGGGGGTGTGGGGAAGGAGGAAAAAAAAGAAGAGAAAGGTGAGGGGTGGAGGTGGCATTAGCAAAGAGAGTGATATGTTATGCTTCATGACCAAACACAAAAAAAAAAAACTCATGTCAGAACAGCTGTACACACAATGACACAACAGAGTTTATAAAGTAATCCGCTGGCACATCGCAAAAACTTTGATATCCCAGTTCCAGAAAATTTGTAGGAACCTGAACCAAAAGCAATCACTAAAAATATGAAAGTACCTACCGCTCACATATGAACTAATGATCCCATCGAGCGTGAACATCAAAAACAAAGCATTGCAACCAGACATTAAACTTCAGCATAAAAAAGAGAAAGCATTGCTCAGTGAGGTGTTAGTACTCGTGATTTTGGACTAAACAATGCAGAAATTAAGAAAATAACCAAATACCAAGACCTCAAGAATGAAGCGAAAAGATCCTGGAAGCTGAAGAATGCCAAAGTGAGAAAGTGATACTTTGAGGTACGGGAATGATGACAAAGAACCTCACAGATATTAAAAACCATCCCTGGGAATATTATTACAAACGAACTACATTTGGAAGCTGTACTGTGCTCAGGGACGATCCTGAAGAGAGCACTCAGCACAAAACTTTTAGAACAGAAAACTTCACAGCTTGGTCCATGAATCGAGACACCTTACTGAAATGAAGGTGGATACTGTTACGAATTCTGGCCCGCCAGGCGTGCGAGCGATTGCGTAACTCCAATCGCAACCGCGTCGCCCACCGGACGGACAATTCAGTCGTGACCCACCTGGAACTACCGCCAGGAGCCAGTCACGGGTGGGGGTTTAACCTCACCACGATCGTGCCAATTGCCCACCCCCGCAGGATAGGGTTGCTCGCCAAATTCGACCTACCTAAGTACCTGCGCGAGTGGTCGACGGGGCGATTGTACCTCGCCGCAGGTCGGCCTAGGACACGAACCGCTGAAGCGGTCCGTTCCGTGCTACAGTGATAACCGAGCGGTGTTATCGCCGACCTCGATGGATCAGATTCTCTTCTTTACCCGGGTATTCAAAACCCACTACTAATTTATTCCGCGATTCAAGATGGCACTTTCAATGGGGAAAGAGACGACGAACGGGATACATTTCACACGAGACATTTATTATAAGCAAGCACATATTACACACACAACACAAGCAAGGAATCATGCACGTATTTACAAGCAAGGCAAATCGAAATGAAACACGGATACAGGCAAGAAAGCAATGAAAGCAATACCACCGACTATAATTATTGGCAATGTACAGGCACTTACACAGGTTTACTTGTCGGACACGGCGCCACCCACACACACACACACACAAACAAACAAAATAAAAGACCTCCCTTTAGTGGTCGTCCAGTCTCTCTCCCACGACCATCAGCGTGGTCGCGCCTGGTTCCGGCCTCCCACGCGGCCGGCGAACCCTCTCAGGCACCCCTCGTCCGGACGCGCAGGTCCACCAGACAGCCGGCACTGCTGCACCTCCCAGCCGCATCTCCACCAACAGGCCGCTCGCCGGACCATGAGCGCAGGACCGAGAGAGGGGGAGAGAGAGAGAGAGAGAGAGAGAGAGAGAGAGAGAGAGAGAGAGAGAGAGAGAGAGAGAGAGAGAGAGAGAGAGAGAGAGAGAGAGAGAGAGAGAGAGAGAGAGCGCTGCACCGCGAAGGAGAGGCAGAGAGGGCTTTCAGACCAGAGAGAGAGAGAGAGCAAGCTCGACCCTGGCCACCAAGAGAGAGAAGCACTCAACCCCGACAGAGAAAAAGGAAGAATCCAACACGATGATATAGGCAGGAGCGAGGCCAAGCCCGCGTGCGGTCCGCCCTATATAGCACGGTGCTCCGCCCCTTCGCTCCATCCCCTTTTTGGCTCCGCCTCTCCTCTAGCCCTTTCGAGAAGCTCCTCGAAAAGGGGCGTTTCATCCTCACAGCCGCCTCACACCCCGTATCCACCAATCGCCAGCGAGCTCTCGCAGCCTCTCCTGTTAGCCCCGGCGCCGCAAAAAAGGCGGGAAAACTCACGTGCCGTTGTAGGCCTTTCACGGGGCCTTCGTTTGAAGTCTTCGGACGGTCCAAAATAATGATATAACAGAAAAACGGCTATCTCAAAGAGTCGCAGCCCGATGAATCACATGAATTTCCTTTAAACAACGGTGGGGAACTATCTGCACATAAACTTAGCGTCATAACTGATCTAAGGACCCGTTATGGTGTATTGCGTATTTCCACAGCTGTAACAATACTTTGAGCGCACCTTGGGAGGACTCCATTCCACATTCTGAGACACATATTTGTAGATACCAAACGATGACACGCACACACACGCGCACGCACACACGCGCGCACACACACAGCCTTTTATTTGAATAGATGACCTCATTAGTTACACGATATGGCAGCCACGTTGGTTTTATGGAAGTAATTAAACAATTATTTCTCTGAAACCGTTTAATCCATCCATACCAGACTTTGCAGTAATAATCCAATGCCCTTGTTGCATACACTTGACTTTAAAATGACGTCATCAGTCACGTGGTATGACAGCCACATTGGTTTCAAGGAAAATATTTCAAAATTATATTTCATATATGATTTTTAAATATTTGGTATATAATTCTTAAATTTCATTGAAAAAAAATATTATATATATATATATATGTATATATATATATATATATATATATATATATATATATATATATATATATATATATATATATTTTAAAAAAAACACTGTTACAATCGATGCGAAACTTTGCAGTTTTGATCCACTGTCCTTGGTCCATTTAACGCAACATGTTTCACATTGAACTGTGAAGCTGTTTTGGAGAAAAAGGTTTTTAAATTTTGGTTTTCAAACCAACATGGCTGCCAAACCACGTGAGCTATGGCATTGAAAATTTGGCCTCTGTCAAAGATTTGGTAGAGGATCACATGTGTGAAGTTTTGTTTTGATCGGATAAGGTTCGTTTTTCTGTGCAATATGGCTGCCACACCACATGACCTATGATGTCATCATTTCCACACTATATGCAGCTATGGTATAAGATGATACTTGGTAAATTTCGCTTCAATTGGATAAGCGGTTCCAGAGAAAACATTTTTAAAACATTTGTATTCAATCCAATATGGCCACCAAACCACGTGACATACCTTGTCACCTTCTTTGTCTCAAAGGGTGGAGGAGCTCCTTGTGAGCCAACAGCCATCCATATCTAGTGCCCAACTGTGTCTGCAGACATCCTCCTGCAGTGGGGTTACTTTTACTAGGAGGTTGGTGGTAGGATTTGCACTCCGGCCACTGTAAAACCCTTCATTCTGCAAAACATTCTAAAAGCAGAATTTTTTTCTGAAACCCACTCCGTGGGAGTACCTCCTGTGCAGCTTCCCTTCGCAGGGCATCTCACCGAATGACGGAATTGGGGCAAAGCCTTCGGAACCCCCAATCTTTGATGATAGGAGGGAAACCATGGGGTAACCTTCCCGGGTCAGATTGCGGTAGTGTGTGTCGGAGTGGTGATGAGGTGTCGTCCACCAGACGGCTGTCTCCTTGGGTTAACCTGAGGCAGTCCCTTCGGGTTAGTGCCTGGAATGTCCGATCCCGAAGAGAAGATGATCATCTGTCTCTGTTATCATCTGAGTCTCAAGTGTTTAGACATACGTATTGCAGCACTCTCTGAGTTTCGGAGACCGGATTGCGGTGAGATCATGGTGGGTGGTTACACCTACTATTGGTCTGGTCGCTCTGATGGTTACCATGCCGAAGGGGTTGCTGTAGCTGTGCCCAACAAGCTGACTCCAATGATAATTGAGGTATCACTGGTCAACGAGCGTATTATGAGACTAAGAATTCGTCACTCCTTAGGTGTCATTTCCCTGGTCTCTGTATATGCTCCGACAGGTGAGTGATCTCACCGTGAAGAATGCATTCTATGCCACGCTCAAGTCTGTGGTTGATCAGTGCCCCAGATGAGATACACCTCTAGTCTTGGGGAATTTCAATGCATCTGCTGGAAATGATAGGGATGGTTATGAGACGTGTGTTGGTCCCCATGGGTCTGGAACTATGAACCTGAATAGCACTAGGTTCCTTGACTTTGCAAGAAGTCATGGACTTAGGGTGGGTGGTTCATGGTTTCAGCGCCCACAAGCTCATCGCTGGACTTGGTATTCCAATGCTGACGGTGTGGCAAAGGAGATTGACCATGTGCTCATTGATGGTCGCTGAAGGATGATCCAGAACTGCAGGGTCTACCGGAGTGCTCAGTTCCTCAATACTGACCACCGGCTTGTTGTAACAGCACTGAAGTTGCAGCTTAAATCCAGGAGAATGTTACCCTTCCAGCCGAGGCTGGATGTAGGTAAGCTCAAGAATGAGAGGGTAGCTGAGGAGTTTGCAAAAAGGCTGAGTGGAGATTTGGGGGGTCTGGTGGCATTGGGGGATCCTGAAGAGTTGTTGAGTGCCTTCAAGACCACGGCACTTGATGTTGCCAGTGGATGTCTTGGAACTCACCGGAGAGTGAAGGAGAATTTTGCCTCTCAAGGGACACTGGATACCATTGACCAGAGTCGCAGGGCCAGGCTGAATGGCAGAGCTGAGATGTTCATTTAGCTGAGGCATAAAACTGTACGTGTGCTTCGGGTGGACAAGGAGACTTATGTGTGAGGAATCTGTGAGGGGGTAGAGCATCACCTGTGGTCAAGTGGTTCTCGTCCTGCTTACAGGGGAATTCACGCATTGCGTTCATCCAAGCCCATCCCTCGGTGTACTGCAGTTAGAGCGGAGGGCGGTGGGCTCTTGACAGAGGAGTCCGAAGTGAAGGCCTGCTGGGCCGGTTACCTTGGGCGGTTGTACCAGGCTAATCCACCAGCTGTCGAGTTGGATGTCAGGGGTGATATAATCCCTATTGCTGACCCTCTAATAAACTGTGGTCCACCTTCGTTTGTGAAAGCAGGCTGCGGTGAAATGGGTAAAGCTTTTGGGATCTGTGGCATCCATGCTGAACTTCTCAAGGCTGGTGAAAATGCTGTACTCATATCGTTGCATGCAGTTCTGTTCTTTGCCTGGAACACAGGCATCAACCCAACTGACTGGAAGAGGGGCCTTGTTCTCCCTCTCTGGAAATGGAAGGGTGATCTCCAAGACTGCAACAACTACCGAGGGGTGACGCAGCTCTCAGTGCCAGGCAAGATCTCTGCTCAGATAATTATTGATCAGATTCGCCACCATATGCTTGAGCACCAGCGTCCAGAGCAGTCAGGCTTTTCACCAAAGAGGTCAACGATTGACCGTATCCTTGCTCTTCGAGTCCTCACCGAACGCAGACGAGAGTTTCGGCAGGGGCTGCTTGCAGCCTATGTTGATCTCTGTAAAGCGTTCGATTCAGTGAATTGGGATGTCCTCTGGAGGGTACCTGTGCGGGAGGACAAAAGTCCAAGTCTTCAGGATTCTTGGTCTTCGTGGGGTGCCACCAAAACTGATCAATCTGATGTCTGAACTTTACTCTGGCACTGAGAGTCCTGTGAGACGTGGTGGTACCATCTCTGACTTATTTCCAGTTGTTTCTGGAGTTTCTCAGGGGTGTGTACTGGCCCCCACACTTTTCAGCACTTGTATGGACTGGATTCTGGGGAGGATGTCAGAGAGATCAAGCTGCAGTTCATTGTTTGGGAATGTCAAGATCTCTGACCTTGATTTAGCAGATGATGCAGTCATCTTTGTGGAGACGCTGGATATCCTAATGGGGTCCTCGAGGTGCTGAATGAGGAGTCGGAGGCGCTGGGATTGCGGGTTTCCTGGGTCAAAACTAAGATCTAGCCTTTCAATGACATCTTGGATGCTGCTGTCCTGTCTGTGGCGAGAATGTTGAGATCACGGAGAGATTCACATATGTAGAAGTGGACTTCCTTTTTCTCGTAGTTTTCTAATCAATCTGCTTGAATGTGGCCATTAATAAGAATTGTTGTCCAAGTTATTAACTGCACCTGTTCCCAAATTACACCTGTTCCCGAATTACTACACCTGTTCCTGAATTACTACACCTGTTTCCTAATTACTACACCTGTTTTCCTTTGTTACTAAATGTGTATTCATCTTGATGTTTCTAATATATTATTGGAACTGAAATCAAATGTATTTTAATCAAATGTATCCTCTCTTGCTTATTTTGTACTGGAGCCAAAAGGCCTCAAGCAAATTGTTTCCAAAGCTTTACTGGATGTCTGCTTTCCTGTATTATTCTCTCATTATTCTCTCATTGCTCTCCTGGATGTACTCAATGTCATCTCCTTTTCTTCCTCCCTTCTCTTCCCTCCCTTTCTCTCTCTGTTCTTAGATTTCTAATTAATGTGCTTGCCATCTGAACTGATAAGCCTTTGTAAAGGAATTATATGATGCTGAATCTGTCCAGAATTGCTTTGCTCGGAGTTGGACCCTTGCTCGCCTTCCGGTGCATTTGTTGTTTCTGACCAAGGCGATAA